>NW_019154123.1:11008917-11453917 GCF_002288905.1 Enhydra lutris kenyoni
AAAGAAAGAAAGAAAGAAAGAAAGAAAGAAAGAAAGAAAGAAAGAAAGAAAGAAAAAGAAAGAAAGAAAGAAAGAAAGAAAAAGAAAGAAAAGGAAAGGAAAGAAAAGAAAAGAAAAGAGCAGTTTCCTACTCGTTTCATTATTCCTTCTGGAAGAACTATATACCAGGTATCATTTCTTGATAGTAATTTCCTTTATTATCATGAGTCCCTTGCAGAAAAGATATCTGAAATATCTTTGGAGATGGCTTCTTTCCACTATTACATAGCCAGCAGTAGCAACCCAAGTCAACAGGGAATGAAATCAAAGCAAATCTGCTCTCATGTCTCATTTAAACATCAAGCCCATATATCTGACAGCTTCTAGAATATTCCCATTGCTGAGCCTCACTGCCTCCTCACACAGTGGTGCAGTGGCTGGCACATGGTAATAACAAGAGCTGCTTTTATTGGGTCCTTAGTAATACCAAGCACCATACTAGATCACCATCTAGATCTCAGTTAGTTTTCACATCAAGATGGTGAGATGGGTTTTAATTTTAACCATTGTAGAGACAAGGAAATTCAGACTCAGAGAGTCACTTCCCCAAAGTTCCTTCACAGGTAAAAATTGGTGGAGCCATCCAATGTCAGAGTCTGAGCCTTAACAACCAGCCTGCATGGCTTCCACATAAGCCTCAATGAGTATTACTATTGAAAGGATGTGTAGATGCATGGATGTGGTCTCCATTTCTTCTCAAATGTGCTTGTCCTGACTTCCCTGCTTCTATTGGCCCACACTGCCATCCTGTGACAACCAATAGCTTAAGTGCTTCCTCTCCTATATCCCTCTGACACAATGACACAGTAGGCCATATTCTAGGAGCAGTAAGTTCAGTCTTCTCCAGATCTTTTTCATTCCAGGGGAGGAGGTGGGCAATAAACAAGGAAACACATAAGTCAACTAAGGAATGCAGGTTGTGGAAAATGTTTCAAGGGCAGTAATACAGGACAAGGGGACAGAAAGTGATTGTAGACAGAGCTATTTTCATCTGTCCTATTGATACTCTTCTGCCTAGCTATTCCCAGAGTCTGATCCCACTAGACCTTTAGTTCTTGGAATCCTCTTTGTCAACATAATCTCATAACTGTTCTTTCTACTTCCACGGACTTTTTTCTATAGTTTATCATGGTTGCCTCCTTAGAATAATACTCTTACAATGTATTTTCTTAACTTGCCTTTTGCTGTACGTTGGGCTCAAACATCTCATCTTACACCCAAGTACCTCCATCATCTGGTCTCATCCTACACATCCAGAAACATCTTTCTTCTTTCATCCACAAGTGTATCTGAAGCACCTACCATGTGTTAGTAATTATACATTCCCCAGTTATAAGCCCCATCTTGTTCTTTTGGCCACATTTCTTGGGTCCCTTACATATTCTATACTCACTCCCACATGCCTAATACCAGAACACTCCTTTCTCCTCTGTCCACCTACCAAACTTCCCTTCTCATTTAGGACTGTGCTCAAGTCCCAGTTTTGCAACTAACTTTCCTCTATTTATGCTATTTGCACTAATATCCTTTTAAATAAATCACATTAGCTTCCGTGGCTTTCTCTTCTAGCACATCGCTCTGTAACGCTCTCCAATGTTTGCATGAACATGTGTGTTGTACACGTCTGTGTGTGACTGAAGGCTGTACATTTGTTCAGGACAACAACCAGGTCTTACATACCTCTCTTATTCCCTAGTCTCAATGATCACAATGCCAGCCAGAATATATTTAGCATTTATCATGTGCAAAGCACCATGCTATGTTTTGCACACTTTAATTCTCCCCACAGCTTACTCCTCCCCACAGCTTTGTGAAGAAGTCAGCCTTTTTGTCCCCATTTGGCAGATGACAAAACTAAGTCTTGAAGAGGTGACTGGACTTGCATAAGGCCACACTGTTTGCAAATGGCAGACCTGGAATTTAAACCCAGAGTGTGTGGTTTCACTCTTCCACCTAACGTCTAAGCCATACTGCCTGAACACAACCCTCTGCATTATTTGATGATTCTTGTCCCTCGCTACTTCCAGAAAAGACTCTAAGCTCTACCGAAAAAAACGCCTGGCCAGGGGTAGTGCAGTGGGAACAGAGGTGTGTAACTCCAGCACAGTAACCCCTTCCAGGGGTTGCTTCTGCCAGGACTCGATGAGGACAAGCCACAGTCCCCATACCTGACCAGAAGGTGAAATTTCACATGAAGAATTGGTAGGTAAGAAGGGAAGATACCTTAAACTCAAAGTCACTGCACAGGACAGCAGTGAGGGTCGCTTCAAGGTGAGGAGGACAGATAAAGCAAGAATCACAGTGTCCACATTAGGGGTTCCAAGGAACTGACTTGGCTTTCTCCTTAAAGGTCAATGGGTTTCTGATAGCCCAACTCCTAAGCACTGGGAATAGAGGGAGGAGATGTAATTGATTTTTATCAAGAACGAATTTCAAGCCATTCAGCAGATTAGACATTCTTCTCATTTTTTTTTCCTTTCCCTTAATCCTTTCTTGTTTTTCTAATGTAGTTTTATAAGGTGATGCAAGTACTGGCTTGAAACAGGTCTCCACTCTCTGAGAGTCTCCCTTTAAAATATCTGGTGTTTTGAATCTCAGTCCTTATTATTCATTCTCGTTGGTCATCCTTTTCCTGAGCTCTTGTGATCCAACTGGAGTCTCCTTCATATTGCCCTCTCCTTTTTATAAAGTTTATGTGAACACAGCAGAAGGGGGCCACCTTTTCTAGAAGTGGGCATTTTCAGGCTGGTCAGCTATGGGATTGTTGGATGGGAGTGAAGCCAGTGACTTCCCCATGGCGTCTGATATTCTCACCAGTGACTGCTGCCCCTCCTATAGGTGTCTTGGTCTGGTCAGGCTGCTCTGACATAATACCATAGACTGGGTGGCCAACAAACATTTATGTCTCATTGTGACAGAGACGGGAAGTCCGAGACAGGATGTCAGTGTGGTCAAGTGAGAACTCTCTTCCTGGTTGCAAAGTTCATGTGTTTTCACATGATGGAAGGCACCTTTCTGGGGCTTCTTTTATTAGAGCAAGGATAACATTCATGAGGGCTCCATCATGACCTCATCATCTCCCAGAGGCCCACCTCCCAATATGATTGCCTTAGGAGTTAGGATCTCAACATAAGAAATTGGGGGGAGGGGGAGCACATGCCTGGGTGGTGCAGTTGGTTAAGCATCTGACTCTTGGTTTTAGCTTAGGTCGTGATATTAGGATCATGAGTTTGAGTCCCTGTACCAGGCTCTGTGCTCAGTGTGGAATCTGCTTAAGACTCTCTCCCTCTGCCCCTCTCTCTAAAACAAATAAATAAATCTTGAAAAAAAAAAAAAAAGAAAGAAATCTGGCGGGATGCTTCTGACCATGGCTGTGGGAAATGGAAGCTTTTGGAGGATTAAAATGGAGGGAGAAAAGATGTTACCTTAACTTGAACATACCTTTGAAATCTGATGGTCTGGACCCAAAGAAGAAAAATTAGCTGGAAGTGAGGAAGATGGGTCAGTACTAAAAATCATAGTCAACTCCAAAGTTGTCTTTACTGAAGAGTCAATGCATTGTAAGAGCTTTAAGAATAATAAAGAAAGGAGGTCATACCAAAGCACCTGCCACAAACACAGCTATCTTTCGATTTGGGTTACATATTTTGGCCTGTGGATGGACTTCAAATGATAATTGTCTGTCTAGCTACTCTGAAACCATTCCCATCCAGTGGGAATGTGCAATATAAATTAAAACCTAAGAATTTTATATAAGAAAGGAGGTGTCAATCAACATATCAAAAATTTAAATGAATATCAGGTTTAGTGTAAATATCTCAGCAACTAAAGCAAAAAAAAAATCATAATCAGTTATAAAGTTCTGAATTTGATGACATCACCTGCCATCAGAAGAAAATTATTTCCACCTTGTTTTTCAAGAAAATGTCCTCATTGCCCTGTGTTGTCCCTAAATACTTTTGAGACTTTTGAGACTTTGAGCAGGTTGCCCTTATATCTTAATAGGCAAACTTGAATATCATCCTGGGCATATTGTCCAGTAGCCAGTAGTCTATTGAGTTCAATATGTGGAGACTTTCTGATTTTGATTAAAACGTACACCTGAGAAATTCATGGATGTACCAGGCTTCCCTCACATGGCCATTACCAACATTTGCAGTTATTTAATTATGTCCTGAGGAGATGAGACCAGCAGGGTGTAAGGTGATAGCCTTGAAAATAAGTGCTCAAAGATAGCATCTCGCCTGGGAGCCATGTCTTCCCACAGACCCTGAATCCTCAGCTACCCCAGTGTAACAATCCGAGGGTCAACCTAAGTCAAAGCCCTTTGATAGCTTGGCATGAGAGGAGACAAAACCACTGGTGTCTCTTTCTTTCATGCACTATCAAGCTTCCATGAACGACATGCTTTTGGTCTTTTCTTAGCTACTTTTAATAGGTTCGAAACACTGAGGTTGCTGATATGTGATTATGTAAACATTTTTTTTCAAGATATGCATTTTCTCAAGTCCAAATAAATGACATGTATTCTGCTTGTAATTGACGTTTATCAGGAGTCATTCTTCCTCTCCCTGAAAACCAGTCTGCGCTTTGTTGTTCTCATTCAAAATCCTTTTTAAAGAAGAAAAATATATGTATTAAAGGTACAGTAAGCTTTAGTGTCTTATGTCGATTGTTCTCTGCCAAGAATCCCATTTTAAATGTTTTATTTTCCCCCCAAAGTTGTGTGAGGGAACAAAGTGGATATTATTCTTTAAATCTAAGTTTAAACAGCTTAATGAGTGGAGCCAATTGAAGTAAATCATAATTGCTAAACAGGATTAAGTTGACAACAGCCTCATGAAAGTCTGCAGGAAAGCGTAATGCAAAAACAGACCCAGACAACGGGAATGCATTTGTATGTAGCTGCTGTCCCAAGACGTCTTTCTCTAAAATGCCGGTATTATGAATCGGTTTGTGTAAAACAGTAACCTTCGTGGTCCCACGTTCTCACTTGATCCGTATTATTTATGGTGCACACTCTATTATGTAACTGGCAAACATTTTCAAATAGTAAGATTCACATGCCACCAACGGTGATGTATCATCAAGCCGAATTCCTCTCTCCTACATTAGGAAATTAGGGCGATCCCACCCTGTTGTACCCATCTGTACACCCTTTGTACCACACAATTTATCTTCAGACTACTGGGTTTTATGCAGGTGATCGAAAGTTGTGGGCTTCCTTCTCAATGCAATTAACAAAATTATTTCTTACCATTTCAAATCATAGCCTGAGGCTCCACAAGGCAGCAGTTTTTAAAAACTGAGAAGTGAGGCCGTTCCTGCTCTGACATCAGAACAGTAGTAAGAAAACCCCAAGCCCTGATAAAACCCAAAGAAGAAAAGGACAAATACACAGGTGAATTGTAACTGCTGACAGCCTACCTGTTCAGTTTTGTAAGCCCTCCTTCCCCAGCTAGTTACTTGACCTCACTCTTGGGTCTTTTTTATGAGGGCTGAGTCGGAACAAAAACTTTGGGGCGATGTTTCTCAACAAGCCTTTGTCAGAACACTCTTCTCGGCGGATGCTCTGAAAAAGGGGTTCTGTGGTCTAATAAGTTTGGGAAATGCACATTTCACAAAGTTCATTAGCATTTTAAAACCGAAAAGGACTCCCAGAAGCCCTACATAAACTTTTAACTTAGTTGAGTTAATTTAGCTGAAGCCCCTGCTTCCCAAAATTAAGAAGTCACAGATTCTCATTTTCAACACAACATCCCACGGAACTAGTGTTCTGCCAGGATTCACTTTGGGAAACCTGGTTTTAGAGCACCAAGTTGCCCTTCTGCTTACGTCACCTGTACTAATTTAAATTGGAGAATATGTTGTAAATAATCCGCCATGCCCTTGTATAGAGCATCATAATCTACAGTTTCTGGATGGTGTCAGTTTTTATGTAAATTGGAATCTCTTTTGGCTCTTAAGCAACTTGCTAATTTTGGGCTTCAAGCAGGCATTCTCTGTTACAGTCTTCCTTGGTGCACAGAATGAAAGGCTTTCAAGAGTGGGTCCTGTTGATCCGTTATTTGTAATTTTTACAAATGCTTAATTTTTCCCCAACACTGAGCCTCACTTATCTGCTTGACTCATATTAAGGAGGCCAAAGTGAACTGCTCCATATTCTCCCTCTGCTGAATCCAGTTCCAGGCCCTCTGGAGCTAGGACACAGACTCAATTAATTACACTAAGCCTCCTCGATCTGATTTCCCTTTCTCTAGTCAAGTGACATCCCCAGAACACAACATCCCATGTGATCGAGCTGCCATCATGCCGTAGACTTCCAGCTCCCCAAATTCAGAAAGCTGCAGTGTCTCCATCATCAACGTGATTCAGCAAGGACCTAGCATAATAAAGTCTTAGCTCCAAAATGCTAAGTTTTGCCAGAGCATATGGGATTATAAAAGCAAATGTGTATTCTGCATAATATTATGTCACATTATCGGGCCCATTTTTTAAAAAGGCAACACCCACAGGTCTGAACAAGTTCAGTTTTATGCAAATTCTACAAGCATAAGACGTGCTTACTTGTCACTTTTTTGTTCTATCAGCACAGTGCCTGGGGAGGACTCGTGTCTCCCGTTGCTATGCCATTATTAGTGTCTACCTTTGCAAACACTCTCCCCACTTGCTAAAGGACTTCAGCTCGGCACGAGAGTCCTCGGTTCACATTCTTCTTTTGTGACTGGCAGAGAGGAGATTCTGCGAGTACAATGATGCAACTCAATCCTCCTTGGGAATTCAATGTGCTGCACCATTGATGCCCAACCCCGCACGCTTTTTATAATCATAGCCATCATCTTTTTATTATGTCTTGGACTTGAGGAGGCCTGAAAGCAGATGTAACTCATGATGACCTGACTTCAATGGGAGAATGAACCAGGTGGCTAATTGTCTCTAAAACAAATACACTGATAATTAGCAGGAGAGCACAATACAACAGAAGCCTAACCACCAACCTTTATTTAAGTTAAGCAAATGGGTGAGCAAATGATGCAGCTGCACCACACTTGGACAAGTTAATAAGGGAGCCATACTTCATCTCGTCAGCCACACTAGCCAAAGCATGCCCTCAGGACTTGGTATCATTGACGCTGAAACCGTGAACTTGGGACATTGTCAATGCTCACAGTGGAAAACCGTTGTCTGAGCACTTTGTGGAGCCCCAGCCTAAGGTGTGGGGTTTCCTCCCCTGTGGAATACTGGGGTCAAAGCTGAGACAGAAGGAAGACAGGGAGATCTCACCCATATGCGTTGCAAGTGCCAGTAATTACAACTCTCTAAGAGTGCTGGTTTAGTGAAGACATCGTTGCAAATTTCGTTTTTCTAGGGTTTCGGTTATTCGATTTAGATTGGCTAACAAACATCTAGATCGGGGTTCAGCAAACTTCTGTGAATGGCCAAATAGTTTAGCTATTAAAGGGTCTGTGGGCCTTGTGGTCTCTGGAAATTACCCAGCCCGGCAATTTCAACACTGAAGTCACCATAGACAAGTCATAAATCAGCCTAACGGCAGGCCAATAAAACTTTATTTATGGACACAAACTAAATTTCGTATAATTTTCACATCAAAAATATTCTTCCTTTTTTAAAGCATTTGTAAATGTAGGAACAATTCTTATTTATGAGCCATACAAAAACAGACTAGATGGGACCAGTGGGCTCTAGTTTGCTGACCCTTGGCCCAGATTAACTAACAGAGCTAGAGTTAAGATTTCAGAGATAACAAGGGTTTTTTCCCTCTCCGGCTTTCTGCTTATCTGTTTTTTAGCTGTACAAAGGAATTCATTTCTTAAGGGACCTAGAATCAAGGCCATGGGAAAGGGATATTCAAATTACTTGATATAATAAATGCATATTGGTCATCTGCTGTACAAGTCCTAAAGGACATAGACCCCAAAGAAGATTATAATTCAGAGTTCCATTTAGAAATAGATCAGCCTCAAGACTCAGAGAAAGAGATGCTTTCCTCGATAACTTGTCAATAGGAATTAAAATGCACCAATTCTTTAGCCCAGACACTTCATTTCTGATAATTTATCCTAAAGAAATAATTAAAATTGAAGAACAACAGCAAGGATGTTTATTATGGTATTGTTTACAAAAACAAGAAAATTAGAAGCAACCTAAATGTTGAACAATACACATTTAGTTAAACAATTCATAGTAATAGTCTATACTATGTATTATTATGTAGCCATTAAAAGTATGCAACATGGGGCGCCTGGGTGGCTTAGTGGGTTAAGGCCTCTGTCTTCAGCTCAGGTCAGGGTCCCGGGGTCCTGGGATCGAGCCCCGTGTCGGGCTCTCTGCTCCGCGGGAAGCCTGCTTCCTCCTCTCTCTCTCTGCCTGCCTCTCTGCCTACTTGTGATCTCTGTCTGTCAAATAAATAAATAAAATCTTAGGGAAAAAAAAAAAAAGTATGCAACATAAGACTATGTATTGTTGGGGCGCCTGAGTGGCTCAGTGGGTTAAGCCTCATGACCTTTGGCTCAGGTCATGATCTCAGGGTCCTGGGATGGAGTCCCACATCAGGCTCTCCACTCAGTGGGGAGCCTGCTTCTCCCTCTCTCTCTGCCTGCCTCTCTGCCTACTTGTGATCTCTGTCTGTCAAATAAATAAATAAAATCTTTAAAAAAAGAAAAAGACGATATATTGTCATGGGAGGATGTTCATCTTGATGGGGGAGACAAGTATGTAACAAAACCATAAAGACAAAATGATCATATTTTTGTTCTTAAAGCTGCAACTAAACTCTAGAAACATGTAACCAAGATATGATGTTACATGTTACACCTGGTAGGGTGGGTTAATGATGGGTTCTTAATTTTTTTCTTCCTGTGTATTTATTCTGTCATTATTTTTAATTCCTTCATTTATTCAGTGTACATTTATTAAGCACTTACTAGGCTCTAGGCCTCAGTTTTCTACAGTGGAAATGCTAAATCTTATAATTTTTTTAAAACTAAACATTTAAAAGAAGAGACAGTCCTTAACAGTTAGTGCAAGCAAACTTACAAGCAATTGGAGTGAGCCCCATCACTGGAGACCCTGGGAAGGATGAGGGCCAGAGAGAATAAGGCCCAGGCAGCCAGGAACTGGGTCTCTGAGATAATCAAAAGCTACATGGGTAGCAATTGTTTGCCATTTGCATGTAACTCTGTCACTCTCTGTACCATTTTTCAAAACCAACTCTTGTAACCATCTCACAACCTTCTGAATGGGCCAGTGGATGAAACATTAAGACATGGCAAAAATCTAGCTCAATAGCACAGGATTGTAATGTCCCTTTCTTCCGAGAGAGGGGGAAAATGAGAAAAAGAGAGATTTGAGGAGATTTCTCCAATTTGTTCAACTTGGGAAGACAAAATGAAACCAAACAAAACACCATGAGTAACTTAGAGTGTCCTCGTCACAGTGGAGTCTAGACCACACTATATTATTTGGGCTGATGTTGACATCTTTTGTCAAGCACATTGTATTTTAAAACACATACAGCAAAGTACCAGAATGGTGTTGATAGAGAAGTGGAAAAGCAAACCCTTCATGTTTTTCCTGCAGATTTTTTTGTTTTGTGGTCTTACTGAGGTATGTTATCTTTTCAGGTGCGGAGCCTAAGTATTTGTTCTTTTGACATTCAAGCACATCAGGCATTTCCTACTGCATTTGAGGTTATATCTGCCATGTGGGTCAGAAAACCACGGAGATAAGAAATATTTACAGGGTTATTTGAAAGTGTGCAATCCTAAGGCCGTGGTGTGTCACATATTTATTTCAGCTATGAGATTTTTATTACGAGAACTCAAGTGCAGTAACAATTGAACCCAAATACCAGGATGCATTGCTTTTGGTGAGGTCCTCTGTGGATTCAGGCAGTTGGACGTAGCTTCAACTACACCGATGCCTTCTTGAAAGCATTTTTGCAAAAGACACAAAGATGGTCTTTTGATGGAGAGGAACCAGAGCTCCAGAGGAACTGAGGATTTTCTTAAGTAGAACTGATATCGCACCTCCCACCTTGTCTCCCTCCCTCTTCACCCCCACACATGTCCACAGTGTCTACTTCATTCCCTGCATCTCTCTCTTCCCATTGACATCAGATAATTCTCTTCCAGCCTCTGAAAATAATAGTTCTGGTGTGTGGTTGGCTGACAACCCCCCACACAATCAAAACCATGCTGGCCAGATATGTGTAACTGCTTCCCAGCTACTGCTGATCCATCTGTCACTTTCTGTACTTTGGGTTGGAAAAAAACACTCAGTGAGCAGAGCATGCACGCGTGTACACATCACACACACAGACACACACGCGCACACCCTCACTTGCCCTGTTGGAGATAATGTGTGTGTGTGTGTGTGTGTGTGTGTGTGTGTGTGTGTATTTATCTAGAACATAAGCCAGTATTTTTCAACAATGGTTTTACCTCCATTTATATAAGGTTGTTTTTCCTTTTTCATTCCAAAGGAATCTATCCCTTTCCTGCAAAGGAAAAAACCTGGACTGTTTCTTTCATTGTTGCCATTTTTCAAAAGAGCCCCTCATCCATACTCAGGGTGAACCAGGTTGGGGCACAAGCATTTGCCTCAGCTCTTTCCTCTCACACACATTCAAAGGAGCAACATTAGTAGGAACAAAAGAGAAACCTGGAAATAGTTGCTTCAGTCTTTAATATAACACTTAATTTTCCCATTAATGTATGAAAATTCTCCAGAGGCTGGTTATGAGCTTTCATTGCTATTTTTATTTTTATCAATAATAATAGTGATTTTTATTGGGTACTTATTTTCCAGAGCTCTAAGTAGTTTATGCAAATCTTCTTTTCATCCTCATACTATCTTTGAGGCATAGTCAAAGCATAGATCATTTTATCCCAATTGAAAAGATAATGGTAGAAAGAGATAATGGTAGAAATCATCAGCACAGGGGAGGATAATTGGCCTTGGATTTGATTTGAGAATTTACTCTGCCCTCCTCCAACCAATTCTCTCTTCAGCTGTTGCCACCCTAGCAAACAGAATGATCTTTTTAGAAAGTAAGTTAGGGTATGCCATTCCCCTGCCTGTACTGTGACTGCATCACCTTGCCTGAGCTGTCTCAGGAAACGTCTCTCATGCTTCCTTCTTCCTCCACAGTGCTACAGTGTTACTGGCTTCCTGGGGTTAAGTACCTCAAAATCATCTCCAGAAAGGAGAATTCATGTGAGAGAGAGCCATTTATTAGAAAGTGTTCCAGGAAAACCCAGTAGGAGAATAAGGAAGTGGGCCCAGAAAGAAAGGAAAGCAAGTAAGGGTAAGAAATCAAGCAAAGTCCCAATAAGGACAAATTTGGCTTGGTTCTACAGAGAAGGTCTGAGGAGGTGCTCCCACTGGGGCAAGGGAGTTGGGGACGCCTGACGCCCATCAGTCATCAGTTAAAGGCTGCCCTGCAGGTTATACATTCCCAGAACTCTCAGCTCTTGGGACTTGCAAGGAAAGTGAATTCTGGCAGACTGAAGGCAGCTATGTATAGAAGAGATGCAGGTGCTGGTCCGCAGAGGCTAATGAGTCTGAATGGGTCGGGACAGGGTAGGGACAGTGCCTGCTACACGGGGCTTGTGTTCCTAAAACTCTGCATGGAGACATCTTCAGGCCTTATCAAGGTCTGCTCTGCTCTGGACCTGTCTTCCCTGCCCTCTGCATGGGTGCCTTCTTTCCCTTAAGGTAATCTCAACTTCATTTTCACCTCTACTGCTCCCCTATAAATGGAGAAGGAACTGTCTCTGTTTAAAGGGAGCTCTGCAATGTCCTTCCTTAGCCTTCTTAGTGTTTAACCACAATCCGTAGTTGTTTGCTTGCTTCCTGTCTGTCCCACTAAAATGTAAGCCCCATGAGGGAGGGATTTTGTTTGTCTTATTCTCCACTGTACTCTGAGCTCCTAGCCCAGCTTCTAACACTCAGGAGGGACTCATTCAACTGGTATTTCTTGAAAAAGCAAATAATTGAACCATATTTTTCTTTACACACAATAGTTTCAAGTATCCTACTATGGGTAGCAATTTCTTTCAGAGACTTAAACTCAGAATAGAAAATGTTCCCATAGAATGAAAAACCTAAGCTCCACAGTAATATATTAATAAATAAAGCCAAAAGTAATTCAGGTACGATCAAAACAAAAAAGTAGGCTAACTGCAAAGGTTTCTCTTTTTACATGGAGTGGTGAAGTCAACAAATGGTAGAAATGAGTTTTTTAGTTTTCTAAAAATGGGTTGCAGGGGGAGGGTGCTTCTATTTTAATAAACCAGATTGTTTCTAAATTGGGTCTGGGAACTTCTTTCACACATAATGTGTATTTTTATATTACTTTCCCCCCTAAAAATAAGGTGTTTACCATGTAAGCTATGCATACTCAAGTTTTCTGGGCTATGAGGATGTAAATATGGCTCTAATTTTTTTCCTCCTTCATCCGACCGGAGTTTGTAACTCCTCCCACTAGAGGCATTATTTATATCCCCTCCTCTTGAATCAGGGCTTGTTTATACCAATAGAATAACATCAACCTGATAATGTTCCAATTCAGATCCTCGGCCTCAAGAGACTTCCCACACTTCTAGTCTCTTTTGGAATCCTGCCACTGCCATGTGAACAAGTTCAGACTATCTTGCTAGAAGAATTAGAGACCATATGGAGTCAAGCTGAGTCATTCCCGCCATGGCCGTCCTAGACCAGCCAGCCCCAGCCAGCCCTCCAGCTGACCACTGGGACACGTGTGAGCCCAGCCCAGATAGGCAGAGTCCAACCCCAACCAATGAATCTACTGAACAGATACATTGACTTGTCAGGAATAATAAATGGTTGTTCTTTTAGCTACTACATTTTGAAGGGGGTTATTACCCTATAGCAGTTAACTGAAACATTCCCCCAGTCATTATGCTGGAGAAACAATTGAAACTGGATCTCACAGCAGCTTTGGGCATCTCTATTGTGGTGTTATTGTTGTCACAGTGGTTTCCAAGTCACTTTAAGAAGCCATCTCAGGGGCGCCTGGGTGGCTCAGGGGCCTCTGTTGGTTGAGCAGCTGCCTTCAGCTCGGGTCATGATCCAGGAGTCCTGGGATCAAGCCCCGCATTGGGCTCCCTGCTCAGCGGGGAGTCTGCTTCTCCCTCTCCCTCTGTCTGCTGCTCTGCCTGCTTGTACACTCTATCTGTCAAATAAATAAATAAAATCTTTAAAAAAAATTTTTTTTCAATTAAAAAAAAAAAAGCCATCTCAGAGGGGCGCCCGGGTGGCTCAGTGGGTTAAAGCCTCTGTCTTTGGCTCAGGTCATGATCCCAGGGTCCTGGGATGGAGCCCCGCATTGAGCCCTGCATCGGGCCCTCTGCTCATAAAGGAGCCTGCTTCCCCCTCTCTCTCTCTCTGCCTGCCTCTCTGCCTACTTGTGATCACTCTCTCTCTCTCTGTCAAATAAATAAATAAAAATCTTAAAAAGGAAAAAAATAAAATAAAAGAAGCCATCTCAGAATTTAGTGTAAGTGATTAACATTAAAAAAAAAAAAAAAAAACCCTCAATAGGTAAGCTCTGTCAGAATAACAGCCCGTTCAAACCTCCTATAGTCTCCTAAGGCTTAAAAAATAAGAGTTTACTCTGGCAAAAATGACAAACACACACACGCTAAAGTAAATAAAATTTTAAAATAATTATAAAATAAAATAAAATTCTGTCTAGTCCCACTCGCTATTATTCCAATTAACCATATTTACTAAGACTTCTGTACTTTCTTCTCAATTTACAAATAATTAACTAAGATTTAATAGTAAGAATGGGATAAAGCAAATCACTGTTGACTTCCTTTTTTTTTTTTTTTTAAGTTATATGTGGGATTTTGTTACTTTTACCATGTTATCAGCTGTTTCATTGTCCTTTGCAAAGATAACTATCTAGGCACCTGACAAACCAAAAGAAAGAAAAAGAAGTAGAAAAGAGGAGGGGGACGATGAGAAGCTTTGTTCATTGTAACTGTTCATTGGCCCAAAAGAAAAAGAAGAGGGAATCAACAACCTGCCACACACCGAGGTGTTATCAGGAGGGACGGACCTTTACACTATCTTTCAGTTGCCACAGTTACCATTTTGTAAAATGAAGTGATGAAATTAACAAATGAAATTTTGGCTGCAATTCTAAGGAGGATCCAATACATGTTTTTTATATTGATAACCTTTTCCTCCACATTTGGTGCAATAGTTACAGTTCTAATTGTGCATTGTTTTAGGAAACTGCTCATTTCCTAAGTATTTTTACTATTTCAAAAGCTGAAATTTTTTTAAAAAAAGGTTTATTTTTGTTTCTCTTTGTCTTCCCCTTCCAAGTATATGTTCCTATGCATGTATTGTTTATTAATTTATACAAAATAGTTTTACTGCTGCACAAGGATATTTGGAAATTCACAGTTTACCTCCTTAAGATAGGAGCTCTCATTTTACTTACCAAATTTTGGAGTTGTGGCACTCTGTGATTGCTAAAGTATCCTGCAAGCCTTTATTTACTCAATGGAAACCTTCAAGAATCCTTCACCCATATGGATAAAATAATAACAGACACTCAAAATTATTTTTTGTCCTTGCCTCCCATGGTGTTTTTTTTTCTTTTTTCCTTTTTTTCTTTTTTCAGGAATCCCTAGAACCCATTTCCCCTTTCTCTCTTATTAACTTCATTCTGAATTTTTAAAATGTGTAGTTTGGGTGGGATTAATGGCACTCCCAGTGCCATCAAGCCATGCATTTGCTTAAGTGAACCAGTGTATCCAAAAGAAAAAGAAAGAAAGAAGAAGAAAAAAAAGAAAAGAAAAATCAGGGTATCCCATCTACTGTGTATTTTCTTTGCCCTATTAATGTATCTCATTCACCTAGCAATAGGAATTAGTTCATGAAAGCAGGACCCAAGGCAGGCCAATTAGAGATGGAAACATGACCAAAGCAAACCAGTGAGTGATGGCACATAAATCAGTAGGGCCAGAGAGACTCCATTCCAGGATTTGCTGGAGTGTTTGTGAGCTGCTGAAAGCCATCTTTAGGCTACAAGGTGAGCCTACTTCAGGATGGAGACAACCCTGAAGAAGATGGGCTAAGAAATGGAGAGAGGAAAAATAAAATGAAAACTAGATCAAAGACACAACATCTGAGCCCAAAGTAAAGCCTCACCTAAACATTCTCTCTGGGCTGCTCATTTAAAGGAGGCAATCAATGCAACTGTTTTCTTCAAGCCATTTTGAGTTGGGTTTGTCAATATAAAGTGTACTAATCAAAAACTTAAAAGTTATAACAGAATTATCTCAAGATGGAATAGTAAACCTTGGGAATTAGTGAGTGTCTCATGAAGAGTATCCAAACAGGGTGGGGACAGCAGAGAAGGCATTCAAGCATCGGAGGAGTACTTTTGTTTTAAGACTACTGTCAACACTTTTGGTCCTGAGTAGTGGATAAAAAATGCATGAGGGCCAGCTCAATACTAAACCTGTAACACACCTCGCCCAGATACTTTACATACATTTACTTTACATTTCAAGTAAAATGCTCAAATGCCCTTGAAATGAGAGACACACCAAATTATGGCCCCAGATTCTCTCTTCATTTCACTAAAGGAATCAATCCATGGGAGCCAACCAGGCAAACAGAAACCACTCTGAGCAGTAAACTGAGAAACCAGACAGGGACAGGGGAGCAACCCAGAGATCAGCAGCTGCAGGAAGCTAGAGACCCCCACAGCTGGAGGTTCAAAGGGAAGAGGTAAGTGGTACCAGGGACCGGGGACAAGGAGAGAGGCCAGACCACAGAGGGCGCGTCCATGGGGAGCTGGTGCCAAAAGGCATTCAGCCACCTCTAACTAGCTATGCTGCACAAGTCAGACAGAAAGAGAAGTATCCTGACTTTGTCCTCCTTTCATGCCGTAGTCCCTTGTGAGAGCCTCCAGGACCAGCATGGCCAAAAGCCCTCTGCTCAGGGAGCCCAGCAAAACACAGCCTACAATTATCAGTTCTTCTGTAATACAGAGCAGAGAAGAAGGGCAAAGAATAATTCAGAGCCAAGGGCCAGCACAGAATCCAATCTGCACTGGGTGGTGACCTCCTGCATGCCTACCTCAGTTAGCCCATACTGAGAAGGAGTAAACTCATAGAACGTTCTTTGTCTCCACCCACAGTCATATTGAAGCCATCATTCAATATAGTTTGTGTAATTTCTGAGATATTTGTCAAACTTGTTATTATTTCTTCAATTGGACCCTGCTGACAATTTAGAAATGTTCTACACTCCTAATCCCCCTAAGAGTCTTACTCTCTTGTAGTTTTCCCACCTCACAAAATGGCAACCTCAACCTACAAATTGCCTAGACCAGACCCTTTGACTTCTTCCTCTCTATATATCGTGTGGGTTAATTCTCATCCTTCACAATCATTTTCAGCCAAGCTCATAAAGTTTCACATTTGCAAAAAATGTTACCTAACATAGAAATTGCTTAGATCATAGTCTGAGTGAATTCCTTTCGGAGTCCTATCTAAATAATCTGACCACAGAACTTTTGTTCTCTTGCTCAGTTAAAACCGTTTAGTCGGCTGTGTATTAATCTCACATTTTCTGATCCATCTATCCATCTATCCATTCAAGAGTTACATTGTGCTACATATATTTCCTCTGTGTCAGGAAAAGTGCTTTGAACATGGAGTCCTAGTATGGGCCAGGTACAAAGGGTGAAACTGTTGTTCTTTTTAAAACCACAGAACTGTAGCTAGATCTCATAGCTTTGATAACAGTGGGTAATTATCCAAAATAAATTTGCTAGACTTGAAGCGGTCTTGTTCCTGAAAGTTCTCCTTGGATTTATGACACACAGGAGTTGACGGGAGCCAGTGGGGGTTTGAGCAGAGTTGAGACAGGAACAGTTACATTTTAAGAGGATCACCCGGCTGCTCTTGATGGAGCAAGGAGAGACATGAGGAGAGGCAAGGAGATATGTTGGAGGCGATTTCAGTGAGTGTCACACACAGAGGTATATTCAGCTTCTGGACATATCTGAAGGCAGAGCTGTTAGACTTTGCCAACAGATGTGTGTTGGAAGATATTTTAGAGTTTGTCTGCTGTCCCAGGTAACATTGTGAACCATATAAGGAATGTGATATTTTATCCTAATGCCAACATAGGGAAATCACTCAAAGAATGTACTGAATGAAAGAATGGCACATTAAGGCTCCCTCTGGTTTTCATATAAAGGATCAACAGAAAATGCAGGGGATCCACTTAAGGCCACAGAGTTAGAGGCTAAGCCAGGGCTACAGCTTTTTGAGAATTCCCATGTTCCAGCAATATTACAAGGTCCCTTTCTACTCCATGAAGCCATATTTCTCTGCATATACAAGATGATTAAATGTCATATTTAATAGCATTGCATCAATATGAAGGATGGAAAAGTCACAGAGAGACTATTTTGGTTAGCAAATATTTGGACTTGGTCTTACATAAAATCTAAAACAAATCCCAAGTTTAATTTTTTCCCCTTTTACCACGTTTGTATGTGTGGATAGCTCTTTTAGAAGGAAACGTTGTTTCTCCAACGTGTCATCTGGGGTGTCATTGGAGCCTTCAGAATACAAGAACTCTGGGTTCACTTACCATCTGCCTCAGCTGCTGGCCCACCTGGGGTAGCCAGACCCCACGCAGGATCTAAATAGGCCATCTCACATGGGAGGAACGAAATTAAGTACTACCTCTCTGGAGAGAAAAGACAAAATATGCATTGAAAGCCTTGCGTTGTTGTGCTAGCTCACCAGAGCCGATGGTTAATGTTTTGGGAACTTTTTAAGGTAGGGGTTAAGCCGCTAGTAGCCTGAAATCAACTTCAGAAGGAGTATTTACACAACAGAAATTGACAAATGCTATAAATCAAGGCTTTCTTCCCCTCTGTAAGCCTGTTATTACAGACGCTTACCAGCACAGCCCTGCCATAAGATGTTCAAACCCTCAGTCCCAATGACTCTGTGCTAAGAAATATTCAGAGAAACACATAAATACTTTCATATAAGAAAGGTGTCTGCAGAAAAGGAAGTGAGACAACCTACATACCCAAGAAGGAGCAGGTTAAACAAACTGGTACGGAGCCTGTGAAATCCTATTTTTAAGTCAATGTGATGACATGAAAAATTGTTCAGTATATAAGGGGAAAATCAGAATACAAAAGTCTATACATAGTGTAAAAGGAATTCTGTGGGAAAATTGTGTGTAGGTATGTATGTATGTAAGTATGTGTAGAGCAAGAATTTCTTTTGATTTTTTTCCAGTTTTTATTGAAGTATAATTGATATATAGCATCATATCAGTTTAAGATGTACAACATAATGACTTGATGTGCATATATATCATGAAATGAATACGACAATAACTCTAGTTAACATCCATCACCTTATATATAGGATTAAAAAAAAAACCCTAAATGGTATCAATGATACCTTTGGATGATGGGATCGAGTTGGCTTTTATTTTCTTCCTTATATATTTTAAGTATGTTCTAAATATTCTATGATAAACATGTGTTGCATGTATAGTCATTCCAAAAAATGCTATCGAGGAAAAAAAATAAGGTCAGAAGAACCCGGAAGATATAGACTTAAATCTCGCCATCATTTTCTGTTTACTATACACATGCTGGGCCAGACTGACACCTACCAATGAGGGATAGTCTACGTACTTTCTGCATCCCTGGGATAGGATAGTGACTCTAGATTGTGGTGGTTCTGCACATGTTTAGCTCTCTGAGCTCTTCAGGATGTGGCCAGTTTTATTTTTCAGAACATTACATAGAATTGTACTTCTAGGGGCGCCTGGGTGGCTCAGTGGGTTAAGCCTCTGCCTTCGGCTCAGGTCATGATCTCAGAGTCATGGGATTGAGCGCCACATCGGGCTCCCTGCTCAGCAGGGACCCTGCTTCCCCCCACCCCCGCCTGCCTCTCTACCTACTTGTGATCTCTGTCTGTCAAATAAATAAATAAAATCTTAAAAAAAAAAAAAAAGAATTGTACTTCTAACCTCAAACCCATAAAAAGCAGTGAATTAAGCATGTCATTTACCACATACAAGTTTAATCTCCACTTAACATCCCTTTCAAGGCTCTCAGGAAGGAGCTTCATGCTTTTCTGTAGAAGGACTTAAGCTCGAGAGACCATCTAGTTTCCTCCTCCAGCTCACTCTCCTCATAGTAGCCTGCGATTATCTGAATAGAGATCAGAAGAGCCTCATTTGAAGCCAACCTGTCCAAAAAACGTGCTTTCTAATCTGTCTGCCATAGGGATGGCCTCCCCTTCCCTCATCATGACAAATGCCTGTAGTTGGCCAGCTGTGCCAGTGACCAGAAGTAAGTACTGATTTCACTGATGAAGGGGCATACTCATTGGTCACAGGTCTAACCCACATTCTCCAATCAATGTTATTAGTAATCAAGGCGATCTGATTTCCCACTCTCCAGCATCTATCCATTTGTCCCACATTTGGAATGAGAAGAAAGAGGTGTTGATTATTAGCCTCCTTGATATCCTAACCCTATCCATCACTCTCTGTCTAGAGTGGACACTGCTGAAAATAAGGGGCACTTCTTAGAGTCCCATTTTTGTGTCTACAGTACAAACTGTGGACGTTTACACACATAGAGGTACTCTGTATAGGAGACTGGTGCTGTGAAGGAGGAGGAAGACTGGTCAAAGGAAAAGATACAGAATGGAATCTCTCTACCTGTTATCTCTTACTTTCATTTCCTATTGAATTCACTAAGAGTGGAACCCTTCTCTCAGGCAGATTTTGGCCCATTATCCCCATTCCTGGTTTAATGGATGGGATAGCATTTGTGGCTTAAATAATTTAAAGTGATCAATGGGAAATAACACAAGGTGAAATTGGGTCTCATCTGAGAAAAATCCTTAGTAATGACAGACAAGGGAGAGGTAAGGCCATCAGCTCTTAATTACATTCTGTCTTCTCTTGGCTGTCTCCTGTTTTCTCTTTTCTCCCTCCTTGAATATATACTTTAAATAAAGCAAAATTTTTAAATGGGAGAGATCTGTTAGTACTCCGTTCAACTGTTTCCTTGGCTGGAGCCCCCTGACTAAGTCACTCCTGAAAGTCATAACACCATTTCTTCCTTCTCATCAATTGGTACCAATTAGACACCTTCTAGGTAGAGAAATAATTTGCTTAACTGCATAAGAAAATGGCCACTTCAAGCCCTTTAAGAATTTTGGTTCTCAATTACCCAGCCTTACTTCTCCTGTGAAGTGATAATTAGAGTCTAGATGATAACTGGATTACCAAGGACATCTCTCCCGACAGTCGTTTAACACCTAATCAAGTGTTAAGGTCGTAAATTATGCATTTCTCAACAGCATTCAGACCCATTTGAAAACAATTTGAAACAGTTCAAGAGTTCCTAGATGGTCTTCAGTTTTACAGGGCTGTGAAGGGTCCTGCTTAAAGGAATTACCCGCTTAGAAGAATTACCGGGTTAAAGGAATTACCCACTTAAAAGATTCAACGTGTAAGGCTTTCTCAGTTCTTTAATCGGCTACAGATCATTATTTTTTTAACTGACAATTGAGTATCCTCCTACTATATAAGAGAAAATGGAGTGTTTCCCACAGTGTCAATGCACCTCCCCAGGGAGCTCAGATAAAAAGATTCTAGAGGGAAATCTGAAACCAGAAAAACAACAACAACAACAACAACAACAAACGATGAGGCTAGAAGGAAAAGTCTTACAATTCTTACAATTTGTTTTTCTTACACGACTTGTTCAAGACCAGACCTGAAAATTAAAAGTTCAATACTGACGACTACAGTCGGTGTTTCTCATTTCTGACTGGGGGCGGGGAGCGGGGTTCGAATCACGTGGAGGGGGAGCGGGAGAAGGAAGTGTGGGATAAGACTGAACAAGAGGGTGCCACCCTGGATGGGTCTCCCTTGAAAGAAAGCCAAGCTTCCATTATGCAGTGGGTTCTTCTGAGAACCCTGGCCACGTTAGAATAGTTAGTTCCCCCTCTATCCTCACCACCATGGCTCCCATGGCTCCCATGTCTGCAGCTCCACCAAGTGACCTGAGCGAAACCTCCTGTTTAAAAAAACAGCCATCATCATTGTCCTCTATTTTACAGAGGAAATTCCCTCATCCCCATCAATGGGTCTACCAGTCTCCCCGCCTTCCTTCCTTTCCTCATGGGCAGGAATGTCATGTCTTTAAAGGCACTGGGAGTTATACACATTTATGATAGCACACTTCTTCTCTCTTTCATAACAGTAGCCACACACACTTCTTTCCTAACGGGCCTGAGAGTCTATTTACAAGCTCAGTCTCTTCCTGTTGGAAGGAAGAATGGTATAATTGGAAACATAGGTTACACCATGTAATTGTACAAAGACAAAGATCCATCTTTAGTCCAGCCCAGCTCAATTAGAATATTTTCACTGCTTAATTTGATCTGAAGAGACTCACAAAAAAGAAAAAAAAAAATCTACCTTCTTGGTGGAACAAAGTATGACACATGTAGCTTTCTTCCTTCTTTCTCTTTCGCCTACTTCCATGTCCCACATATTGATAAAATAAGAACCCAAAATCCAAAGTGAAAACAGCCCTTTCTCATTCCTTTTTCCATGTTTTAGGATTTCATTCATTGGAACTCAGCAAAAATAAATACCTTTTTTTTTTTTTCAGTATATTTACTAGAAGAAAAATGAGAGAGAGAACAGAATCAGTGTAAGATGAAATTATGAAAGAGATAAAAGGTAATTTTACCTAGGCTAATGTAAAAAACTTCATACCTGATCTTCTTCCCTGGCTTTCTAAATCAAAACTTTCCATCATGGTCACTCTCCTGCTTAAGAGTCTATGATGGCTGCCCATGACCACTCTGGGGAAATCCAAACATCATTCAGAGACCCTCACAATCAAACTCTAATCCACCTTGCTATCCTTATTCTCTGTCATTTTCCCTCAAGTAGGTGCAATGCTCCCATCATCACTGCCATCTAAGAGCAGGTATGCACATTCTTACCTCTGTCTTTGGTCCCATTGTTCCCTCTGCCTCTAACCTATCCCCACTCTTTGCAAAATCATATGCACCAATCAAGAATAAACTCAAATGCCACCTCCTCAATAGCCCTTCCCTCTGCCAGCTGATATAAAATGAATTGTCCAGCTCCTGGGTTCACCTATCACATTTCAATTCCTCTAGTCTGCTTTTATCATAGTTTTTATTTCTGTTTCCTTCAGAGAATTATGTTTCCCAAGAGCAGTGATTATCCTCAAATTTTGTATATGCAATATTTCTAGTACATGCCTAGAATGAGTGTGTATTTTCTGGAAAGATAGTCTAGAAAAAAATCGGATTTTCTGTCTTTTTTTTTTTTAAGATTTTATTTGTTTATTTGACAGAGAGAGATCACAAGTAGGCAGAGAGGCAGGTGGCGGGGGAGGGGGGAAGCAAGCTCCCCGCTGAGCAGAGAGCCTGATGTGGGGCTCAATCCCAGGACCCTGAGATCATGACCCAAGCCAAAGGCAGAGGCTTAACCTACTGAGCCACCCAGGCGCCCCTTTCTGTCTTTTATTTAAATGAGACTTTATATGCTGTTTTTAAAAAGTTTCTAGATGACTTTTTACTTTGTGCAAACCCAAATTCGGAAGTTCGGACCTCATGGAGTGTCAGTATACTAAAATTCCGAGAAATTCGAGACTTGGTCTTACAATCAATTTTCTTCTTCCTTTAATCTTTCATACAAAGTTATGTGTGCTTAGATATGTTTTTACTTGCAGTTATGTTTGAGGCAGTGTCTTTTGCTCTTTGTAAATTTCTAGTGTGAGTCATATGAACAAAAAGTTCCCCTCTCACTGGTATATTGACAGAAATAAATCACTGGCAAAGCAGATTCAAGAAATAATCTCCTGAATTTTGAAAGAGTTCCTGTTATCAGGATGCTAAAAAGTATATGATAAATTGTGATAATCATGATCATTAAAGTAGGGTATTTAACATAAATTATTTGATTCAAATAAAAGCAATGTCTAAGCTGATGTACGAACTAGGTATATACAGAGCTAGGTCAACAAACAAGTCCCCACTCATGCACATTCTCCATCAGGGAGAAATGGTCAAGGTAGAAGCCCATTCTCAAGGAGTTAAGAACCCCCAACATGCATGGATATCTAAATGCAGTGTAGAGACTTTCCCCAGGCCTTGCTTATTGGAAGTGGAGTTTTATCCTCAGACTTTCCACACAGCTCTGAAACCTGTGAACCCAAAGACTCATTCTTTGGTCACTCCACATGAGTGGCCAGTGCTCCAATATCTAGTGGTGTCTGTGAGCAGACAAACCAGCTGACGACCTCCCCTCTCAACCAGCTTCCATGCGTCTCAATCCCCAGGGATCATGGAGCTTGAGGCCCCTATGAAGTCCTCTGCATCCTAAATATGACCCTGTTTTGTAACAACATAAAAATGTCATGAAACATGATTAGCAAAAAGGAGAGTATATGAATCTGCATATTAGAGACAGAAACATGAGATCAAGGCTGAAGTGGCCGCAAAGGAGATAAATCATACAGCACATGCTGAGGACAAAGCAAAATCTAACCCTTATGGGTTATCACAGTAAGATCATCACTGTTTATCACAGTTGTATTTCCCCAAGACCGAAACAGCAACAGCTATCTCTATACCCTATGATTTTCTCCCAAAGGTTTGCTCTCCATTATCCACCAAGAAGGAATGACTGGATGGGATGGGGGTTGGGGTTATGACAGGGAAGATCGTCGTCTTACAAAAAGGAAAAAGGCAAGCATGGGACCCTTCACGGTGTCTGGCCTGTGGATGATGTACAATTACTTAAGGTGATAGCTACCATTAAATGAGATGGAATCTCATAGTGAGAAAGTTACTTCCAAAAAGCTCAGTTATCTTTAGAGCCTTGTGGTGAGTCGAAGCTTGGTGTCGGGCTGGTGCTACCAGGTCTTTAACACCTCTTAACACCTGCAGGTGTCTTTTTTTAGCAAAGAGAAAGCAGACCTCAGACTTAAAAGCATTGGCCAGTATGCCACTATTTATAATTTGTGTCTGATGTTTTTAATTTTACAGTTATTACCTATTTGTGGCAAGTGAAGCAGTCTTCCTATGCCTTACAGTCATACAGTCTTCTGTTTTAGAAAAGATTATTTAACATGAAAAAAATAAGTCTGTTTAATGTAAAATACAAAGTAATAGTGCAGGCTTGCACAATTATGGTGAACATCCAAAAGGATAAATGGAGTTTGAGAAACATCATGATAATCTTCAAAATATGAGATGATGAGACTAGAAATCCTGGAACAAAAATCCAATCTCTGCTACTTCACCAGTCCTGGGATTCTGAACAAATGCATAACCTCTCTGAACCTCAGTTTTCTCATCTGTGAAATGAGAAAAAAGATAATGCTGCCGCACAAGATTGTGGTTGGCCGGATGAGCCAAGCAAAAGGATGAGGCTGGGTAAATCAGTGGGTTGGTGCTCATTTCCAATTAATTTACTTGTCCATAACAGCATTTGTACTCTATACCATGTATGGTATCTGATCATATTTGCCTCCTCCAGGAGAATATAAGCCCCTTGATGACAGCCATCATGGCTTATTGATCACTGCATGTCCCCGTCCCTGGGCACATGGCCTCTCTGTAATGTTTATGAACATTTTGAATTAAGTCAAATTGACTGGTTGAATTGGATGATCTATTTGTGTTGACAATCCAACAAAGACCC
Source organism: Enhydra lutris kenyoni (assembly GCF_002288905.1). NCBI lineage: Eukaryota > Metazoa > Chordata > Mammalia > Carnivora > Mustelidae > Enhydra > Enhydra lutris. Next base: position 11,033,785 of record NW_019154123.1, read on the forward strand.
TTGAGGTCAAAAGCTGCCTACTGTGTCCCATACAATTATTCGTGTAGTACATTCTCAATAACTCACTGGTTGATGGTATATGCATCTCGTGTCTGAACTACCGTGACCATCTAACTAGTCTCCTGCCTCCTCTAGGCTGTCCCCCATCCATTGTACATATGACAACCACAGTGATCTTTCTAATACTCTCCCACCAAAACCCCACCCAAGATAGAGTCAAAACTCCTGAACACTATACATAAGGTCCTTTGTTCTTATCTCCTACCTATAGCTTAGGTTAATAGCTTAATTTTACCCCTATAGCTTAATTTTACCTCTCTGCACCCCATCCTCCAGCCAAATTGAATGATTCTCAGGTGCTCAGATGAACTATGGGCTCCCACCTCAGGGACACCGCACCTGCTCTTCCTTTCACTGGACTGCTCTTCTCATTCCCATCTCTGTACCAGATGAGGTTCCACACATCCCTCTAGATATCTGTCACCTCATACAGAAGACCTTCCTGCCTTCTTCTGCCCCAGGGCTAGATGTCCCTCATCAAGAATGTGGGCTTGTCCCTGTCTGGGCCCTCATCCTACCACATAGAAATGACCTGTTTTTCCTGTCTCTCCACCATAGATTATGATCCTTTGGGACTGTGATTCTCAAACATAAACACGAGAATCATGTCTACTAGGCTTCTGAAGACACAGATTCTGATCAATTAGGTCTATGGTAGGGCCCAAGAATTAGCACTGTTAACAATCAGTGGTTCTCAAACCAGGCTGCACATCACGGAGAGGATTAAAAAATTTCTACTGCCCAGACCCCACTCCCAGACTACTTCTTCATGGTAGGAGCTGGGGAAAGGGGAGCATTAGTATTTTTAGCTCCCCAGATGATTGCAGGATTTATAACTCCTGTTTTAGAGTTCTCAAACTTTAATATGCACATGTGGAGATACTGTTGGAAGGAAGTAGGTCTGTGGTGCAGCTAAGAGTCTGTATTTTTGTTGCTGTTGTTGTTTTTGTTTTTTGTTTTGTTTTTTTTTTTTTATTTCTTTTCAGCGTAACAGTATTCATTGTTTTTGCACCACACCCAGTGCTACATGCAATACGTGCCCTCCTTAATACCCACCACCTGGTTCTCCCAGCTTCCCACCCCCTGCCCCTTCAAAACCCTCAGATTGTTTTTGAGTCAATGGTCTCTCATGGTTCACCTCCCCTTCCAATTTCCCTCAACTCCCTTCTCCTCTCCATCTCCCCATGTCCTCCATGTTATTTGTTATGCTCCACAAATAAGTGAAACCATATGATAATTGAAAGAGTCTGTATTTCTAACAGGCTCCCGGGTAATGCTGACACCACTATCCATGGATCATGCTCTAAATAAAGTTTTACAGTAAGAGCTGACCCTTAGGCATCCCTAGTAACCTCAGCCATATTGTTAGGAAAGGTCATTAACTTCATTAAATGAACACCTATTGTTGCTACTGATGCAGGAGCACCTATACAGAGTTGACATTGCCAGGAACAGATGTTTCCCTTGTGACTTTCAGTTCAGGTATCAGATTTGAATCTACTATTTGTAGTCTCTGCTCAAAGCACGTCAGGCATCTGGTGGGTCTCATGTCCTTGAAAAACATTAGGCCTCTTTTCAGTGTTCAGTTTCTGCCGCTCTGGGGGTTGACTGTGTGTCCCACTGAGATGATTTCCTTCAAGAAATATTTACACAGTTAGTATAATGTCCAATCTTGTTGAACCTACCTCCAAATTTGGTAAAAAGTCTGCGTAGTTATTTCACATGATATATTTTAGAAGTCAGAAATGTAATTTTATGCATAGGTGATATTCTCATAGCTTGGTAAAGCTCCTGACACACTGTTAGTGGGTAGTGAATTTGCGGAAGGGAGGAAATAAAGAAGAGAGGGAAGAAGAAAGGGAGGGGGGTAGTAAGGAGAAAGAAAGGGACAGGGAGGCTAAAAGAGATAAAATTTTGTCCTAGTTTCCTTTTATCTCCACTAGCCCTGCTGGATCTCACCCTCACCAGCCTCTCCTTTCACCAAGATATTTTTTTGTTATCTGACTACAATCATGCCACGCCTGGCATGGCAGTGCCATCCAGCCCACATTCTTTCCAGTGTCTCAACACACATGAGCCTGGAATATCCTGCCCTGCCCCCCTTCCCACTGGCTTCCATCATAACCTTAGGGATGCAGATTGGGATTGAGGTACACGATAGGCCAGCTCTGTCTCATCCAACTCCATGTGTAGTATGAGGCTAAACTTCTCACAAATTCAAAATAATTGAAGGGTTATCTTCCATGAGAAACCCAATGAGGCAGGCCATTGGCCAACAGCATTTGAAAATGTGCATATCAGTTACCAATATTTCAAATTCAAGATCTGCTCCACAAAAATTTAGATTTCCAGTTTCTTCCCAAAATTGGAAGACCTGACACCATGAGACCAGCTTTGGTTGGATCTGAGTGGAGCTGTCCCTTCAGGAGGGGCATCTCTTCTTTTATTGGTTTGTCACAGTCCCCACCCCTCCTTATCATCCCACAATACTAGAGCCAAACGTAGATTGCTATTTGTCATCTTTATCCTCTTTTACTTGCAATATGGCTGCCCTTCACTTGAGCATTTTCATTCACTCCCATTGCCTTCCAGCCCACAGACACACTCGAGTGTGCAATCTGCAGACCCCACATGCGGAGCAAATGGCCTCCCATACAGTGCTCATTGCTTTGTCTTAAAACCTGAGCTTGTACTTTGCCATTTGCTGCTGATAACTCATGTCCAAAGAGATAAGTTCCCCCTGAACTAGTCCTGATCCCCCAGACATGGCTTTCTGCCTATCTTTTTTTCCTGGGTATAGGCATTAGTACTTGCTATTTGCTGCTCTCATTATCTTTTGGGCTTTTTACCTCTCCACACAGAATTTGCCCACAAGGTAAACCTGTAGCTCTCCCAGGAGATAATAATACTTATCAGGACCTTTTGTAGAGTTCCTGGACCTTTTAGGACTGAACCACACTTCGAATACATAAAGCCCTCCATTATCACTGCTATTGTTGTCATTATTATTATTTGGGATTAGGCAGCCCTCTCAGAAGTCTTGCCAACCACAGGCAGGTGCCACCTCAGAGCCTCACCTGGCCGGGCGTGGTGTCTCAGGCCGGACGCACCTGGCTATAGGACTCTGCTGAGTGCTGGGCTTTTGCCAGAGCAAAGACCTGCCCCGAACCATTCGCACCTCCCTTGCTCCAGGGACAAAGGCTGAGTTCCAGGGAGGGCCGTGATGAACCCAGTCTTTCCCAGGGAACGCAATCCCCAGGCCACACTACTAGAGAGTTATTGCCACAGCAAACCTCAAACCTTAGGGACCAGAATCTCTCTCTAGGAAGAAAGGGACATACAGTGTAGTTTGGGGTCAGAAGCTGCTGTCGCTCTATCAGAGTGTGAGCCTCAGACAACATACTGACCTCATGTATAAAGTGTGGATAATAATTCCCAACTCTATGACAATATTATGAGATTTATGTGTAAATACATTGGAAAGTACATATATAATATACATAAATATGTATTTATTTATAAGTGTCTTTAAGTGTCAGGCATACAGTAAGCCCTCTATTAACAGACAAAGACAGGGCTCCATCCCTATTCAGGCTTTACAGAACCACCCAGAAGTTAACGGCTTTAGCAGCAGACCCAGAGTAAACAGACGAGATGCCCCCAGGAAGCAGTGGTGAATATAAACGTCTCACTAGGAAAACAATTTCCACTCAACAGCCTTCCTGCCCCCACTGGAATCCTTGCCTTATCATTCTCCACCTCTCACTGACCCCCAGCCAAACGTCTTCCAAGGAAACACAAGCCTTTCCCTCTTTGATACTCAGATTATTTCTTCACTATGTGCCCGAGACAAGTTTTTCCTCCAACAAAGGGGCTGGGTTGGGGGCATCAACACTGCTCTCTAATCGCTTCATTCAGCCTTCTCCACCTGCCTCCCTCCCACCTCCCCCTCCCCCCAAATACCCAGAAACCAAACTCACATCAGCTTACAACAAGGAGAATGTGTTGAATCAGTGATTCAAAGGAAGGACAGGTGACCAGCAGAGATGGAGATGGGTCTCACGAGGAACTGGAAGCTTGAATGGACACTGCCAGGACCCTCTCTCCATCTCTCTGCCTCCTTCTCTCTGCCCATCTGCCTCATTTTCTCGCTGTGGAACAGCAGCGCCCATGGCTACAGCAGCTGCAGGGTTGTGTGGTCATAAGGGAGACAGTCATGAGAGAGAGGCTGGCTTATATCCTTTCTGATAGCAAACTTTAAAATCCCAAGGAAGTACTCTGAGTGGCCAGCTGTGATCACGAGCCCAAGCCTGGACTACTCAGCACTGGCCAGTGTTCGAAAAAGAGACATTGGGCTCAAAATGGAGTCACTCGTGTTAAGCCCCATGTCACTAAACTTAATTAGTTTCAGCTTCCCCCAGGAAAGCGATCTTAAAGCAGTCTATCTGGAATTACCTGGCCGGTTCTAGCAAGGTAGTCTGCTTGATAGACCCCTACCGTCCCTTAAAGGAAGGTGACCTTGCCACAACTAATTAGCTGTTTGCTAGTATAACTTCTGTGTCCCATCTCCTTCTGCCTGTAAAATTCTTTCATTTTGTACAGCTCTTTAGAGTTCCTTTCTATCTGCTAGATGGGATGCTGCCCAATTCATGAATCTCTGAATAAAGCCAATATGGCTTTAAAATTTATTCAGTTGAATTTTGTTCTTTTAACACCAGTGAGGGCAGAACACTGTGATTAGTGTGATTGGTCAGGGACCCTCCCCCAGATCAACCAATTGTGTTTGTCACAATGATGAGCTTATGTTAAAACATGGAAGGTCCTGTCATCAGCACGGGGCAGGGGAAAGGAAGGACAATTGATAGGACAAGGGGAGTTCCTGTTACAGAATACTGGAATAGAAGTAAGTTCTCTGTTTATGAACCTTTCTGGGTTGCCAGACTTTGAGCTTCTCAAGGACAGAAATGAGGCTAGTGTGTCTGTGAGTCTTAGCCATGGTAAACATGCAGGAAATGTTTGTGGAATTCAATTTGAAATGCCTCTGACAACTTTTAGAGCTGTGTGTCCATCTTAGGTCCTCTCCAGAGAAGAACCAAAAGTAGCTGCAGAGATAAAGATCCTACTCTGCCTGAAGAATTTTCTAGCAAATAGAGTGGCCTGAAAATGTTAGCAGGGGCGTTGGAAGTTGAGTGTCCTTTTCCTGGGTGGCCTTTGAGCTCAAGCAAATGAGTATGAGAAAGATATTTCTGTACTGACCTACATGTCTTTGCCAATAATATGGTATTATGATTCTATACACTCAACCAGGGAAGACAAACTTAGACTAGGCATCCAAAAACACCGCAGAAAGGAGAAATAGCCACAGAATACAGCCAAAGCTTCTGCTGACCACATCTGAACACATACCTTCATGTGACTCTGGCTTCTCCCCTCTGAGTGATATGGTCATTGGAGATCAATCAGAGCACACCCTCATTTTACACCAGCACCTGCCTGTTTGCAGACCAAAATCTGCCCAACTTGGAAACTCCTAATTATTTCATCCTAAGATAAAGGACATCATTTAACCACATCCTGTGTACAATCAATAAATTGAAACTGTAAGCTATTTGGAAATCATTTCATTTCTTTCTGTTCTTTGACATAAAGTTTTGTTCATTTCATTTTGGTGAGAACATAGTAAATTTCCATTGTGCAATACAGTGTTATCAACAATAGTCACCCTATTATACATTAGATCCTCAGACCTTATTGATATTATACCCTTCATCCCTCAGCCTCTAGCAACCACTTTTCTACTCTGTGTTTCTGAGTCTGACTTTTTTTTTTTTTTGAGATTTCACATAAAAGTGATACCATGCAGTATTTGTCTTTCTCTATATGACTCACTTCACTTAGCATAATGCCCTCCAGATTCATCTGTGTTGTCACAAATGGTGGAATTTCCTTCTTTCTAATGGCCGAATGGTATTCTATTGTACACATATTCCACATCTCCTTTATCCATTCATTCATTATTGGACACTTAACATTGTTTGCATATCTTGGCCAATGTGACTATTACTGCAGTGAACATGGGGATGCAGATATCTCTTTGCTATCTTCTTTTCATTTCCTTTGCTTATATACCCAGAAGTGGGATTGCTGGATCATAGAGAATTTCTATTTTTAATTTCTTGAGGAACCTCCAAACTATTTTCCACAGTAGCTGCACTGATTTGTATTCCCACCAACAGTGCACAAGTGCTCCCTTTTCTCCACATCCTTGCCAACACTTGTTATTTCTTGTCTTTTTGAGAATAGCCATCCCAAAGAGTATGAGGTGATAACTCACTGTGGTTTTGATTTGTATTTCCATGATGATTAGTGACATTGAGTACCTTTTCATGTACCTGATGGCCATTTGTATGTGTTCCTCAGAGAAATGTCTATTCAAGTCCTATGGCTCCTTTTTAATTGGGTTATTTGGTGTTTTGCTACTGAGTTGTATGAGTTTCAGCATTATTTCTAATCTGTTTTTTAGCCATCCCTCTGATAAATTGGCATCTTGGATTTGTATAAGCATTTTCAGTGTCTTATTTTCTTCACACAAAGTTCTGCATATTTGAGAGATTTCCTTGAAAGCGGTTTTTTAATGTCACTTAAATCTCAAAAAAGCTGTTTTAAAAAGTTAAAAAAAAAAAAAGATGTTTTCCTTAATCACCGGTCATTTTAGAGGAAAATGTGATGAATGAGATCAGCCTCATCCTCTCATTAGGGGAAACTCTGGGCAGGTACAAGAAAGAAGGGTCCCTTGGATATCTTTTCCCAGAGGCAAGGGCTCTCAGTTCTCAAAGGGAAACCATAGTGACATGCCGAAGCTGGATCACACTAGCTTTGAAAGCTAACTGTTAAATTTGCAGGAATTGTGTGAGCCCATTGTTAGACCACTGGTACCTTGAAATCAGTCATGATGAGGGTATTTACACCTCAGAAATTGACAAATGCCACAAGTTAGTTTTCTGAGACCCCCACTCTACCCCTCACCCCCACTTTACTAGCACATCACTGATTAGCTGCAACTAATCAACTCTTGTCACTGACTTTTTGCCAAATGATAGGACAGATTCTGGCACCAATACTTAGCTAAACCATTTAATTCTGTTCATGTTTCCATAGGGGAGCAATACTAATATTAACATTTACATCAGGTTTCTTCTAAGTTCCTTTGGATTCATTGTAGTGGACACAAATGAGTAGTGCTATGTCCCAGTTGTCTTGAACACATCCTATATTCTTCCTAGGACTCATACCATCTCCCTTTAAAGGTAACCAATGAGAAAGAGGAAATGAAGAAAAGAGGCACCTATTTGAAGGCTATAATAATTTTTTTGAACCCCTGTGTACTGTTGGTGGTTGTGCAAACTGGTGCAGTCACTGCAGAAAACAATATGGAGTTTCCTCAAAAATTAAAAATAGAATTACCATATGATCCAGCAATCTTTCTTCTGGGTATACATCCAAAGAAAATGAAAACAGATTATTGAAAAGATATCTGCACTCCCATGTTTATTGCAGCATTAGTCATAAAGCCAAGATATGGAAACAGCCTAAGAGTCCATCAGAAAGGAAATCCATAAAAAAGGAAATCCTGTCTGCCTTTTGCAGCATCATGGATGAAATTTGTGGGCATTATGCTAAGTGAAGTAAGTCAGAGAAAGATGAATACTGTATGATATCACTTATTTGTGAAATAGAAACTGAGAGTAGGATCGTGGTTACCAGGACCAGCGGTGGGGCATGGGGAGGGGGTGGTAGGGTGTTGGTAGTAATGGGGAGATGTGGGTCCAAGGGTATAAACTTCCAGTTAGAAGATGAAGTAGTTCTGGGTATCGAATGAACAGCATTGCAATTATAGTTAACAATACTGTATTATATACTTGAAAGTTGCTAAGAGAGTAGATCTTAAATGTTCTCACCACAAAAAAAGAAATGGTAATTATGTGACATGAAAGAGATGTTATCCGATGCTACAGTGGTTATGGTGATAATCATATTGTAATATATGTGTATCAAATCAACAAGTTGTATACCTTAAACTTACACGTTATATGTCAGCTGTATCTCAATAAATCTAGAAAAAATTAAAATAATTTTTTCTTGTAGTTTCACAGTGTCTAATATTCCTAAGATTTATGGAAAGAAAACTTTAAAAGGAGAAAATTGTTAAGGGAAGGAGCATGAGAGGCTGAGGTATGAAGCTGACCTGTTAGTCATTTCATGTAAGTCTCAGTTAACTTAAGTGATTCTTTCTGGGTTGTTTAAGAAGGAAAAAAAAAAAAGTGTATGAAAGGGCACCTGGGTGGCTCAGTGCAGGGGCATCTGACTCTTGATTTTGGCTCATGTCACGGTCTTAGGGTCATGGGATTGAGCCCCGCGTTTTACTCCACACTCAGCAGAAAGTCTGCTTGAGATTCTCCTCTGCTCTGTCTCCTAGTGCCCCTCCCCCACTCTCTCTTTCTCTCTCTCTCAAATAAATAAACCCTTTTAAAAGAGTAAAAAAAAAAAAAAAGAATGAATAGGGGCATATGACAATCAACTAACATTCCAACTTTAAGAAGTACATTTTCTGGGGTGTTTTTTCCCTGTCACACTAATGGATACTGAGTGTCTCCCCATATTTTAATAGAAACACAAAAACAAAAGGAAGGCTTGGAGAAACAACTATACGATCTACTCTGGCACATATTTATATAGCCAATAAAAAAATAAAATAAAAAATAAAAATATAATAATAATTCTGATAAAAAAATAATTCTGATCACATTTCCCAAATTCTTTTCCTTAAACAATCTGTTGTTCAGGAAAAAACAGATTAAAGGGACACACCAGTAGCCTTGACTTAAAGGTATTTGAGGAGCTAACACTCTCATCCTGTGCTGAGACTTCAGAGATGGGAAACAGAAGTTCCCACTACTTCTTTGTGGAAGTACAGATAGACACCCAGAATTTACTGGAAATCCAAGTCAGCTCTTGTGAGAATTCTGTCTCTTTTTCACCACACAGAGCCTACAACACAAGAGCCCTTAAAAGATGGTGGGATCTTGAAGCCCATCTGCTTAATAAGCTGCAGACAGAGAAGAGACATGTTGAGACTATTATTAGAGAAATTTTTACTCTTTAAAATTCCTCAGGGTAACAGGAGGCCTTTTGGGGACTGAGGGAATGGAACAGGGCATTCTCATATCCTAGGAGATCACTTCAGATTCATTGCTGGTTGCAGCATTATCAGATCTTCAAAACGTGTAGGAACCTTGCATTAAAGCTCTTTGAATGGCTTTGGGAACATGTAGTTACAAACCGAGGGCCCCATTCAGTGGCTTCAGTGTCAGTCCATCTCCATCCAAGGCTGTGCAAGACGTCGCTTAGAACTTGTGCATGAACCGGCACAAAAGATACAGCAGGGTCAAAACCGAATACAGGTCAGAATTAAATTATATCACATAGATGAAGAATATATCACAATGCCCAGCATGTCCAAAGTACCTATGAAAGATCTACTAAATTTTGGTATCAGAGTTGAGGTTGGAGTTAGAGTTGCTTTAAGTCTTGATATAGGTCAAATATTTGGAATCCTTTCGGTGTCTCTGAAATCACGATCACATGTTGGATGCCAATCCACTGGTACCTAAGTCAAACCTAACACTAACTCTCAAACTAGGTTACGAACTTCTTTAGCAAACAGATCTATATCCTGAAGTTCCTTTATCCTCACAGCATTTAGCTCTGGACTCTCCACATGTAGAAAAGTACTTAGTAAATACTTCACTTCTCTGATTTGTTTAAAAAAAAAATGCAGCGAGATTCTCAATGTCCTTCACAGGTGATTTTGTAAGTCAGAAAGAAGGTAGAAGTCTCAGGAGAAAGCCAAGAGCTCAGGCTGCCTCTGACTCCTTCAACTGCCTTGGCTGTTTATTATTGTAGTCTATATAAGAAGCAGCCATTTGTGCAAATCTACATACCAGTGGTTTCCAGTGAAATTTGAAATAACTAATAGGACTTGACTACCATCTTGAAAACCCTCACAGAAGTTCTAATACTTCAACCTCATACTCTCACAGGTAGTTATACTTAGAATGCACAATAGGGATATTTCCCAGAAGCTGATAGAAACACAGTATAAAGTTGGTCCTGTTTATCAAATTAAAATAATAAAGATATAACTCCAAAAAAAAAAAAAATAGCTATCCACTATCTGGTCCCAGTTGGTCCAATGCGTGTTTAAGAGTGATCACCTCCATAATGTGTCAACTGAGCTCCTCCAGGATGAGAACACTCAAGCATTGTTGGTTCCACTTTCTCCTAAGTGCTCACCATCACTCCAGAGCAAGGAAAAACTTTAGTAAATGTCATACAAAAGCAAAACAAAACTCCTGTTCGTGGTGCTAACGGACATGGGAAAATGAGAGAGTTGATTGTGAAATTCTGGAAGACGAGATGCTTAACGAGTGTTTCCTGGTTACAAGGTGTTGTCTATGCCATCCAAATGAGCCATCGCCTCCATACAGGGGTGCCCACAAGGTGTGCCCTGAGAGTTGGTGATAATTGCAGGGTGGCTAGAGGCCAGAATTTCAACCTCAAGTAAGAGCCAGAATTATATCACCAAGCACCTATTAATCAGGATTAACCTCCAAGGATGCCAACTCTGGAATCTGTTTCACAAATAAGCATCTTCATGTACACTTTTAAAAGAAAACAAAACACTCATTTTCTCAGATGGAGTCATCTGGCTAGGTAGCTCCGGAAAAGATGTTTTAGCCCAATCATGAAAATAAACCAGTGAACGCCCTAAAAGAAGTTAGGGTGGGTCTATTGAAAAGCCATCAGTCCACCTAATGGGCCTGTTCCTGAAGCCTTTATGGGACTCTAATTTTTCTGGGAAATCTCTGCTTATGGTCAGGATAGGAAGCTGTTTCCACAGGAGAATTGAGGTCCTCTGACTCATATTTAGGCCAAGAAGGCACTTTTATTTCAATTACCTGTTTATTTCCAGAAAAGAAATTCTGTTCCAACTCAACTAGACCTAGGAATAAATTTTGTTTTATATACCTTACAAAGTACTTTTGTCCAAATCATTTCCTCCTTGTCCTGTTTGCAGAAAGGTTAAGAGTTAGCCTAAGGCTGGGGAATAAGACAGAAACCTTCCTTGAGGCAGAGCTTAAGAGAAGGTAAGAACCCTGAGTTCATAAATGTCATAACTAAGTCTGGAGGCTCACAAAAATCCAGAGCTGAGTCCACTTCTCTGGCAGGCACCAGCAATATCTTCTTTGGCTTGTAGCTTATAGGCACGGATTCATTAGGATATCCCAGGTGATGGGAGAGCAAGCAGAAGAGGGTTTTCAGAGCTGTGAAAGTTCTGAATATATTTGAGATTTTTTATTTCAATTTCCCTAAATCTTAACAATCCATTAATAAGAAGATGGCCACTTGGATAAGTTGGACATTTCAGAGGCAAAAATCCCTTCCAAAAGGAAAATGACAGACCTTCAGATAAATAGGTGAGAGCCTGTGGGTCACTACTTTGGGGAAATTATTTGAGAAGTTGCTTAAAGAAAAGAAAAATATAAAAGAAGTTGCTTAGAGTTTGTTACAGCAAGGAAGCACAGTAAATCAATTTGCAAATATTGAAATTGAACGGTTCAGGAAAATCTACCCAAAGTATTTAGATTGTTGCATTTTTTTGAGAAAGAAATCTCCCAGATGGTCAGAAAGACCAAAATCTTACTTATAGAATATACCTATAGGATACAATGTAAAATATGCCCTCTAATCACTGGGGGGGGGGGAGGGTATGTAAATACAAATATATATCCAAGATTCTGCTTGATCAAAGTTACTCTTCAAAGACATTTTCTGATCTAACTTATATAAAATACATTTTATGGACACCTGACTTTTATTTTAATCTTTCATCTCAAGTATAGATGGTTTTTTACTGAGCTCCACGTCTTAAAATTATAACTCTTCATTTTGATCAGACTTTGTAGTATACATAAATTAGCAAACATGCACAGCATCTCGCTGTTAAAAACAAGTTGTTTTAATGAAAACATAACCTGAAAATCAAGCAGTATTTTTTGGAGGGAAAAGACATTGGTTGAAATAGCAGTGTCTTATTGACATTAAAAACAGTTGACATAACTCTGCAAGGATGCTGAAATTTAACTTTTGTATGTTTTTATTATACCCAGAGTATCAAAGATAACAGAATTTATTCATAGAATGGCAGTCATTGAATTCAGTTTTCTGGTACAATTTTCTTCCCATATAAACTCATAAAAAATGTGATGGGTGAACCATTAGGAATGCTTAAAGCAGCCCCTGATGTATGCCCGCACAGAAAGAACAGATAGATTGCGAAATGTTTATGCCTTTTACATTTTTTACAGTATTAATAAGGAAACACTGTGATTACCAATCAGAAAAGACTCCAGAGTGCTGCTTGTAAAGTGCACCATTATAAAGATTTATATCTGTATCTGGGGAGTAATATGGAGCATTGATATTTTAAGGAGCTCAGTTCAAAAATTTCTTTATTCAGTGAAAGCCTGGGAGAGTGAAGCATCTTTTTTCCTGTGGCAGAACTGTGCGTATTGTGGTTACTTGATGATCTACATGGTGGGAAGAAATAGACTTGGTCCCCAAATAGTCACCAAATGCTTGAAAATGGATTACAAGGGGGTGATGCAACTTTTCAGCACCTTTGTCCAGCATCACTGGAGGTGAAACGGGTGTGGAGTTCTGCTCTAGAGCCCATTCTGTGTCAAGAATGTATAGTGTGTTAGCCCCACCCAGAGGCCCCAACCCCACCAGCGCAAATCCGTCCTCCATTCTCTGAGACAGTTTCAGCCATCTAGAGACATCTCATAAAGCCTTAGGGAGAGTGGCTCTGTATTATTCCAAGGTACTGCCATGGACTCCTACTCGGTATCATCTAAGCAAATGCCCAAAGAAGATCACATCTTCTAGTTTATGGCCAAAGTCTATATTCATTTTCCAAGTTTTCTAAGCAATGTCTAGGCAGAGCTTTATAATCAGTCCCATGATTTCCCAATCTCCAGTACAAAAGCACAACACTTTAGTATTAATCTACTTTCAACCAGAATCTGTTACAATAATCTATGCCAGTCAGGTTGCATTCTCCTGCAAGTATCACCAGGATTTTACTGGCCTCAGTCACCCTGGTCTGGAGATCAGGGGGCCAGGCTGGGGCAGCAAATTGAGGAAGGGTTTAGGACTCAGGCTTCTTCCAGCTTATAGGCAGCTCTCTCCCTGCTGATAGTAAGAAGCCTGTTGTACCTCTGAGCATGGTGTATGATCAGGCAGAAAGACAAGCGACAGGGGAAAGACAAAGAACAGGGTTCCTTCTTTGTTCCAGACTCTTTTATATGGGAAGGGAAGCTCCTGTGACCATGCACAGCTGCACAAAAGTCTGGGAAATCAGGGTGTTTTTTTTTTGTATTTTTAAACTGGGGACAGTAGCATACTGAATACAATCAGGATTTTGAAAGAATAGATGTTAGGTAACCAGTAGAGTCAGCCACATAATTTACTTTTTAAACCTCCAGAAGGAGCTTTTTCTTGTAATATCTAAAACCGTGCTATCCAGTCCAGTAGCCACGAGGCACATGTAGTTATTTCAGTGAATTTAAATTAAATGAAAAATTCAGCTCCTCACTCAGAGTAGCCACACTGAAGTCACTAACTACATGTAATGAGCGGCTCCCCTTTTGGATAGTGCTGGCCCAGAGGCTTCTCTCCAGGAAATGGATGCCCCTGCCTTCTACACCCCATATGTTTTCATTCAAAGCCATTTCCTTCACTTCAGTCTTCAATTGGGAAAAAAAAAAAAAAGGCAAATCACCACTTTTTAGGTAAAACTCTTTTAAGTTCATGGCATCACTAGGAAATCACCCCTTGCCTTAGTTGAGGTTCTTCCAAAAGCTGAGGCTAAGAAAGGGTTTGGGGGCAGGTGGTTTATACGGGAAGTGTCCCACCATCACCAAAACAGAACAAACACACACACAGACAGGAGTGAAGGGGTGAAAGCAGGGAGAACAGGAAAAGGAAAGACTATAAAGATGGGTCACTGCGGTTGCTGTAGCAGGCAGGGGGTCTCGACTCCCCTGGGACCTTTGAAGAACACAAAATGCTTCCTAGGATCCCTTGTTCAAAGGAGTCTAGGGCCCTACCTCCCACGGCCCATAGGTTGAGGTTTGCCCCTGCTGGGTTAACTCCCCTTTCCTTCCAGGCTATCTCTACATACTAGCTGAATAGGTCCCCCAGTTTTTTGTTTTGTTTTGTTTTGATTTGATTTGTTTTGTTTTGTTTTGTTTTGTTTTGTTTTGTTTTGTTTTAAGTAAGCTCCATTCCCAGAAGTGTAGCCCAATGTGGGGCTTGAACTTATAACCCCGAGATCAAGACATGACTGAGATCAAGGGTCAGACGTTTAAGCTACTTAGACAGCCAGGCTCCCGAAGGCTCCCCCAGCTTTGAAGAAACACATCAGGCATAAAATGGGTGGCTATGTGACTAGAGCTGAAGGGGATCCTGTTAGCACTATCTGTTATACATATCACCTTCATTGCTGGTGACTAAATTTTAAGCTTAGTTCTCTTTGTACAGGATTTTGGCCCTACTCAACCAGGCAGCTTGAAGGGCTCAAGAGTTCATCAACAGACTTGCAGCTATTGTTAGTCACTATTACTCTTTGCATCTTTCTCTTTCTCCACTATAACTAAGATTAGGAGCTTGAGTCATTAGAGGAAGGAAAGGAAAGGAAGGAGGGAAGGGGAAGGAGGGAGGAAGAAAGAAAGAGAGAGGAAGGAAGGAAGGAAGGAAGGAAGGAAAAAAGAGAGAAAGAGAAAGAAAGAAAGAAAGAAAGAGAGAAAGAGGAAGGAAAGAAAGAAAGAAAGAAAGAAAGAAAGAAAGAAAGAAAGAAAGAAAAGGAAGGAAGGAAGAGGAGGGAAAGCCAAAGGAAAGGAAAGGAAAGGAAAGGAAAGGAAAGGAAAGGAAAGGAAAGGAAAGGAAAGGAAAGGAAAGGAAAGGAAATGAAAGGAAAGGAAAGGAAAGGAAGGGGGGGAAGGGGAGAAGAGGGGAGGAAAGGATGGGAAGGGAAGGGAAGGGAAGGAAAAGAAAGGAGGAGCAGGTGGTAGCAGCAGCCGCTAAATCAATGTCACTTATACAGTGCATCTTAGATCAGTATGTTTGGGGAATTAAATGGGGTTTTCCTGTAGGAAGAGCAAATGCCTCTCTCACATTCAAGCATCTGCCCTGATGCTGCTTCAGAGCAGACTGCTGACACTGGGCTGAGATCTGAAGGCTTCCAGGTATGGCTCCTCTTCCACAATCTATCCCATCCATCCATTCACCTCAGCCTGGAGGTCAACCATGCAAGAGCTCTGCTCTGACTTTGCAACCCCAGAGTTCTTCATTGAAACCAACTGCTCCTGGAGGAGAAGGTCTGTCATCACAGAGTGGAATTGCTTTGAGGTTTGGCTTTATCTGACAGTTGGGAGAGGACACTGAGGAGCTCAGCTTATGGAGGGGGACATTGATCATGAAAGACCACAGAAGGCAGCAGGAGGCACAGAACTGCCTGAGCAGAGAGGTCCCAGCCCTTGCGCCCTTACCTTCCCCAACCATGCCTAGAGACAGGAGCACTGATAAAAGACACCAAAGGTGGGGTACTTGGGTGGCTCTGTGGGTTAAGCCTCTGCCTTTGGCTCGGGTTATGATCTCAGGGACCTGGGATCAAGCCCCACATCGGGCTCCCTGCTCAGCGGGGAGCCTGCTTGCCCCTCTCTCTCTGCCTGCCTCTCTGCCTACTTGCGATCTTTCTCTCTCTCTGTCAAATAAATAAATAAACTCTTTTAAAAAAAAGGCACCAAAGGTAAACTTTCATTTTGTTGCTTTGAGCCAAGAATAAAATTGGGTAAAATTGGCCCATTCATGATTAAATATTTCTTGGGCATTGACAAAGCACCATGCCTAGGGCTAAACTCCAGACACACAGTAATGACCAGAACAGGAATGGTCCAGATCTCAGGGAGCTACAGTGCTAGCAGGGAAGACTTCCTTTTAATCCAGTAAATAAACTAGCAAATAAGTACAAGTCTAATAACTCACAAGGGAAAAGAACAAGGTCCTGGTTGACCCTCCTTCTGAGAAAGTAACACATAAACAGAAGCCTTGAAGGATGGGGTAAGGAGGAGAAAGAACATTCCAGAAAAGAAGGGGTTTATCTGAAGACCATATGGACTAGGAGAAGAGCTGGGTGTCAGTAGCACAGGGGACCCAATGAGCATGTAGAGAAAGACAGTAGCTAGGACACATAGGCCTTAATAGACCTTCATCTTTCTTGTTTCACAATTTTAGAACAAAATCCCACATTCTGAGTTCTTCATTTGTACTTGGGTAATTCCTGTGCACCTTCTTTGCCTGACAATAATAATGACAACAAGAACTAATATAGTGTGACATCTCCATGATTTACATCAGATTCACGCACTAGCATTTATTTATTTACTATTATTAATACAGTTAAACATAAAAATAATGACACTTAAGGGAAATGCCTGGAACTTTGGGTGGATTATCTCAGTTCATTCTTAACACAAGACTTTAGAGCAAGAATCATCACCATCCCCCCCCATTTCACAGATGAAGAAAACAAAGCTGAAGTAGGTTGAGAATTGACCCCAAGGTTGCACAGCTAATAATGTAGGTATATCTGATTCTAAAATCCATGCTATGGACTAGGGGTTGGCAAACTACAGCCCATGGGTCAAATACTGCCCACCACCAGCGTTTTTGGAGCACCGCCATGCCCACTCATTTGCATACTGTCTTTGACTGCTTTCCCACTACAGTGGCAGAGTTGAGAGACTATATGGTCCATAAAGCCTAAAATATTCAGTATCTGGACATTTACCAAAAAAGTTTGCTGACCCCTGCTCTAGACAGGACAAGAGCTTTTATTCAGACACTCTTGGAATTCCCTCGGGATAAATTCTCTAAAATTACAAGCATCTATGTTTAGCTGTGTATTTTTTCTGAGGAAAAGGTCCATGGCTTTCATCAGATTCTCAAAAGAATTTATGGCTTAAAAAAATTTAAGAGCTCAATTGAGCCAGAAGATGTTTTAGCATAGTGCTTAAAATGTGTGTGGTCCCCACACCATCAGTGGAGAACATGCTGGGAAGTTGGGAATGTCTACCTGGGAATTTTTCAAAATGCAAATTTCTACTAAATTAGAAATCCTGTGGATGGGGCCTAGCAATCTGTGTTTTAACAAGTCCCCCAGGTGATTCTGAAGCTTGCTTAAATGTGAGAACGTCCAAACTCACTGACTCACCCAAAGTCAAAACTCACAAGACCAAAGTCAAAACGTTGAATGCCTACACAGGAGAACTCTTTGGTTTAACCGTAATTTTTTTTGTATTTTATGGAGCGGGGGTGGAAATGGCTTATTTAAACAGATACTTGAAGTTGTCGTCTCAACCATTGGCTAGGACTGTCACTGTGGCTTTTAAAACCGAACATTTAAGTTCATCCGAGATTTGAAATTAAAGAACATTTCAACATTGGACTCTCATTTAAGCTGTTCAGGCTGATTGTTAATGGCCAGCTAGGGTAAACCCCTCTGCAGACGCCACACTGAAAAACATACTAGAGACCACCATCTGGCCCATTCTTTTTTAGTGACACAAGTGACAAAATGGCCAAACATAAAAATTCACTGCCTTGGAACTGGAATCTTTCCTCCAACAAACTAGCTCACTGTGGCAAGTATGCCTACCCAGCCACCATCTACAACCCCATTTCTGGTCCAGACCTGGGATGACTCCACCTCACGACCCCTTGAACATTGCCTCACGCTCTACTCTCCACCATTTGCTCTAGGCAGAGTGGTTTCTTTCCGGCTTCGAAATCATGACCGTTACTGTAGAGATGAAAATAAGTTTGTCGGTGTAGTTGCCATTTCAGATGATGGTTTTACAGGAAAATAAGAGGATTCAGGAGGCTTCTGTCATTTTCCTTTTCTATGTTTTCTTTTAATTCTTAGAGCTGCCTGATCAGAGGCGCTTTCTCTTTTATGCGCTCAGGCCATTTGGGGGAAGCCTTGACCTTGGTTTGGATGAACTTATCCAGAGAGCGAGCCACCTACAGACAAATGCGAAGCTAACCAGCTGCCCAGTTCAACCATAACTTCACAGCGTTGTCTTCCAGCTCAGAGCCCCATGCAGGGTTTTTCATTGTCTATACCCCTCCTGCAGCGATTCCAGAAGTTTCACATAAACCTATCCTACACCTGCATAATTTAATAATTATTATATCAATATTTAATTACCCTCCACCTGCATAATTTAAATCAATTTTTTTGCTTGTTTTCTCCATTTGGAGCTCGGGGTGTATAAAGCAGGTGTGCTGATGTTGAATGTGGCGTTTTCTGGAAGATTCCCTCTATAGCATTAACGAGATCTCTCTGCCTGAAAGCGGAAGAGAAGCATTGTGTGTGGCTCATTAGTGCAGGTAACCTGGTCTGGTAAGGACCCTTTTGGTGGTTCAGTGGGATTTGGTCTGTATTTGCCGGCAATCAGCTGGAGAAAGTGCACTGTGCTACTCGTTCCTTTCATTTTCTCAGTAGCTTCCTACATGTTATGTTTACTCCCTCTTTCAGCACTGTTTTCTTCAGAAACCCACTAAAATCCGTATTCTTGAAAAGACTCCATGGCCACCAAATTCCCTCTTATTAGAGGAATAATAACAGTAGATTAAAATAAAAGCCAATAGTGCCAGGCACTGTTCTAAGTGCCTGACCCAAATTACCTCATGTGATCTTCAGAACAAGGCTGTGAGAATTTGAGTATCAGCCCCATCTCACAGATGAGAAAACTAGGTTCAGAGCGGCTAGATAATGTGTTCAAGGTTGCACAACTAGCAAATAGGGAAGCTGGGATTCGACACACCCTGCCCCCCTTGCCTAGGTCTAAAGACAACACTACTTATGTGTACGTTTTCTTCTTTCCTTTGGCCTCTTATCACAGGTTCCATGCCCAAGTCCTCCAGTTGCCTTCATCCTCCTGTTATCTGAAGGTCTGATCACTTGTGATGTTTGCCTTTCTCCTCCACCTCCAGGTATGCCCCCATTAGCACTATGTATCTCTCTATTGCCTGATGTTCCAATGATTTGTGTGGTTATATGGCTCCCTCTTTTATTTTTTTATTTTTTTAATGATTTTATTTATTTATTTGAGAGGTAGTGAGAGAAAGAAAGATAACTCAAGCAGCGGGGGAGAGAGAAGCAGGCTCCCCACTGAGCAGAGCCCGATGTGGGGTTTGATCCCAGGACCCTGAGATCATGACCTGAGCCAAAGGCAGACGCTTAACCAACTGAGACACCCAGATGTCCCTTACTTAAAATACTTACTTAAAATACTAGGACCTAACTTTTCCATCCTTGGATGCCTATCCCAAGACCTTGCAGAGGCCACAGGCTCTGTGAATATGCATTGATTGCCATCGTAGAAAGAAGAGAGAAAGGGATCAGGAAACAAAAAAAAACAAAGACAAAGAAAAGAGGCTCAAGCAAAAAGGAGAGAACTTTCCCTTTACCTCAGAATCCCCTTTTATCCCTTCCAGCTATTCCTGCTTATGCAACAAGGATGAGTTGCCATTGGGGCTGGGCCACTTTCAAGCCATGTGACCTTCACCAAGTTACCAGACCTCCCTGAACCTGTTCCTCAGCTTTGAAAAAGTAAGACATGGAAGTCTGGACTTAGGTGACATTTATAAAGGCATTGGTTCCGTAAGAAGCGCTCAAAGAGGGCTAGCTTCCTTCGTTAGGATCAGGAATTGTAATTGTGTTGAGGACATGGAGTAGGCACATAGTTAGGCAGTTTCAGGGAGCTCAGCTCCATTTAGGAAGAGGGAAGTTCTCCTGGGGCACAAAAGCTATGGATATGATGTTGGGGTTGGGGGACATCAGGTCCAGGGCCAGATTCAGATTTTGTGCGTCCTAAAGTTTGTACAACTTGGGAGACTCATTAAGAAAAAGAATATCTTGGAGCACCTGGGTGGCTCAGTGGGTTAAAGCCTCTGCCCTCAGCTCAGGTCATGATCCCAGGGTCCTGGGATCGAGCCCCACATCTGGCTCTCTGCTCAGCAGGGAGCCTGCTTCCCTTCTTCTCTCTGTCTGCCTCTCTGCCTACTTGTGATCTCTCTGTATCAAATAAATAAATAAAATTTTTAAAAAAAGAAAAAAGAAAAAGATTATCTTACTTCTGCAGATTTTACCAAAAGATAGAACCACGTGAACCCATGGCTAGGGTCTTCCTGGGATCTTGGAAGCAGTCTGTGCCTACAGGGGTCAGAAACCTAAGCTTCATTCGTTTTCTGATACTTCCACCTCCAGTCAGGTCTCAAGGCAAAGTTGGCTCCCAACTTTGAAGCAGATCACATATCATACAGCTTGGTAGTTGGAGTTGGACACCAATAAATAAAGTTCAAGGGGGCCTGGATCACTTTTTTAATTTTCCCTTTTGTCTTGCCTCAATGGAGCTTTTCCTTTTCTTTGCTCTGGGAAAGTCTCTGGGTGAATGAACCCCTTTTCTTTCACCTGTCTCCAGTCAAAGTACATCACTGCACTCACTCATCACCTCTCTAAATTTCCAGGGGCAGCACCCTTTCTTGGCTCACAGGAATCAATTTGCCTCTTTAAAATTCTGTCCAAACTTGCCTTATGCCTGTGGTTGTAGAAGCAGCTGGAAACTAGGAACCCCGTGTTCTGCTCTCCTACTAGTAAAGGACTCACTGGACCCCTAGGGCCAATAGTTAGGGCCTTGGGGTCTTGATTCCTTTTTTTTTTTTTTTTTAAGATTTTATTTATTTATTTGACAGACAGAGATCACAAGTAGGCAGAAAGGCAGGCAGAGAGAGAGGAAGGGAAGCAGGCTCCCTGCTGAGCAGAGAGCCCGATGCGGAACTCGATCCCAGGACCCTGGGATCATGACCTGAGCTGAAGGCAGCGGCTTAACTCACTGAGCCACCCAGGCGCCCCTGGGGTCTTGATTCCTCACTCTGTAAAACGGAGTGGCATACTAGGCATTTTCCTAAGACCTCCCCCTCCTCAGATAGCCTATGAACTGACAGGGGATGAGAGATGAATGAGGTCATGCCTTTTAAAGACTTGGCACCCTTGAGTGGAAATGCAATGTTTAATTAAAAAAAGATGTTTTCTCAGGCTGAGTTTCTTTCTTTCTTTCTTTCTTTCTTTCTTTCTTTCTTTCTTTCTTTCTTCCTTTCTTTCTCTCTTTCTTCCTTTCTTTCTTTCAAAGATTCTGGGAGCAAAGTGAGCTGGAGCTTTGCATGTGTAGCACTCAGCACTCACCGCCTGAGAAACGTTTATCTTAGAAGAACACGCCTAAGTGTGGTTAGAACAAGGGAAGAAATAAAAAGAAAGTGAGATCATTATCAGATTTACTGACACTTCAAGGGAAAAAAAGGAAAGAAAAACAGAGAGAAAGATAGAAGGTGATCCTAATGAGAGAAAACCAATAGAGAAATACAAAGAGAAAAGTACAAACTTGAATGTTTACAGAAATGAGCTACCTTGGCATTGCCCTTTCTTGACCAATTCTTTATCATAACTGGGATTATGATATTCTCTGACATTCACAGCTTAAAGAAGCTGGGCCCCAGGGAAGCAGGGTCACTCATGAGAGACACCATAGCTCGTTTGCAGTAGAGATGAGATGAGAGTCTAGTATCTTGACACCATCCCCCCCCGCCCCCACCCAGAGAGGTCTTTCCACTACACCACACTGACTATAGAGAACAACTCAGCCAGACAGAAAGGTCTACTGATATGCCAACTGATTAATTTCCAGTATACACAGTGCTGGTATTATGAGAATTTTCAACCATGAGACCTCTGAGGTCTGCTTTCAACAAATTCATTTGTAACTAACTGCATTCCTCATATAAGCTGTAGTAACTCTTGAAACTAGAATATTCTCCTCATGCTGTAGGCAAATTTCCCTGCCCTTTAGAGGCTGACAGTCTTAGTTGAAGAAATAGAGTGTAGGCACATCAAAAATTGACAAATAACCTAGATGAGCCATGAATTAAGATCAGTCATGAAGGGTCCTGGGAAATGCTGGAAAGGTTTGGGAGTGGAGCCATCGGGTAGCTGGAGGAGGAAGTGAGGCTTCAGCTCGACATGAAGAGCTGATGAACTTGGAGACAGGACCTGAGAATGCATGGTTGGCATAAGGAACTTTGCAGGCAAAGACCTGGAGATAGGAACTGTAGGATATAGGATCAGTGAGTTCTCCAATATGGCTTGTTTGAGACTTGGTTTACAGAAAATAGTATGCAGGGGTGAGTTTGGGCCAGACTGGGGGAGATTAATTTTAAATTAAATTTGAGCAAAAGGAGAAGAGATTTGATCTTGGAAATGAAAGGAGTCATGGAGATTTTGGTACTGAAATGATGAAAATGTTGGAATTCACCTGGCGCAGTGTGCACTAAGGATTCTAGGGCAAAAGATTAACAGAAGAGAGATTAGCTGCATAGATTTTTAGGAACACAATGATCTTGAATAGCTTATGCATGTTTCCTAACTCTGAGTTGTATCCCTCCTTTAAGTAGAATTTTCCCCAGAGATAGGGGAGAAGGAAGCTTGGGCAGCATTGCAAAGACCAACACAGTGCATGCCCATCGTCAGGAGTCCTAGTCACTGGAAAGTTAGGGGCTGTCCAGTTTGGAAGGGGTGCCCCTCCAAAATTCTCAGGCCATGTTAATAGCCAAAGGAGAAGCTAAAATTGTCACAACAGTCATAAAAATGAGGGAACTAGAATCAGAATTAGGACGACTCCAAGTCTGGCCCCAGGCTCCAGCCCCCACACTCGCCAGCACTAACTGCCGCCTCCAGGCAGGGCCAAGAGGAAATCCACAGCCACACTGGCTGTTTGTTCCAGCCCGCCTGGCAGTTCACCAGGGCCAGCCGCACCGCACACACAACCACAACCGTCAGTTGAAAAGAGGAGGAAGGACACCTGGGGGGCTTCAACCTTAAAATAAGATCTGTGAACCCTTGCAAAAAAACCACCCTCTGGGCAAGCTGCCTCCCATTATGTTTGTATTCCTCTGGGCTTTGGACTTCTCCGTGTCTGCAGCTCGCGCAGTAAATGTTGGAGTGGACTAGGCCTTCACTGAATGTTTTCTCTTTATTGTATGGTGTGTGCCCATGCACACAAGAGCAAGGTACCCAGGACTAAAGAAAACACCAATTCGTATCTGTAGTAGGAAGAAAACACTGCTCAAATTTAGTTCAGTCTCCGTATAACCAAGACGTTGTCTGTGTCTTCCCTAAAACACTGGTCTTCACCCACCAAACTTTTGCTTATGCAAGTGTCCCTCTGCACTCTCTCCATCTACTGAAACCCTCCTTGTCTTTCAAACTCCATCTCTGTCTGTCAGCCTCCTCCTCCAAACCTTCAGCCCACATGACGCCTCCATAATATTGCTCAGTTAACCCCTATAATATTAAGTTTCTATTGTATGCCCAGTGCTTTGCCAGATGTCAGGGGGGAAAAAAAAACAAACAAACGGATGCCTACCCTCAAGGAACTCACTGTCCATTAGAAGAAATGAATGCATGAATAACTGGCCTTAGTAAGATGGGAACAGTGACCTAAGGGGCACACGTACTAAACACCAGCCTTAGTGCCTGCCTAGAGCCTTCACTAAGAGAGCAGCTTAAGCTGCTGTGTTCATACCACATGGCCCCACTGTCCTCCAGAAGCAGCTGATGGACCAGTGAAGGGCAATAAAGCCAAGGAGAGCCAATAGGCAGGCTATCAGTAGCCTACCAAGTAGCTGGGCTTAGGACAGTTGACTCACACAGAGCTGGACCAATCAAATCCCTATTCTTGGGAATTTAAAATAGAACATAAGGCAGGAACATGGCAACAATGAGCAGGACTAAGAGTTGAAAGGTTGTGAGGTAGGAGGAGGCAGAACGACCGTGATGGATCTTAGTGAGCTCTGCAACAACCACACTCATCATTAATATTTAATGAGTGACTAGTACATGCCAGATTTTGTTGTCATTATTCCCATTTCGTACTTGAGGAAGCTAGGACTCAGAGGGAGTAATTCACTTCTTTGGGTCTCAGTTCAAATATGCTCTCCTTACAGAGACCACCACCTGACCCTCCTCGACCATCCTGTCGATGTCCTTTCCAGCCTCGATACTCCAAATGTGGCCTGTGGACCAGCAGCAGCAGCAGCAATTGGGAGCTTCTCAGAAAAGCAACATTTTGGCCCCACCCCAGACCTACTGAAGTATAATGTGCATTTCAGCAAGATCCCCAGATGATTTGTTTCCACATGAAAGTTTGAGAAGCCCTTCATATTAGCTTATGTTACATATATTGCTTCCTATTGCTTAGGAGAGTCTATAATTTTTATTATTTTTTACAGTCATTTTGAATACAGTCCTAAACACGAAATTTTTAAAATAAGATTGTAGGTTCCATAAGGGCTTGAGTTTTGTTTGAACTTGACCACCTCACCTCTTTATCCTCCAAACTTGAAACATATGGTAGGCATTTCAAAAATATCATTTGAATGAACAGATGAATGAATGATTTTGTCCAAGTTCTCATAGCTAATAAACTGTTGAAATCATTACTTAGGACTTCAAACGCAATAGGTGGTGGCTTCCTGTTTGAAGCACACATTCCTCCAGTTTCTGAGAGGGCTGGAGGTTGATGGCAATGACCTAACCTGCTCCCTAGGAACTGTCCTTGGCAGCCCCATTCATGGAGACACCCCCTGTCCAGGACCAGCCTACACCCAAGGACTAGTGAATGAGGACATAAAAATTCTCAGCCCCTCTTCCCTTAATTCAGGGCAACTCAAAAGGTCCATGCCAGCTCCAGAGCTCCCCATTGAGAGCTGAGGATTTGTGCTGTGAGCCTTACATTCAACTTCTCCCTCTGCCCAGTCCTCCATCCTTCCCTCCCAGGAACTGAATCTAAGGGCATCTCCCTCCAATTTTCTGTCTTCAAAACTCCATCTCAGAGTATGTCTCCCGGGGAACCCAACCTGATACCAATGGACCATGGGAAAAGGTGGAGTCATAGTGATAGTGGCATTCAGAGAAGATACAGGAGCTCCTGCCAAAGAGCTGCCTTGGATTATTTCCAAATTCCAGGAGGGTCACTTCTTCCTCCCCTAGAGCTCCCATGATATCTGTAAGTGAGCCACTTTCCTGCAACGAAAGTGAATACATCAGGGAGGTATGAGGAGGAGTCCCTGGAAGCTCAGAGGGAGTGTGAATGATTTTAATGCAAGGCATAAGAGAGACTCTAATTGTGTAACCATTGTGTCCAATATAAGATTTCAAAGCCAGGTAGTAGTATAGCTCAATAAGCAGTAGACACAAAGTATAATGTAATAAATACTTACCAGAGCATAAGGTCCCAGGAACAAAACACTGAAATATCAAAATTGACATACAAATAAAGCAAAATAAAGAAAAGAAAAAAGTCTCCTACTGAAGTCATGAATTATTATTTGCATTTTAGCCATAAAGTGTACAACACATTCAACCTATAATCTCAGCAATGGAAAGTGGGTGAATTGGCATCAAGTAATATTGAAAAGGGGTTCTGGTGATTGAAGTACTTAAAGGACCTACAAGTAGAGCCCATTCAATAGTCTTGAAGGAAGAACTCCAGAGAGAAAGAAAATAGTTAAGCAGGACTGATGTCTAAGTAGCGGACCAATTTCAGCCATCTATCAATGGATGTGTTTGTTATCTCACCAGTGTTGGAGATGCAATGGGGTTTCCCATTACCCCTCTACCCAAAATAACTAAAACCTGAAGAAAAAAAAAAACACACAGCTCTTAAAACGTTGGACATCAGATCACAAAGGACAATGATGCCTGAGACACAGAAAATAAATAAGGTGAACCTTACAATTGCTCCAGATTACTACCTGAAGAAAATTTCTAGGCCATGGTACAGGGAAGGGAACTCTGGGCAGATCCCAGTGGGATCTGAGTTGAGGAGACTGGGAGTCCAGGGAAGTCAGGGCAGCTACAATTCATGGGGCTAATTCATTGTCTAATCTGTACAGGGAGAGAATTTCAACAATCTACAGAAGGTCCCTCTCAAATATTCAGCTGAGAACTAACCAATGCTCAGGAAATGAAGAGGAAACAATGCCCAGGAGCAGGGAAAAATGAACCCTACCTGAAACAGAGCTCTGATCCCACTGACCAAAGCTTAAGAGCCAGACTTGGAAGGATGGATAATGGAACCATGTCTCAGACCAAAGCTCAGCAATACAGAAATACAAAAATATCCAGCACCCACCAAGATAATATTCACAATGGCTGGCATCAAATTAAAAATTACCAGGCACACGGAGAAGCAGAAAATGCAACCCATCTGGGTCAATTGAAACTGACCCAGAATGACACAGATGATAGAATTAGTCGACAAGAACATTAAAGCAGATATTATAACTGTATTCCAGATATTGAAGAAGCTGGAGGAAAGAGTGAACATGTGAAGCAGGGGCATGGAAGGAATTTTTTTTTTTAATCAAGCTTCTAGAAATGAAACCGTGAACTGAGGCATGAGGTCTGCACTAAGAATTCTCAAAAGTCTTTCTGCTCTTCCCAGAGAAATTAAAAACTCAGCCATTATTCCCCTTTTTAACCCTTCCATCCCTGAGGAGAGCCCTCTAGGGCTGCTATTTGGGGTCCTGGGTCAGCAAAATGGGCCCTTCAGTATTTCTACTGAGGCTGGCGCTTCACAGTGTCCGAAGTGGGACCAGCTGCCACAAAGGGGCAGCAGTTCGCTTCTCATAAAGCAACCAGCACCAGAAGGAGCAAGGGATGGGTGGGCAGGGGGTACATGAGTTCTGGTTCCCTCTGCCCCCCAAGCAGCTGTGTGTCTTTGGGCCAGCCCATTAACCTCTCTGAACCCCAGTTCCTTAATCTGGAAAATAAGGATGACGATAATAATAATGCTCACTTTGTAAGATTGCTGGGACAATTCAATTGTGTGAATGCATCTAAAAGTTCTTTGTAAAGTCCACATATTTGTAATTACTTTCGCATACCACAAAAGCCAGGAGATATGTATCAGCATCTGTGGGTATGTCACATGTTCTTCCTCAACCCCCAACCCTACCCTCAGGAATCTCTTAATCATCTTTATCTTTTTATTGCTATGCCTCTGACATTTCTTGGGGCTTCTTAGTTCATAATAAATAAGATAAGAGCAAGTAAGACATTACTTGAACAACTAAGAATGGGAGAGAAATTTTAACAGCTTGCTATTCTCGTTCTCCATGTTGTATAACAAACCACTCTAAACTTCAGGGTGTAAAACAACAACCCTTTTATTATGCTCCCCAATTTCGTGGGTAGGATTTGGACGGCATTCAGCGCGGATGTCTTGTTGCCACTGCACCGTGTCTGGGGCCCCAGCTGAGTAGACTGGAATTGTTGCCAGCTGGTAGCATCTTAAGTCTCCCCTCACATGTCCGCACCTGATCTGGGATACCTTGAAAGCTGGGCTCAGCTGGGACTGTTGTCCACATCATATTCACATGGCCATTCTGCGGGCATGGGATTCTCATAGCATGTCTGGGTTCCAAGAAGGATCACCCAGAGAGAGTGTCCAGAGAAGAAATGCTGTACAAGAACTAAGTGCAAAGCATGGCCTTTATAGCCCAGTCTTGATAGTCCACCATTGGTGGAAGCACTTACAAACCCACCCAGATTCAAGGGGAGGGGACTTAGACCCCTTCTCAATGGGAGAAATAGCAAAATATTGGGGGCCATATTTTAAAAGTGCCAAGCTTGATATCTAAATTCTGCATAGCAGAAGTAACATTGAGGCTTAGTCAAGCTTCCGGGACAAATGATGGTCAATGGCGCCATCTTTCCCTAGAATAATCTGGCCCAAAACCTTCTCTTCAGTAGTCCATCTCTCTGGGTTATCTGGATCATCATTTACATCAATCATTTTGCATCATCACCGAGGATTGCAAAATGTCTTGTAGTGGCAACCATGGAAATTAGGCCTGGCTTGTTAGAAGCATAAAATTTACACCCTCCTACAAAATTATTAGCAGGATGGAACCAATTTCAGAGTTGCCCTCTGAGCTTAATTCAAATGACCTTAGGACACACAAGAAAAGAAACTTTTTTCCTGAAGCTAAATGAAAATCTTGGAAAATTTTAACTGACAGTGTGTTTGTATTAGACTCCCTGGTCTTCAGGGGCTACTCCAAAGAAAATCAAAGCTAATAAATGACATAAGAAGAAACACTCCTGTCTCTGTAGGTATTCAGTCTGCTATTTTTCAAGTTCTACGGAAAAAATGACAAGCGTGGTCTGAATCTGAAGGATCTGGGCTCAATATTTATGGTAGTGTAGTGGGATGTGTTAGGACACCACATTGTCCAAAAGAATTAGTATAGGATCTGGAGAAAAACTCTACCTTGGGGAACATGCCAAAGTCACCCCAAAAAGTTAGGCTCAAGCAAATTGAAGAAGCTGGCATAAGCTGGAGTGCCAGTGTTGGGAGGCCCTGTCCATTTGGTTTGGTTTGCTTTGAAATGAAAATGCGGCCCTTGGTTTAGAAAGAAAAGCACAATCACCAAAAGGGACAACGCGATGCCAGGCCCCAGCATGGTGGGAGAGGTGGACAGACAACTGCCTCTCTTAGCAAAGAAGAATCCGTAACATAAAATGATAAAAATCATTTTCTACATGAAATGTGCATGAAGACCTGTGAGTCAGATAGGCAATGCAGTGATTGGAAATGTAAACCCTAGAGCACATCTTCCCAATTTGAATTCGAATTGTCCACTTCTCTGGCTGTGTGACCTTGAGCAATTACCTCATCTCCCTTAAGCTTTAGTATCCTCATCTATAAAGTGGGGGGAAAATCATATTGGTTCTCTCAGGGATCCTGACAATGTATGTAAACAATGTATGTATACCATTTAACAGAGTATAATTCATTAAAAAATGCATCCTTAAGTCTTTTTTTTTAATCATGCGGTATATTTTCTTATAGTTGTTCTTAGCTTCATTTGTAAAGCAGTATGTGTATTACAGAACCTTTGACAATTAGAGAAACATACACAGAAAAACAAGTCACCCGTAATCCTGCCACCCAGAGCGATTTCTGTTAAGGTTTTAGGTTATTTCGTTCAGCTTCTCTGCAATGCATATTCTCTCTCTGAGATCTCACTGGGGGTATAATATTCCATGCTGTGTTCTGCCCTTCTCATCACAGAATCAGGATTTTCCATGTAATGAAAAATCCTTCCTGAACATTCCTTTGAATGGTTGTATAGCCTTCCATTATATATTTGTAGGACTCGCTTAACTGTAAAACAGATTTCTCTAGAACAGCAATAAATCAAGTTCTAGTCTTTTCCTGGGGAGAGAAGAAATGGGGAGGGACCTGCACGGCAGGGGCTCTTTGGGGCTGCCTATAAGGCTTAAGACAGTGACAATAGCACATGTTTGGGGGCATTAAAGCATTAGTAAAATACAGTTCTAGATCTGCCCACTTCAGGAATGTGGTCCTAGCCTTGAGTCCGGTTTTCCAGATTTGCAAGTGTGAATTCTTGCTCGATTTTCTCAAAAAGTATCACAACCCTATGATTTTCCAAAAGGAATCGTTTCCATTTTCTGACTTTCACTTAAGTATCTCCTATCACTTCTACTTCTGAAAAGTCTTTTTTTAGAATATATAAGAAAGCACAGTGGTTGTGGTTAAAAAATTGCCTTCCTGCAAATAAAGTTATTTTCTTCTCTTTCCTGAGTGTTCTGAGAAATCAGCAGGAAATTAAGAGAAGATCTTTATTAATAAATACCAGACATACATGAATGAAGCTAGAAAGCAACGCGGATATATTTCTGCTCACACAATGCTGTCATTGGGTGGACTGGTCATCTGACTAAAAACTTGAAAATCCTTTATATTGTCCATCTTCGTTTTGGCCATTCTTGCCTAAACATTTAATGCTTGTTAGAAGTGCCTGCTGCGTGTGTCGTTAAAGCTTCTTTTGCTCTGGTTTGGGGTCTGTCTCCTTCCACAGGCCACCAAGACCAAACAGAAAATGCCCTGAAATGAAAACAGTGCCTGAATTATGATACCTATTACTTTTTATTAGTAGTAAAAACAAAAAGAAGCAAGGAACAATTCTATTTATGCAGAGCAGTTAGAACATAAATAATAATAAAATGCTAAAACTATAAAACTACTTACACAATATTAATTTAATTCTAATAAAAAGTAGGTTTAGGTATTGCCTCCATGAGAGCAAATGTGATGCAGTTTTGCTTTCATCCAATATTTATACCCAAAAAACATTTTGGTTTAGGAAATAAAGTAGTGATAAAAAATTACAGTCTTTGAATATTGGGCTTTGACTAGTCCCCTGCTGCCCTTTATTGTATGTTTCAGTAAAATACAGTACATCTTGCTGTTTTATTTCATTGTTTGTGGCCCGTGCAAAATCCTATTGTCCAGCTGCCCAGCGTAAATGAACAACAAATCAGAAGAACCAGAGAGACACTTTAACTGATTAAACTGAGTCTGGAATTTTCCTTTTACTGCTAAATTATCACCTTATTGCAATTATTTTTACACATTGTGATAATTTTTACACATTATGATTATTCCTGCAAAATTCAGGGATGTGCCAGTCAGAGGGCATAGGGCAACAGCACTCCATCTTAAAATCTCAAGCCCAGAAGAGAGTTTAGCTTTCACCTCCCACAGTTGTGTCTTTTTCTCCCTAAAATTATTTAAATCAGCATCCTAGGGGAACTTGAGTAGCCAGCCCTTTTTTTCTGTTTTAACTCAAAGCTCTTCACTTTACTCCTTTTGTTAAGTTATTTGACCTAAGGAAATTTGTCATAAATTGAAGGAACATTCTTTTGTCACAAACGAAATGAAAGACAAAATAGAATGAAGGTACAATTCACATTTTACCCAGAGAGTGAGTTAGAGCCAGATAAATAGGCTGTAATGCATGTGAGGAATTGCAGAAAATATTAAAGCAATCAGGTTTGCAATATAAAAATTAACACGTGACAACACTTTTGCTACATTTAAGGATCTTTAAAGGTGCCTGATACAACAGAACACGGACCATCTGAAAATGAAGGGAAAATGATGTTTTAACCAAAGTCAAAGATATTCCTTTATCAAGGCCAGGTGTATATACACAAAACAGAAAAACAGAACTGTAACATATGGATGCATGAGTTGTGCACTATGCAACTCCCGGGGGAGCCATTCATGTAGACAGCAATGTAAATGGTGTCTTGATTAAATCTCAGTAATTTAGGGCCTTCTATTCAGGAATGTGTACTTGCAAGGAGGTTAGAACAAAATTGACCTCTTTTAGGGCCTAAGATAAAAAAAAAAAATTGTTGCTGAGTCAAAGTAAATTGACAGATGTGTATTGAATCCACTATGATGGGTATTATTGGCAACAAAAGAAAAAAATGAAATTTCTACACTAGAGGAAGCTACCTACAATTGAATTGCAGGGGAATTTTTAAGGTACATAAGAGAATAATTTTGAAATGTCTCAGGAGCACTTACTACCAACTGACGATTAACGTATTATCACATGTGGTCAATTTCCAGACACAAAAATGGGTCTGGCCAGAGCTCCCTCTGCCTGGTTACACTGGAGTAGCCATTTCTTCTACGTCAAAGTAATAAAATGACATTTCTTTTCAAAAATTATGCTACTCAGCTTCATCAGCAATTCATACTCATCCCCTTTTCGCCTCGCATGTGAATGAATGAGGTTTAAGTGTTCCTGAGCCTGGGGTGGGGGAGCTTCGAGGTGGGGGAGGCGGGCGGAGTGAGAATTAAGGCCCATATTTATAGCTTCATTCTAATTCGTTGTTTTTGTTTTTTTTTTAGGATTTTATTTATTTATTTAACAGAGAAAGACAGCTAAAGAGGGAACACAAGCGGGGGGAGTGGGAGAGAGAGAAGACTCCCCACCAAGCAGGGAGCCTGAAGACAACGCGGGGCTCAATCCCAGGAGCCTGGAATCATTGCCTGAGCCGAAGGCAGACACAACAAATGAGCCACCAAGGCACCCCTAATTCTAACAGATATAATACAAGAAGGTAAATATTCAGATAGCAAACCAATGCAGGTGGCAAGTTTTTACTGATAGGTGTCATCCTTAACTGAGCTTGTCAGGGTCTCTTCTTATTTAAACAGATATGTATGTATCTGGTCCTGTCACCTGCTATTTATGGGCAAATATTAAAGACATCTAAATGATTAAACCTCAAGTGATCTACTTATGTTAATATATGCTGAAGAAGGACATTTGACTCTTCTCTTTAATTACTTCAGTTTCCTTGGACTGAACAAACTTGCCTTGACTATAGCTGATGCCAACTGTTCAATTATACATTAGGGTCAACTCAACATACATTTCGTAAGTGCAAAGCAACTCTGTTTACTATAATTGGCAGGTCCCAGTCTTTCCTCACACACCCTCCTCTAGGCTTCCGGGTGACCATTTGCAGTAAACTCCTAGCCAGGAAAGTCGGGTCCCCAGTCTGTGCACACACGGACAGGCATTCAGATATTTCATCTGTCAGCTTGCGTGAAAGTACAAACTCCTCTTTCATGGTGAACGATAGGTCAATTTTATCTCAATTTTTCTAAAAAGGTAAGAATTCCTCTGCAGAAAAAGGAGCCCCTCCACTGGCATACCCGTGGCATGGGAAACTGCCGGAATTCTCAGAGTGCCAAGGTGCAGACCAATGATTAACACGTCTCCATAAATCACTGCAGATTTAAGATTTAAATACATACTAAAAATGGCAGGGACTCTTGGGTCTTCTATTTATAAATGCAGTCATTCTTTCTCTTTCGCTTCTCCTCCACCCCCTCCCCTTTGGGTCAAGAAGAGAATTCCCACCCCACCGCAAAACAATGGTAAATGTTTGCATTGCTGACATTCACGCTGGTGCCATGGTGGATTTAAGGCAGACTGGGCTCTATAAACAAAATAAAAAGATGGCATCCGAATGAAAATATGTAGAAGAGATACTGGGGAAAAATGCTTCAGAGAAGCAGTCTGGTTAGTTGTAAAATGACTTTAAATTAGGCTTTAAAAAGGATTGCTAAATCTTGACACATATATGAGCAGCTTATTATCATGCAATTGTGCAGTAGTTGTTTGATCTTGTTACTGATTCGTCACATATGAATAAATGATTAATTACCAGAAAGGCTAAAACAGAGTAGAGAGAGAGTACTGAAGCTCACCCTGAAAGAGGGTTTAAACACGTTTATTGCCCTTTAAGTGCATTTCATTAAGGCCAATTAAGGACTTTCATGTCTTATTAGAAAAATGAAGTAGATTTATGAGGTTTTCGTAGGTTGTAAATGCTGGGGCTAGCAGATACAAAACCGAGCAGAAATGGTAGTTAAGAGCTAAGAAAATATATACAAATGCTCCCAGAAAGCAAATATTTAATGGCAGTAAAAGCCGGTTCAAGACGAAGGCGATCTTTACATGAAAGAAAGGGCATAATTTTTGTTTCCTATCATCGACTCACTATAAACTTCAGGGTTTGAGTGCAGGGAAGGTTTCTCTCTGCAGTTTGGGAACCTCATTCCGGGTGGGGAAAAAAAGGTCAGCTAACCCTAACGGCCTGACAGCCCCAGAGTTCTTTGTCAGAACAAAAGTATACACCGATAAAAATCTCTTTTAATCCCAGGGTGAGAAACACGTTCTTGAAGGAGAGAAAGCTCGGAAGTAAATCCAGCACTGACATGGTTGTCAATAAACAAACGGCAAGTGAATTTCACTTCAAGCCACGCACCTAACTTCCCACTTTTCCGGTCCTGTCAGGTGGCGTCAGAACATTAGCCCTACCAAATGGTTATTACACACCCTGGATTTCCTTGATTCGTTTTCAAGGAAAATTACCATGATAGGTTAGCAAGCATTTTCTGGTGCCCTTTGGGAATGATTATCATCCCCACACCATTCTAGCCATGGACCGATCTATTTACTCAACATACAAGGGGCTTCTTTGCTCTTACACACACGCACACACACACACGCCACACTTAATATTTTCTCAAGAGACTGGTGCAGCTTTGTCAAAGGCAGGGACGCACATTTATGAGTGTTTGGTAATATGCACATTTTTACCTTTCACGTCATTATGGGAAGCCTCAACTGTTTATCACGTACTGTCTTGGATAAATAATTTAAAACCATATGAAACTTCTTCAAGAAAATATCAACTGAAGATGTACAGTCACAACTTTTGAAGCTCAAATCTCTCTTCCTTTAAAAAAATGAATATTGGCAGGTTAGTAGATGACGTCTTCTTGATTTTTTAAAAAATTCAAGAGAAGTGCCACACAGCACATGAAAGATGTCCAAAACTCACCAACAGTTTTGCAGCACACACATATTACTTTAAAATAAACGTCTCGGTTTTGCTTGCTGAAAACCCAGTTGCCACCACAGAAAAGACTGAATATGGAATTTTAGCACTTCTTCAAGTGCACTGGCAAATTTTTCTGCCGAGAACCTTTAAAATGGTATCACCAGAAGATCTGACAGAAGGAAATCGGGTTAACTGTCCTGTTTTAGAAAAAAAAATGAAGAGGTGGTTGATGATATTTACAAAGGTGGAACTTGGGAAACCGAAGGTAGAGTCCTATAGGCTCATCCCCGCCAGCAAATAACAACAAACACGTAGACAGCAAGCAAAATAGTAATTTCCATGTCCTTAGTGTAACTCTATTTTGTTCTGTGAATTTGATTTTCCAAACAAATAATGGCCTGGACAGAGACCTAAAGCAACTCGCCATGTATCTGTTCAGACTCTGCAAAGAATTTTATTGAACCGAAATGTGATGAGCATCTGTCCTCGGTGATTTATTCCAAACAGTGGAGACGTTATAAAATGAACACATTGCATCTCCTGCTATAAAAGAGAAACAAAACGATCTTTTAGTTAATATCCAATCAAACTTCAAGACACCTTATGGAACACGAGGATTTCATGGGATCATTTCATTCCATTGCACCTTTCTCCAGAACACTAAAATGGGATTAACTTAAGAACTTCTAAAATGCAGAGCTAAATATATATACCTGGTTGGGTTTGGGGGTTTTGTTTTTGTTTTTTCTAGATCAACAGATGCCACTTGATTTTTATTCTTATTTTGACAACCCAAAATATAGGCCCGGGCTAGGGTGCTAATTACCAATAAGTTCTTATTAAAAAACCAAGAGTGCTTTTCAGAAAGCTCAGTACCAATTTGGGCCTTGGGGTCACTGAGTTACAAATAAGGGTGGATCCTTTGCAAGTTCAGGATTGGATATATTTTTGTCAGGCACAATAGACTATTTCTGGGAGAATTGCTATTAAAAAGGAAAAAGAAACAAACAAAAAAAAAGAGGTTGGGTTTAAAGCCTCCAGAGATTTTTAACATGCGACTTTTATTCCACAAAAGAATTTTCAGATGGCTTCGATACAGATGAATTCTGAATAGGTTAATGACCACAGAATAAGCACGGGGACATTCAAATTACAATTTGTACCCCCAAATATTTTCACAATAATGCAGTTTGAGATTGTCAAATAAGAACAATACGGGTTTTATCTGATCTATTCAATTTATTTTAAAGTAGTTCATTAAACCTAGGGAATTAAACTTTCACATGATGAAAAGGTAATTTTTGTTTATATCCAACTCAGGAAAAAAAAGTCTCAAATTATTAGAGTTTAGAACAAAATGAGATTTTAATATTAGGAAAAGAGAATGGTTTCTATTGAATCATAGAACTAAATCTGCCAACACAAAGAGCAGGAATGAGATAAGGGAGGATATAGCATATTCAGGCAGAGCTGAACAATTTCAAACCCAACGTGGACTGATTTCTCTCTGAATTTTCTAAGTTGGTTGTCCATAAATCTTTGTCGTTAATGAACAAGCTGCCAAGCCTTCCCCTTTCCTTTAGGCTGTTCAAATTCTAATGAAATTCTATACATAGAATTTCACTGGGCATGCTTGGCATACCTTGTGCATTCAATCAGGCAAGGCTTTGTGGTGCTATCTTGGGGTAGATGGTTTTGAAATAGAGAGGTGATTTTAAGGAAACAGGCACAAATTTGATCAGTCCTTGTAAAATTCAGACTGGCTTTGGAAAAACCTCTAGCCCCATTTTGAGGCAACCAGCAGTATTTCAGGGTAAAAACCTGCAGGCTGAAATCAAAGCTCACAAAGTACAGCTACATTTCAACCCTACATATGTTTTGGTAAGGCACTCAGTGTTTTTAAAACTGGTAAGCTAAGATTTAAAAAATCAGAAGATCCGATGAGGTTTCTGGGCTCTTTAGAAAAACTGGAATATCTAAAACATTGGGCCACAATTCCCAATAATGATCAGTTGGAACAGAAGTGTGCTCTTTCTCTAGCACCCAACCTACCACTCCAGTCCCTATTATCTCATTACTTGCCTGCTCCCCACCTATGTCTGGCCCTTGAGTTTGGACCCCAGGATCATACTGCTGACCCCTATTTCCATACTTCTTGAAATCCTCATAAACCTTAGTTCAATTAACCGTTAACCAGATAGAAATAAGAAATGGGAGAGCCCTTATTTAGGGACTGTGACCCACTTAGAAGAGCACACTTAACATGATGAGTGTTGGGCGATGAACAGAATTGTTGAACCACTCTACTGTACACCTGAAACCAATATAACACTGCATGTTAACTATACTGGAATTAAAATTAAAAACTTAATTTAAAAGAGTTGATTACAAAAATAAAATTCTGGATAGTAACGCATCACATTTTCAATCCCTTAGACCAGACATCAACAAACCATGACCCAAGAATGGATCAAATCCTGATGCCAAATGAAGTTTTATTGGCAGACAGCCATATTCATTTGTTTATATACTGTCTATGGCTGTTTCAAACTACAATTCTGAGAGCCCCTATGACCTGCGAAGCCTAAATATTTACTATTAGGCCTTTTACAGTAAAATCATACCAACATACACACCCTTACACTGTAGATTTAGAGATGGGTTCCCATTTCTAGAGCCTACAGATGACACTAAGCTTCGCTTGATGATTACTGCTCCTTCCCAATGCACTTCGCATCTGCTAGGATCACCTACCTCAGTCAATAACTGTTCGTTTTCTAGGTGGGCATGGCCACTGCTCCAAATTTAGAAAGTGTTGTTTTAAAAGAATTATTTCCTCTATACCTCTATACCTAAGGCTTCAAATTTCCTTTGTTGGTCCCCCTCAGGAGATGTCTAATTTGATAGTAATTTATGAATTGGTTTAACTTCCTAAAATAATACATTGCGGGGGATGAACCTGAAGTCTCTGATGTCCACTGCTTCATTTAGCAAACATTTAGTTATCACATGCTCTGTCGGGCACCGTGTTGTATGGAGCTCTTAGGGTTTCAAGAACACACAGATTGTTATGCCTCTTTAAAAGCAGTAAAGTCAATAAATATGAGCATCAACCAATGAGATAAAAATGACAAGGTCTATAGATTGATGGGTGGTGTACTTCCTGCTGCAACCTACACTGTGAAAATCTTCACACTAACCAACATCTACTTTGGTCATGACATATATTGTACCACAAATTTGCCATCTGACATTCACAATAATGCCATGATATAGGTACTGTTATCCTCCCACTTTATAGAGGGGCAAACAGGGGTTTCAAGAGGTTCTGGGATTTATTCAAGGTCCTGAAGCTAATAAAGATAGAACTGAGACTAGAACTCAGGTCTGTCTGATATCAATGACCTAGCTTCCACTCAGATTTCATGAAGCTGGAAAGATTGCCTTTGGGACAAGCTTCTATTCCAGCTGCAGAAATCCAGCAGTAAATAATCATTCAGTTTGACGGGATTACAGATTTTGGGTTTTCAGTCCAAGGTTGCTCAAATTCCCAAAAGGTCATTTAGATACTGCGCTGTGTAAAGCAAAGCATCATCTAGTTAGCTGTAATTTATCCTTCCCCTTGAATGGGATCTATAATTCAATGAAGATTAGTCAGTCAGAAGGAGGGCAAATACCTAAAGATTCTAGAACAAATGTCAGATGCCCCTCAGATGTACCAAGATATTCTAGAGTATTTCTGAATAATGTCCATATATCCTTAGCTTCCCTTCTAGCTGGTGAACTTCTTAAGTTAATTTCCACTTCTTAGGTAAACCTGAGGTTTCCTCTTTTCAGGGCACTATTCATGAGCTCCACCAAGGAACAGTCGGATTTATTGGCTGACCCTCCTACCCCCACCCCCTCACCAGCAAAATATGATCCAATATTCCTAACCCAGTGGGAACCCAACTCAATGTCTATTTGTTGATAAATACCATAAATATACCACCTCCTGTAACCCGGAGAACCTATCTCTCTTTCATCAAGTAAAAAGTCCCTGGATAGGGAAGTGAAATCATCTTTGTCAATCAGGGACAGTGGCATATGCAGGGACAGAAAGTCAAAGGAACTGAAAAAGAAAGAAAAGGCTTCTGGAATTTCTCAAGTTCCTGAGTTTTGGCATTTGTTTTTGTTTTAACTTCATTCAGAAGTTAGCAAAGGTCTGTATCTAAAATATAAGTTCTCGTATTTCATTTTCCATCTTTCTACCAGAGAAGAACATTCCTATTCCATTCTTGCTAACAGTGGCCAGTAATTTGAGAGAAAATCCCCTTTTTAGCAGCGAGGGCACATCGTCTGAGCAAGCACCTGGGGAAGAATGTGTCGTAAAGGCACATTCCTCATAATCAAGGATAATTCAAAAGGGAAACAGTGACCGAACATCCGTGGGAGCCAACAGAAGCCTAATCCTGAGCCCAGCTCTGCAGACGGGGACACAGGCTGCTGCAAAGCCAGGGCAGATGCCAGGGAAGGGACCAGCCACAAACCGAACAGAAGTCCAGTCCAGAGCTTGGCATCTGGGTTCTTCAGCTGCCAGCCCTGCCTCGTGAGTAGCCACAATGTTTGGCTCCTGTGCAGAAAACAACAGAGGATGAGGCTAAAGAGGTCCATGCTCTGTCCTGCCAGCAACAGGGTGAGGCGGTGCCAAGAGAAGGCTGCAGTTCCACACGGGTGCCAATGTGCCTTGGAACGGTTTTTTATATTTTCTAAAGGGACAACAGAATTCCTGCAAAAAGAAAAGACCAGATCCAACACTCGGAACCATTTCTCCCATTTTCCTTTTTCAAAAAAAAAAAAAAAAAAAAAAAAAGCTATTCCAAAGGAAAGGAAAGGAAAGGAAAGGAAAGGAAAGGAAAGGAAAGGAAAGGAAAGGAAAGGAAAGGAAAGGAAAGGAAATGAAAGGAAAGGAAAGGAAAGGAAGGGGGGGAAGGGGAGAAGAGGGGAGGAAAGGATGGGAAGGGAAGGGAAGGGAAGGAAAAGAAAGGAGGAGCAGGTGGTAGCAGCAGCCGCTAAATCAATGTCACTTATACAGTGCATCTTAGATCAGTATGTTTGGGGAATTAAATGGGGTTTTCCTGTAGGAAGAGCAAATGCCTCTCTCACATTCAAGCATCTGCCCTGATGCTGCTTCAGAGCAGACTGCTGACACTGGGCTGAGATCTGAAGGCTTCCAGGTATGGCTCCTCTTCCACAATCTATCCCATCCATCCATTCACCTCAGCCTGGAGGTCAACCATGCAAGAGCTCTGCTCTGACTTTGCAACCCCAGAGTTCTTCATTGAAACCAACTGCTCCTGGAGGAGAAGGTCTGTCATCACAGAGTGGAATTGCTTTGAGGTTTGGCTTTATCTGACAGTTGGGAGAGGACACTGAGGAGCTCAGCTTATGGAGGGGGACATTGATCATGAAAGACCACAGAAGGCAGCAGGAGGCACAGAACTGCCTGAGCAGAGAGGTCCCAGCCCTTGCGCCCTTACCTTCCCCAACCATGCCTAGAGACAGGAGCACTGATAAAAGACACCAAAGGTGGGGTACTTGGGTGGCTCTGTGGGTTAAGCCTCTGCCTTTGGCTCGGGTTATGATCTCAGGGACCTGGGATCAAGCCCCACATCGGGCTCCCTGCTCAGCGGGGAGCCTGCTTGCCCCTCTCTCTCTGCCTGCCTCTCTGCCTACTTGCGATCTTTCTCTCTCTCTGTCAAATAAATAAATAAACTCTTTTAAAAAAAAGGCACCAAAGGTAAACTTTCATTTTGTTGCTTTGAGCCAAGAATAAAATTGGGTAAAATTGGCCCATTCATGATTAAATATTTCTTGGGCATTGACAAAGCACCATGCCTAGGGCTAAACTCCAGACACACAGTAATGACCAGAACAGGAATGGTCCAGATCTCAGGGAGCTACAGTGCTAGCAGGGAAGACTTCCTTTTAATCCAGTAAATAAACTAGCAAATAAGTACAAGTCTAATAACTCACAAGGGAAAAGAACAAGGTCCTGGTTGACCCTCCTTCTGAGAAAGTAACACATAAACAGAAGCCTTGAAGGATGGGGTAAGGAGGAGAAAGAACATTCCAGAAAAGAAGGGGTTTATCTGAAGACCATATGGACTAGGAGAAGAGCTGGGTGTCAGTAGCACAGGGGACCCAATGAGCATGTAGAGAAAGACAGTAGCTAGGACACATAGGCCTTAATAGACCTTCATCTTTCTTGTTTCACAATTTTAGAACAAAATCCCACATTCTGAGTTCTTCATTTGTACTTGGGTAATTCCTGTGCACCTTCTTTGCCTGACAATAATAATGACAACAAGAACTAATATAGTGTGACATCTCCATGATTTACATCAGATTCACGCACTAGCATTTATTTATTTACTATTATTAATACAGTTAAACATAAAAATAATGACACTTAAGGGAAATGCCTGGAACTTTGGGTGGATTATCTCAGTTCATTCTTAACACAAGACTTTAGAGCAAGAATCATCACCATCCCCCCCCATTTCACAGATGAAGAAAACAAAGCTGAAGTAGGTTGAGAATTGACCCCAAGGTTGCACAGCTAATAATGTAGGTATATCTGATTCTAAAATCCATGCTATGGACTAGGGGTTGGCAAACTACAGCCCATGGGTCAAATACTGCCCACCACCAGCGTTTTTGGAGCACCGCCATGCCCACTCATTTGCATACTGTCTTTGACTGCTTTCCCACTACAGTGGCAGAGTTGAGAGACTATATGGTCCATAAAGCCTAAAATATTCAGTATCTGGACATTTACCAAAAAAGTTTGCTGACCCCTGCTCTAGACAGGACAAGAGCTTTTATTCAGACACTCTTGGAATTCCCTCGGGATAAATTCTCTAAAATTACAAGCATCTATGTTTAGCTGTGTATTTTTTCTGAGGAAAAGGTCCATGGCTTTCATCAGATTCTCAAAAGAATTTATGGCTTAAAAAAATTTAAGAGCTCAATTGAGCCAGAAGATGTTTTAGCATAGTG
This sequence comes from Enhydra lutris kenyoni, assembly GCF_002288905.1. Lineage (NCBI taxonomy): Eukaryota > Metazoa > Chordata > Mammalia > Carnivora > Mustelidae > Enhydra > Enhydra lutris. Next base: position 11,075,432 of record NW_019154123.1, read on the forward strand.
CTTAAAATGTGTGTGGTCCCCACACCATCAGTGGAGAACATGCTGGGAAGTTGGGAATGTCTACCTGGGAATTTTTCAAAATGCAAATTTCTACTAAATTAGAAATCCTGTGGATGGGGCCTAGCAATCTGTGTTTTAACAAGTCCCCCAGGTGATTCTGAAGCTTGCTTAAATGTGAGAACGTCCAAACTCACTGACTCACCCAAAGTCAAAACTCACAAGACCAAAGTCAAAACGTTGAATGCCTACACAGGAGAACTCTTTGGTTTAACCGTAATTTTTTTTGTATTTTATGGAGCGGGGGTGGAAATGGCTTATTTAAACAGATACTTGAAGTTGTCGTCTCAACCATTGGCTAGGACTGTCACTGTGGCTTTTAAAACCGAACATTTAAGTTCATCCGAGATTTGAAATTAAAGAACATTTCAACATTGGACTCTCATTTAAGCTGTTCAGGCTGATTGTTAATGGCCAGCTAGGGTAAACCCCTCTGCAGACGCCACACTGAAAAACATACTAGAGACCACCATCTGGCCCATTCTTTTTTAGTGACACAAGTGACAAAATGGCCAAACATAAAAATTCACTGCCTTGGAACTGGAATCTTTCCTCCAACAAACTAGCTCACTGTGGCAAGTATGCCTACCCAGCCACCATCTACAACCCCATTTCTGGTCCAGACCTGGGATGACTCCACCTCACGACCCCTTGAACATTGCCTCACGCTCTACTCTCCACCATTTGCTCTAGGCAGAGTGGTTTCTTTCCGGCTTCGAAATCATGACCGTTACTGTAGAGATGAAAATAAGTTTGTCGGTGTAGTTGCCATTTCAGATGATGGTTTTACAGGAAAATAAGAGGATTCAGGAGGCTTCTGTCATTTTCCTTTTCTATGTTTTCTTTTAATTCTTAGAGCTGCCTGATCAGAGGCGCTTTCTCTTTTATGCGCTCAGGCCATTTGGGGGAAGCCTTGACCTTGGTTTGGATGAACTTATCCAGAGAGCGAGCCACCTACAGACAAATGCGAAGCTAACCAGCTGCCCAGTTCAACCATAACTTCACAGCGTTGTCTTCCAGCTCAGAGCCCCATGCAGGGTTTTTCATTGTCTATACCCCTCCTGCAGCGATTCCAGAAGTTTCACATAAACCTATCCTACACCTGCATAATTTAATAATTATTATATCAATATTTAATTACCCTCCACCTGCATAATTTAAATCAATTTTTTTGCTTGTTTTCTCCATTTGGAGCTCGGGGTGTATAAAGCAGGTGTGCTGATGTTGAATGTGGCGTTTTCTGGAAGATTCCCTCTATAGCATTAACGAGATCTCTCTGCCTGAAAGCGGAAGAGAAGCATTGTGTGTGGCTCATTAGTGCAGGTAACCTGGTCTGGTAAGGACCCTTTTGGTGGTTCAGTGGGATTTGGTCTGTATTTGCCGGCAATCAGCTGGAGAAAGTGCACTGTGCTACTCGTTCCTTTCATTTTCTCAGTAGCTTCCTACATGTTATGTTTACTCCCTCTTTCAGCACTGTTTTCTTCAGAAACCCACTAAAATCCGTATTCTTGAAAAGACTCCATGGCCACCAAATTCCCTCTTATTAGAGGAATAATAACAGTAGATTAAAATAAAAGCCAATAGTGCCAGGCACTGTTCTAAGTGCCTGACCCAAATTACCTCATGTGATCTTCAGAACAAGGCTGTGAGAATTTGAGTATCAGCCCCATCTCACAGATGAGAAAACTAGGTTCAGAGCGGCTAGATAATGTGTTCAAGGTTGCACAACTAGCAAATAGGGAAGCTGGGATTCGACACACCCTGCCCCCCTTGCCTAGGTCTAAAGACAACACTACTTATGTGTACGTTTTCTTCTTTCCTTTGGCCTCTTATCACAGGTTCCATGCCCAAGTCCTCCAGTTGCCTTCATCCTCCTGTTATCTGAAGGTCTGATCACTTGTGATGTTTGCCTTTCTCCTCCACCTCCAGGTATGCCCCCATTAGCACTATGTATCTCTCTATTGCCTGATGTTCCAATGATTTGTGTGGTTATATGGCTCCCTCTTTTATTTTTTTATTTTTTTAATGATTTTATTTATTTATTTGAGAGGTAGTGAGAGAAAGAAAGATAACTCAAGCAGCGGGGGAGAGAGAAGCAGGCTCCCCACTGAGCAGAGCCCGATGTGGGGTTTGATCCCAGGACCCTGAGATCATGACCTGAGCCAAAGGCAGACGCTTAACCAACTGAGACACCCAGATGTCCCTTACTTAAAATACTTACTTAAAATACTAGGACCTAACTTTTCCATCCTTGGATGCCTATCCCAAGACCTTGCAGAGGCCACAGGCTCTGTGAATATGCATTGATTGCCATCGTAGAAAGAAGAGAGAAAGGGATCAGGAAACAAAAAAAAACAAAGACAAAGAAAAGAGGCTCAAGCAAAAAGGAGAGAACTTTCCCTTTACCTCAGAATCCCCTTTTATCCCTTCCAGCTATTCCTGCTTATGCAACAAGGATGAGTTGCCATTGGGGCTGGGCCACTTTCAAGCCATGTGACCTTCACCAAGTTACCAGACCTCCCTGAACCTGTTCCTCAGCTTTGAAAAAGTAAGACATGGAAGTCTGGACTTAGGTGACATTTATAAAGGCATTGGTTCCGTAAGAAGCGCTCAAAGAGGGCTAGCTTCCTTCGTTAGGATCAGGAATTGTAATTGTGTTGAGGACATGGAGTAGGCACATAGTTAGGCAGTTTCAGGGAGCTCAGCTCCATTTAGGAAGAGGGAAGTTCTCCTGGGGCACAAAAGCTATGGATATGATGTTGGGGTTGGGGGACATCAGGTCCAGGGCCAGATTCAGATTTTGTGCGTCCTAAAGTTTGTACAACTTGGGAGACTCATTAAGAAAAAGAATATCTTGGAGCACCTGGGTGGCTCAGTGGGTTAAAGCCTCTGCCCTCAGCTCAGGTCATGATCCCAGGGTCCTGGGATCGAGCCCCACATCTGGCTCTCTGCTCAGCAGGGAGCCTGCTTCCCTTCTTCTCTCTGTCTGCCTCTCTGCCTACTTGTGATCTCTCTGTATCAAATAAATAAATAAAATTTTTAAAAAAAGAAAAAAGAAAAAGATTATCTTACTTCTGCAGATTTTACCAAAAGATAGAACCACGTGAACCCATGGCTAGGGTCTTCCTGGGATCTTGGAAGCAGTCTGTGCCTACAGGGGTCAGAAACCTAAGCTTCATTCGTTTTCTGATACTTCCACCTCCAGTCAGGTCTCAAGGCAAAGTTGGCTCCCAACTTTGAAGCAGATCACATATCATACAGCTTGGTAGTTGGAGTTGGACACCAATAAATAAAGTTCAAGGGGGCCTGGATCACTTTTTTAATTTTCCCTTTTGTCTTGCCTCAATGGAGCTTTTCCTTTTCTTTGCTCTGGGAAAGTCTCTGGGTGAATGAACCCCTTTTCTTTCACCTGTCTCCAGTCAAAGTACATCACTGCACTCACTCATCACCTCTCTAAATTTCCAGGGGCAGCACCCTTTCTTGGCTCACAGGAATCAATTTGCCTCTTTAAAATTCTGTCCAAACTTGCCTTATGCCTGTGGTTGTAGAAGCAGCTGGAAACTAGGAACCCCGTGTTCTGCTCTCCTACTAGTAAAGGACTCACTGGACCCCTAGGGCCAATAGTTAGGGCCTTGGGGTCTTGATTCCTTTTTTTTTTTTTTTTTAAGATTTTATTTATTTATTTGACAGACAGAGATCACAAGTAGGCAGAAAGGCAGGCAGAGAGAGAGGAAGGGAAGCAGGCTCCCTGCTGAGCAGAGAGCCCGATGCGGAACTCGATCCCAGGACCCTGGGATCATGACCTGAGCTGAAGGCAGCGGCTTAACTCACTGAGCCACCCAGGCGCCCCTGGGGTCTTGATTCCTCACTCTGTAAAACGGAGTGGCATACTAGGCATTTTCCTAAGACCTCCCCCTCCTCAGATAGCCTATGAACTGACAGGGGATGAGAGATGAATGAGGTCATGCCTTTTAAAGACTTGGCACCCTTGAGTGGAAATGCAATGTTTAATTAAAAAAAGATGTTTTCTCAGGCTGAGTTTCTTTCTTTCTTTCTTTCTTTCTTTCTTTCTTTCTTTCTTTCTTTCTTCCTTTCTTTCTCTCTTTCTTCCTTTCTTTCTTTCAAAGATTCTGGGAGCAAAGTGAGCTGGAGCTTTGCATGTGTAGCACTCAGCACTCACCGCCTGAGAAACGTTTATCTTAGAAGAACACGCCTAAGTGTGGTTAGAACAAGGGAAGAAATAAAAAGAAAGTGAGATCATTATCAGATTTACTGACACTTCAAGGGAAAAAAAGGAAAGAAAAACAGAGAGAAAGATAGAAGGTGATCCTAATGAGAGAAAACCAATAGAGAAATACAAAGAGAAAAGTACAAACTTGAATGTTTACAGAAATGAGCTACCTTGGCATTGCCCTTTCTTGACCAATTCTTTATCATAACTGGGATTATGATATTCTCTGACATTCACAGCTTAAAGAAGCTGGGCCCCAGGGAAGCAGGGTCACTCATGAGAGACACCATAGCTCGTTTGCAGTAGAGATGAGATGAGAGTCTAGTATCTTGACACCATCCCCCCCCGCCCCCACCCAGAGAGGTCTTTCCACTACACCACACTGACTATAGAGAACAACTCAGCCAGACAGAAAGGTCTACTGATATGCCAACTGATTAATTTCCAGTATACACAGTGCTGGTATTATGAGAATTTTCAACCATGAGACCTCTGAGGTCTGCTTTCAACAAATTCATTTGTAACTAACTGCATTCCTCATATAAGCTGTAGTAACTCTTGAAACTAGAATATTCTCCTCATGCTGTAGGCAAATTTCCCTGCCCTTTAGAGGCTGACAGTCTTAGTTGAAGAAATAGAGTGTAGGCACATCAAAAATTGACAAATAACCTAGATGAGCCATGAATTAAGATCAGTCATGAAGGGTCCTGGGAAATGCTGGAAAGGTTTGGGAGTGGAGCCATCGGGTAGCTGGAGGAGGAAGTGAGGCTTCAGCTCGACATGAAGAGCTGATGAACTTGGAGACAGGACCTGAGAATGCATGGTTGGCATAAGGAACTTTGCAGGCAAAGACCTGGAGATAGGAACTGTAGGATATAGGATCAGTGAGTTCTCCAATATGGCTTGTTTGAGACTTGGTTTACAGAAAATAGTATGCAGGGGTGAGTTTGGGCCAGACTGGGGGAGATTAATTTTAAATTAAATTTGAGCAAAAGGAGAAGAGATTTGATCTTGGAAATGAAAGGAGTCATGGAGATTTTGGTACTGAAATGATGAAAATGTTGGAATTCACCTGGCGCAGTGTGCACTAAGGATTCTAGGGCAAAAGATTAACAGAAGAGAGATTAGCTGCATAGATTTTTAGGAACACAATGATCTTGAATAGCTTATGCATGTTTCCTAACTCTGAGTTGTATCCCTCCTTTAAGTAGAATTTTCCCCAGAGATAGGGGAGAAGGAAGCTTGGGCAGCATTGCAAAGACCAACACAGTGCATGCCCATCGTCAGGAGTCCTAGTCACTGGAAAGTTAGGGGCTGTCCAGTTTGGAAGGGGTGCCCCTCCAAAATTCTCAGGCCATGTTAATAGCCAAAGGAGAAGCTAAAATTGTCACAACAGTCATAAAAATGAGGGAACTAGAATCAGAATTAGGACGACTCCAAGTCTGGCCCCAGGCTCCAGCCCCCACACTCGCCAGCACTAACTGCCGCCTCCAGGCAGGGCCAAGAGGAAATCCACAGCCACACTGGCTGTTTGTTCCAGCCCGCCTGGCAGTTCACCAGGGCCAGCCGCACCGCACACACAACCACAACCGTCAGTTGAAAAGAGGAGGAAGGACACCTGGGGGGCTTCAACCTTAAAATAAGATCTGTGAACCCTTGCAAAAAAACCACCCTCTGGGCAAGCTGCCTCCCATTATGTTTGTATTCCTCTGGGCTTTGGACTTCTCCGTGTCTGCAGCTCGCGCAGTAAATGTTGGAGTGGACTAGGCCTTCACTGAATGTTTTCTCTTTATTGTATGGTGTGTGCCCATGCACACAAGAGCAAGGTACCCAGGACTAAAGAAAACACCAATTCGTATCTGTAGTAGGAAGAAAACACTGCTCAAATTTAGTTCAGTCTCCGTATAACCAAGACGTTGTCTGTGTCTTCCCTAAAACACTGGTCTTCACCCACCAAACTTTTGCTTATGCAAGTGTCCCTCTGCACTCTCTCCATCTACTGAAACCCTCCTTGTCTTTCAAACTCCATCTCTGTCTGTCAGCCTCCTCCTCCAAACCTTCAGCCCACATGACGCCTCCATAATATTGCTCAGTTAACCCCTATAATATTAAGTTTCTATTGTATGCCCAGTGCTTTGCCAGATGTCAGGGGGGAAAAAAAAACAAACAAACGGATGCCTACCCTCAAGGAACTCACTGTCCATTAGAAGAAATGAATGCATGAATAACTGGCCTTAGTAAGATGGGAACAGTGACCTAAGGGGCACACGTACTAAACACCAGCCTTAGTGCCTGCCTAGAGCCTTCACTAAGAGAGCAGCTTAAGCTGCTGTGTTCATACCACATGGCCCCACTGTCCTCCAGAAGCAGCTGATGGACCAGTGAAGGGCAATAAAGCCAAGGAGAGCCAATAGGCAGGCTATCAGTAGCCTACCAAGTAGCTGGGCTTAGGACAGTTGACTCACACAGAGCTGGACCAATCAAATCCCTATTCTTGGGAATTTAAAATAGAACATAAGGCAGGAACATGGCAACAATGAGCAGGACTAAGAGTTGAAAGGTTGTGAGGTAGGAGGAGGCAGAACGACCGTGATGGATCTTAGTGAGCTCTGCAACAACCACACTCATCATTAATATTTAATGAGTGACTAGTACATGCCAGATTTTGTTGTCATTATTCCCATTTCGTACTTGAGGAAGCTAGGACTCAGAGGGAGTAATTCACTTCTTTGGGTCTCAGTTCAAATATGCTCTCCTTACAGAGACCACCACCTGACCCTCCTCGACCATCCTGTCGATGTCCTTTCCAGCCTCGATACTCCAAATGTGGCCTGTGGACCAGCAGCAGCAGCAGCAATTGGGAGCTTCTCAGAAAAGCAACATTTTGGCCCCACCCCAGACCTACTGAAGTATAATGTGCATTTCAGCAAGATCCCCAGATGATTTGTTTCCACATGAAAGTTTGAGAAGCCCTTCATATTAGCTTATGTTACATATATTGCTTCCTATTGCTTAGGAGAGTCTATAATTTTTATTATTTTTTACAGTCATTTTGAATACAGTCCTAAACACGAAATTTTTAAAATAAGATTGTAGGTTCCATAAGGGCTTGAGTTTTGTTTGAACTTGACCACCTCACCTCTTTATCCTCCAAACTTGAAACATATGGTAGGCATTTCAAAAATATCATTTGAATGAACAGATGAATGAATGATTTTGTCCAAGTTCTCATAGCTAATAAACTGTTGAAATCATTACTTAGGACTTCAAACGCAATAGGTGGTGGCTTCCTGTTTGAAGCACACATTCCTCCAGTTTCTGAGAGGGCTGGAGGTTGATGGCAATGACCTAACCTGCTCCCTAGGAACTGTCCTTGGCAGCCCCATTCATGGAGACACCCCCTGTCCAGGACCAGCCTACACCCAAGGACTAGTGAATGAGGACATAAAAATTCTCAGCCCCTCTTCCCTTAATTCAGGGCAACTCAAAAGGTCCATGCCAGCTCCAGAGCTCCCCATTGAGAGCTGAGGATTTGTGCTGTGAGCCTTACATTCAACTTCTCCCTCTGCCCAGTCCTCCATCCTTCCCTCCCAGGAACTGAATCTAAGGGCATCTCCCTCCAATTTTCTGTCTTCAAAACTCCATCTCAGAGTATGTCTCCCGGGGAACCCAACCTGATACCAATGGACCATGGGAAAAGGTGGAGTCATAGTGATAGTGGCATTCAGAGAAGATACAGGAGCTCCTGCCAAAGAGCTGCCTTGGATTATTTCCAAATTCCAGGAGGGTCACTTCTTCCTCCCCTAGAGCTCCCATGATATCTGTAAGTGAGCCACTTTCCTGCAACGAAAGTGAATACATCAGGGAGGTATGAGGAGGAGTCCCTGGAAGCTCAGAGGGAGTGTGAATGATTTTAATGCAAGGCATAAGAGAGACTCTAATTGTGTAACCATTGTGTCCAATATAAGATTTCAAAGCCAGGTAGTAGTATAGCTCAATAAGCAGTAGACACAAAGTATAATGTAATAAATACTTACCAGAGCATAAGGTCCCAGGAACAAAACACTGAAATATCAAAATTGACATACAAATAAAGCAAAATAAAGAAAAGAAAAAAGTCTCCTACTGAAGTCATGAATTATTATTTGCATTTTAGCCATAAAGTGTACAACACATTCAACCTATAATCTCAGCAATGGAAAGTGGGTGAATTGGCATCAAGTAATATTGAAAAGGGGTTCTGGTGATTGAAGTACTTAAAGGACCTACAAGTAGAGCCCATTCAATAGTCTTGAAGGAAGAACTCCAGAGAGAAAGAAAATAGTTAAGCAGGACTGATGTCTAAGTAGCGGACCAATTTCAGCCATCTATCAATGGATGTGTTTGTTATCTCACCAGTGTTGGAGATGCAATGGGGTTTCCCATTACCCCTCTACCCAAAATAACTAAAACCTGAAGAAAAAAAAAAACACACAGCTCTTAAAACGTTGGACATCAGATCACAAAGGACAATGATGCCTGAGACACAGAAAATAAATAAGGTGAACCTTACAATTGCTCCAGATTACTACCTGAAGAAAATTTCTAGGCCATGGTACAGGGAAGGGAACTCTGGGCAGATCCCAGTGGGATCTGAGTTGAGGAGACTGGGAGTCCAGGGAAGTCAGGGCAGCTACAATTCATGGGGCTAATTCATTGTCTAATCTGTACAGGGAGAGAATTTCAACAATCTACAGAAGGTCCCTCTCAAATATTCAGCTGAGAACTAACCAATGCTCAGGAAATGAAGAGGAAACAATGCCCAGGAGCAGGGAAAAATGAACCCTACCTGAAACAGAGCTCTGATCCCACTGACCAAAGCTTAAGAGCCAGACTTGGAAGGATGGATAATGGAACCATGTCTCAGACCAAAGCTCAGCAATACAGAAATACAAAAATATCCAGCACCCACCAAGATAATATTCACAATGGCTGGCATCAAATTAAAAATTACCAGGCACACGGAGAAGCAGAAAATGCAACCCATCTGGGTCAATTGAAACTGACCCAGAATGACACAGATGATAGAATTAGTCGACAAGAACATTAAAGCAGATATTATAACTGTATTCCAGATATTGAAGAAGCTGGAGGAAAGAGTGAACATGTGAAGCAGGGGCATGGAAGGAATTTTTTTTTTTAATCAAGCTTCTAGAAATGAAACCGTGAACTGAGGCATGAGGTCTGCACTAAGAATTCTCAAAAGTCTTTCTGCTCTTCCCAGAGAAATTAAAAACTCAGCCATTATTCCCCTTTTTAACCCTTCCATCCCTGAGGAGAGCCCTCTAGGGCTGCTATTTGGGGTCCTGGGTCAGCAAAATGGGCCCTTCAGTATTTCTACTGAGGCTGGCGCTTCACAGTGTCCGAAGTGGGACCAGCTGCCACAAAGGGGCAGCAGTTCGCTTCTCATAAAGCAACCAGCACCAGAAGGAGCAAGGGATGGGTGGGCAGGGGGTACATGAGTTCTGGTTCCCTCTGCCCCCCAAGCAGCTGTGTGTCTTTGGGCCAGCCCATTAACCTCTCTGAACCCCAGTTCCTTAATCTGGAAAATAAGGATGACGATAATAATAATGCTCACTTTGTAAGATTGCTGGGACAATTCAATTGTGTGAATGCATCTAAAAGTTCTTTGTAAAGTCCACATATTTGTAATTACTTTCGCATACCACAAAAGCCAGGAGATATGTATCAGCATCTGTGGGTATGTCACATGTTCTTCCTCAACCCCCAACCCTACCCTCAGGAATCTCTTAATCATCTTTATCTTTTTATTGCTATGCCTCTGACATTTCTTGGGGCTTCTTAGTTCATAATAAATAAGATAAGAGCAAGTAAGACATTACTTGAACAACTAAGAATGGGAGAGAAATTTTAACAGCTTGCTATTCTCGTTCTCCATGTTGTATAACAAACCACTCTAAACTTCAGGGTGTAAAACAACAACCCTTTTATTATGCTCCCCAATTTCGTGGGTAGGATTTGGACGGCATTCAGCGCGGATGTCTTGTTGCCACTGCACCGTGTCTGGGGCCCCAGCTGAGTAGACTGGAATTGTTGCCAGCTGGTAGCATCTTAAGTCTCCCCTCACATGTCCGCACCTGATCTGGGATACCTTGAAAGCTGGGCTCAGCTGGGACTGTTGTCCACATCATATTCACATGGCCATTCTGCGGGCATGGGATTCTCATAGCATGTCTGGGTTCCAAGAAGGATCACCCAGAGAGAGTGTCCAGAGAAGAAATGCTGTACAAGAACTAAGTGCAAAGCATGGCCTTTATAGCCCAGTCTTGATAGTCCACCATTGGTGGAAGCACTTACAAACCCACCCAGATTCAAGGGGAGGGGACTTAGACCCCTTCTCAATGGGAGAAATAGCAAAATATTGGGGGCCATATTTTAAAAGTGCCAAGCTTGATATCTAAATTCTGCATAGCAGAAGTAACATTGAGGCTTAGTCAAGCTTCCGGGACAAATGATGGTCAATGGCGCCATCTTTCCCTAGAATAATCTGGCCCAAAACCTTCTCTTCAGTAGTCCATCTCTCTGGGTTATCTGGATCATCATTTACATCAATCATTTTGCATCATCACCGAGGATTGCAAAATGTCTTGTAGTGGCAACCATGGAAATTAGGCCTGGCTTGTTAGAAGCATAAAATTTACACCCTCCTACAAAATTATTAGCAGGATGGAACCAATTTCAGAGTTGCCCTCTGAGCTTAATTCAAATGACCTTAGGACACACAAGAAAAGAAACTTTTTTCCTGAAGCTAAATGAAAATCTTGGAAAATTTTAACTGACAGTGTGTTTGTATTAGACTCCCTGGTCTTCAGGGGCTACTCCAAAGAAAATCAAAGCTAATAAATGACATAAGAAGAAACACTCCTGTCTCTGTAGGTATTCAGTCTGCTATTTTTCAAGTTCTACGGAAAAAATGACAAGCGTGGTCTGAATCTGAAGGATCTGGGCTCAATATTTATGGTAGTGTAGTGGGATGTGTTAGGACACCACATTGTCCAAAAGAATTAGTATAGGATCTGGAGAAAAACTCTACCTTGGGGAACATGCCAAAGTCACCCCAAAAAGTTAGGCTCAAGCAAATTGAAGAAGCTGGCATAAGCTGGAGTGCCAGTGTTGGGAGGCCCTGTCCATTTGGTTTGGTTTGCTTTGAAATGAAAATGCGGCCCTTGGTTTAGAAAGAAAAGCACAATCACCAAAAGGGACAACGCGATGCCAGGCCCCAGCATGGTGGGAGAGGTGGACAGACAACTGCCTCTCTTAGCAAAGAAGAATCCGTAACATAAAATGATAAAAATCATTTTCTACATGAAATGTGCATGAAGACCTGTGAGTCAGATAGGCAATGCAGTGATTGGAAATGTAAACCCTAGAGCACATCTTCCCAATTTGAATTCGAATTGTCCACTTCTCTGGCTGTGTGACCTTGAGCAATTACCTCATCTCCCTTAAGCTTTAGTATCCTCATCTATAAAGTGGGGGGAAAATCATATTGGTTCTCTCAGGGATCCTGACAATGTATGTAAACAATGTATGTATACCATTTAACAGAGTATAATTCATTAAAAAATGCATCCTTAAGTCTTTTTTTTTAATCATGCGGTATATTTTCTTATAGTTGTTCTTAGCTTCATTTGTAAAGCAGTATGTGTATTACAGAACCTTTGACAATTAGAGAAACATACACAGAAAAACAAGTCACCCGTAATCCTGCCACCCAGAGCGATTTCTGTTAAGGTTTTAGGTTATTTCGTTCAGCTTCTCTGCAATGCATATTCTCTCTCTGAGATCTCACTGGGGGTATAATATTCCATGCTGTGTTCTGCCCTTCTCATCACAGAATCAGGATTTTCCATGTAATGAAAAATCCTTCCTGAACATTCCTTTGAATGGTTGTATAGCCTTCCATTATATATTTGTAGGACTCGCTTAACTGTAAAACAGATTTCTCTAGAACAGCAATAAATCAAGTTCTAGTCTTTTCCTGGGGAGAGAAGAAATGGGGAGGGACCTGCACGGCAGGGGCTCTTTGGGGCTGCCTATAAGGCTTAAGACAGTGACAATAGCACATGTTTGGGGGCATTAAAGCATTAGTAAAATACAGTTCTAGATCTGCCCACTTCAGGAATGTGGTCCTAGCCTTGAGTCCGGTTTTCCAGATTTGCAAGTGTGAATTCTTGCTCGATTTTCTCAAAAAGTATCACAACCCTATGATTTTCCAAAAGGAATCGTTTCCATTTTCTGACTTTCACTTAAGTATCTCCTATCACTTCTACTTCTGAAAAGTCTTTTTTTAGAATATATAAGAAAGCACAGTGGTTGTGGTTAAAAAATTGCCTTCCTGCAAATAAAGTTATTTTCTTCTCTTTCCTGAGTGTTCTGAGAAATCAGCAGGAAATTAAGAGAAGATCTTTATTAATAAATACCAGACATACATGAATGAAGCTAGAAAGCAACGCGGATATATTTCTGCTCACACAATGCTGTCATTGGGTGGACTGGTCATCTGACTAAAAACTTGAAAATCCTTTATATTGTCCATCTTCGTTTTGGCCATTCTTGCCTAAACATTTAATGCTTGTTAGAAGTGCCTGCTGCGTGTGTCGTTAAAGCTTCTTTTGCTCTGGTTTGGGGTCTGTCTCCTTCCACAGGCCACCAAGACCAAACAGAAAATGCCCTGAAATGAAAACAGTGCCTGAATTATGATACCTATTACTTTTTATTAGTAGTAAAAACAAAAAGAAGCAAGGAACAATTCTATTTATGCAGAGCAGTTAGAACATAAATAATAATAAAATGCTAAAACTATAAAACTACTTACACAATATTAATTTAATTCTAATAAAAAGTAGGTTTAGGTATTGCCTCCATGAGAGCAAATGTGATGCAGTTTTGCTTTCATCCAATATTTATACCCAAAAAACATTTTGGTTTAGGAAATAAAGTAGTGATAAAAAATTACAGTCTTTGAATATTGGGCTTTGACTAGTCCCCTGCTGCCCTTTATTGTATGTTTCAGTAAAATACAGTACATCTTGCTGTTTTATTTCATTGTTTGTGGCCCGTGCAAAATCCTATTGTCCAGCTGCCCAGCGTAAATGAACAACAAATCAGAAGAACCAGAGAGACACTTTAACTGATTAAACTGAGTCTGGAATTTTCCTTTTACTGCTAAATTATCACCTTATTGCAATTATTTTTACACATTGTGATAATTTTTACACATTATGATTATTCCTGCAAAATTCAGGGATGTGCCAGTCAGAGGGCATAGGGCAACAGCACTCCATCTTAAAATCTCAAGCCCAGAAGAGAGTTTAGCTTTCACCTCCCACAGTTGTGTCTTTTTCTCCCTAAAATTATTTAAATCAGCATCCTAGGGGAACTTGAGTAGCCAGCCCTTTTTTTCTGTTTTAACTCAAAGCTCTTCACTTTACTCCTTTTGTTAAGTTATTTGACCTAAGGAAATTTGTCATAAATTGAAGGAACATTCTTTTGTCACAAACGAAATGAAAGACAAAATAGAATGAAGGTACAATTCACATTTTACCCAGAGAGTGAGTTAGAGCCAGATAAATAGGCTGTAATGCATGTGAGGAATTGCAGAAAATATTAAAGCAATCAGGTTTGCAATATAAAAATTAACACGTGACAACACTTTTGCTACATTTAAGGATCTTTAAAGGTGCCTGATACAACAGAACACGGACCATCTGAAAATGAAGGGAAAATGATGTTTTAACCAAAGTCAAAGATATTCCTTTATCAAGGCCAGGTGTATATACACAAAACAGAAAAACAGAACTGTAACATATGGATGCATGAGTTGTGCACTATGCAACTCCCGGGGGAGCCATTCATGTAGACAGCAATGTAAATGGTGTCTTGATTAAATCTCAGTAATTTAGGGCCTTCTATTCAGGAATGTGTACTTGCAAGGAGGTTAGAACAAAATTGACCTCTTTTAGGGCCTAAGATAAAAAAAAAAAATTGTTGCTGAGTCAAAGTAAATTGACAGATGTGTATTGAATCCACTATGATGGGTATTATTGGCAACAAAAGAAAAAAATGAAATTTCTACACTAGAGGAAGCTACCTACAATTGAATTGCAGGGGAATTTTTAAGGTACATAAGAGAATAATTTTGAAATGTCTCAGGAGCACTTACTACCAACTGACGATTAACGTATTATCACATGTGGTCAATTTCCAGACACAAAAATGGGTCTGGCCAGAGCTCCCTCTGCCTGGTTACACTGGAGTAGCCATTTCTTCTACGTCAAAGTAATAAAATGACATTTCTTTTCAAAAATTATGCTACTCAGCTTCATCAGCAATTCATACTCATCCCCTTTTCGCCTCGCATGTGAATGAATGAGGTTTAAGTGTTCCTGAGCCTGGGGTGGGGGAGCTTCGAGGTGGGGGAGGCGGGCGGAGTGAGAATTAAGGCCCATATTTATAGCTTCATTCTAATTCGTTGTTTTTGTTTTTTTTTTAGGATTTTATTTATTTATTTAACAGAGAAAGACAGCTAAAGAGGGAACACAAGCGGGGGGAGTGGGAGAGAGAGAAGACTCCCCACCAAGCAGGGAGCCTGAAGACAACGCGGGGCTCAATCCCAGGAGCCTGGAATCATTGCCTGAGCCGAAGGCAGACACAACAAATGAGCCACCAAGGCACCCCTAATTCTAACAGATATAATACAAGAAGGTAAATATTCAGATAGCAAACCAATGCAGGTGGCAAGTTTTTACTGATAGGTGTCATCCTTAACTGAGCTTGTCAGGGTCTCTTCTTATTTAAACAGATATGTATGTATCTGGTCCTGTCACCTGCTATTTATGGGCAAATATTAAAGACATCTAAATGATTAAACCTCAAGTGATCTACTTATGTTAATATATGCTGAAGAAGGACATTTGACTCTTCTCTTTAATTACTTCAGTTTCCTTGGACTGAACAAACTTGCCTTGACTATAGCTGATGCCAACTGTTCAATTATACATTAGGGTCAACTCAACATACATTTCGTAAGTGCAAAGCAACTCTGTTTACTATAATTGGCAGGTCCCAGTCTTTCCTCACACACCCTCCTCTAGGCTTCCGGGTGACCATTTGCAGTAAACTCCTAGCCAGGAAAGTCGGGTCCCCAGTCTGTGCACACACGGACAGGCATTCAGATATTTCATCTGTCAGCTTGCGTGAAAGTACAAACTCCTCTTTCATGGTGAACGATAGGTCAATTTTATCTCAATTTTTCTAAAAAGGTAAGAATTCCTCTGCAGAAAAAGGAGCCCCTCCACTGGCATACCCGTGGCATGGGAAACTGCCGGAATTCTCAGAGTGCCAAGGTGCAGACCAATGATTAACACGTCTCCATAAATCACTGCAGATTTAAGATTTAAATACATACTAAAAATGGCAGGGACTCTTGGGTCTTCTATTTATAAATGCAGTCATTCTTTCTCTTTCGCTTCTCCTCCACCCCCTCCCCTTTGGGTCAAGAAGAGAATTCCCACCCCACCGCAAAACAATGGTAAATGTTTGCATTGCTGACATTCACGCTGGTGCCATGGTGGATTTAAGGCAGACTGGGCTCTATAAACAAAATAAAAAGATGGCATCCGAATGAAAATATGTAGAAGAGATACTGGGGAAAAATGCTTCAGAGAAGCAGTCTGGTTAGTTGTAAAATGACTTTAAATTAGGCTTTAAAAAGGATTGCTAAATCTTGACACATATATGAGCAGCTTATTATCATGCAATTGTGCAGTAGTTGTTTGATCTTGTTACTGATTCGTCACATATGAATAAATGATTAATTACCAGAAAGGCTAAAACAGAGTAGAGAGAGAGTACTGAAGCTCACCCTGAAAGAGGGTTTAAACACGTTTATTGCCCTTTAAGTGCATTTCATTAAGGCCAATTAAGGACTTTCATGTCTTATTAGAAAAATGAAGTAGATTTATGAGGTTTTCGTAGGTTGTAAATGCTGGGGCTAGCAGATACAAAACCGAGCAGAAATGGTAGTTAAGAGCTAAGAAAATATATACAAATGCTCCCAGAAAGCAAATATTTAATGGCAGTAAAAGCCGGTTCAAGACGAAGGCGATCTTTACATGAAAGAAAGGGCATAATTTTTGTTTCCTATCATCGACTCACTATAAACTTCAGGGTTTGAGTGCAGGGAAGGTTTCTCTCTGCAGTTTGGGAACCTCATTCCGGGTGGGGAAAAAAAGGTCAGCTAACCCTAACGGCCTGACAGCCCCAGAGTTCTTTGTCAGAACAAAAGTATACACCGATAAAAATCTCTTTTAATCCCAGGGTGAGAAACACGTTCTTGAAGGAGAGAAAGCTCGGAAGTAAATCCAGCACTGACATGGTTGTCAATAAACAAACGGCAAGTGAATTTCACTTCAAGCCACGCACCTAACTTCCCACTTTTCCGGTCCTGTCAGGTGGCGTCAGAACATTAGCCCTACCAAATGGTTATTACACACCCTGGATTTCCTTGATTCGTTTTCAAGGAAAATTACCATGATAGGTTAGCAAGCATTTTCTGGTGCCCTTTGGGAATGATTATCATCCCCACACCATTCTAGCCATGGACCGATCTATTTACTCAACATACAAGGGGCTTCTTTGCTCTTACACACACGCACACACACACACGCCACACTTAATATTTTCTCAAGAGACTGGTGCAGCTTTGTCAAAGGCAGGGACGCACATTTATGAGTGTTTGGTAATATGCACATTTTTACCTTTCACGTCATTATGGGAAGCCTCAACTGTTTATCACGTACTGTCTTGGATAAATAATTTAAAACCATATGAAACTTCTTCAAGAAAATATCAACTGAAGATGTACAGTCACAACTTTTGAAGCTCAAATCTCTCTTCCTTTAAAAAAATGAATATTGGCAGGTTAGTAGATGACGTCTTCTTGATTTTTTAAAAAATTCAAGAGAAGTGCCACACAGCACATGAAAGATGTCCAAAACTCACCAACAGTTTTGCAGCACACACATATTACTTTAAAATAAACGTCTCGGTTTTGCTTGCTGAAAACCCAGTTGCCACCACAGAAAAGACTGAATATGGAATTTTAGCACTTCTTCAAGTGCACTGGCAAATTTTTCTGCCGAGAACCTTTAAAATGGTATCACCAGAAGATCTGACAGAAGGAAATCGGGTTAACTGTCCTGTTTTAGAAAAAAAAATGAAGAGGTGGTTGATGATATTTACAAAGGTGGAACTTGGGAAACCGAAGGTAGAGTCCTATAGGCTCATCCCCGCCAGCAAATAACAACAAACACGTAGACAGCAAGCAAAATAGTAATTTCCATGTCCTTAGTGTAACTCTATTTTGTTCTGTGAATTTGATTTTCCAAACAAATAATGGCCTGGACAGAGACCTAAAGCAACTCGCCATGTATCTGTTCAGACTCTGCAAAGAATTTTATTGAACCGAAATGTGATGAGCATCTGTCCTCGGTGATTTATTCCAAACAGTGGAGACGTTATAAAATGAACACATTGCATCTCCTGCTATAAAAGAGAAACAAAACGATCTTTTAGTTAATATCCAATCAAACTTCAAGACACCTTATGGAACACGAGGATTTCATGGGATCATTTCATTCCATTGCACCTTTCTCCAGAACACTAAAATGGGATTAACTTAAGAACTTCTAAAATGCAGAGCTAAATATATATACCTGGTTGGGTTTGGGGGTTTTGTTTTTGTTTTTTCTAGATCAACAGATGCCACTTGATTTTTATTCTTATTTTGACAACCCAAAATATAGGCCCGGGCTAGGGTGCTAATTACCAATAAGTTCTTATTAAAAAACCAAGAGTGCTTTTCAGAAAGCTCAGTACCAATTTGGGCCTTGGGGTCACTGAGTTACAAATAAGGGTGGATCCTTTGCAAGTTCAGGATTGGATATATTTTTGTCAGGCACAATAGACTATTTCTGGGAGAATTGCTATTAAAAAGGAAAAAGAAACAAACAAAAAAAAAGAGGTTGGGTTTAAAGCCTCCAGAGATTTTTAACATGCGACTTTTATTCCACAAAAGAATTTTCAGATGGCTTCGATACAGATGAATTCTGAATAGGTTAATGACCACAGAATAAGCACGGGGACATTCAAATTACAATTTGTACCCCCAAATATTTTCACAATAATGCAGTTTGAGATTGTCAAATAAGAACAATACGGGTTTTATCTGATCTATTCAATTTATTTTAAAGTAGTTCATTAAACCTAGGGAATTAAACTTTCACATGATGAAAAGGTAATTTTTGTTTATATCCAACTCAGGAAAAAAAAGTCTCAAATTATTAGAGTTTAGAACAAAATGAGATTTTAATATTAGGAAAAGAGAATGGTTTCTATTGAATCATAGAACTAAATCTGCCAACACAAAGAGCAGGAATGAGATAAGGGAGGATATAGCATATTCAGGCAGAGCTGAACAATTTCAAACCCAACGTGGACTGATTTCTCTCTGAATTTTCTAAGTTGGTTGTCCATAAATCTTTGTCGTTAATGAACAAGCTGCCAAGCCTTCCCCTTTCCTTTAGGCTGTTCAAATTCTAATGAAATTCTATACATAGAATTTCACTGGGCATGCTTGGCATACCTTGTGCATTCAATCAGGCAAGGCTTTGTGGTGCTATCTTGGGGTAGATGGTTTTGAAATAGAGAGGTGATTTTAAGGAAACAGGCACAAATTTGATCAGTCCTTGTAAAATTCAGACTGGCTTTGGAAAAACCTCTAGCCCCATTTTGAGGCAACCAGCAGTATTTCAGGGTAAAAACCTGCAGGCTGAAATCAAAGCTCACAAAGTACAGCTACATTTCAACCCTACATATGTTTTGGTAAGGCACTCAGTGTTTTTAAAACTGGTAAGCTAAGATTTAAAAAATCAGAAGATCCGATGAGGTTTCTGGGCTCTTTAGAAAAACTGGAATATCTAAAACATTGGGCCACAATTCCCAATAATGATCAGTTGGAACAGAAGTGTGCTCTTTCTCTAGCACCCAACCTACCACTCCAGTCCCTATTATCTCATTACTTGCCTGCTCCCCACCTATGTCTGGCCCTTGAGTTTGGACCCCAGGATCATACTGCTGACCCCTATTTCCATACTTCTTGAAATCCTCATAAACCTTAGTTCAATTAACCGTTAACCAGATAGAAATAAGAAATGGGAGAGCCCTTATTTAGGGACTGTGACCCACTTAGAAGAGCACACTTAACATGATGAGTGTTGGGCGATGAACAGAATTGTTGAACCACTCTACTGTACACCTGAAACCAATATAACACTGCATGTTAACTATACTGGAATTAAAATTAAAAACTTAATTTAAAAGAGTTGATTACAAAAATAAAATTCTGGATAGTAACGCATCACATTTTCAATCCCTTAGACCAGACATCAACAAACCATGACCCAAGAATGGATCAAATCCTGATGCCAAATGAAGTTTTATTGGCAGACAGCCATATTCATTTGTTTATATACTGTCTATGGCTGTTTCAAACTACAATTCTGAGAGCCCCTATGACCTGCGAAGCCTAAATATTTACTATTAGGCCTTTTACAGTAAAATCATACCAACATACACACCCTTACACTGTAGATTTAGAGATGGGTTCCCATTTCTAGAGCCTACAGATGACACTAAGCTTCGCTTGATGATTACTGCTCCTTCCCAATGCACTTCGCATCTGCTAGGATCACCTACCTCAGTCAATAACTGTTCGTTTTCTAGGTGGGCATGGCCACTGCTCCAAATTTAGAAAGTGTTGTTTTAAAAGAATTATTTCCTCTATACCTCTATACCTAAGGCTTCAAATTTCCTTTGTTGGTCCCCCTCAGGAGATGTCTAATTTGATAGTAATTTATGAATTGGTTTAACTTCCTAAAATAATACATTGCGGGGGATGAACCTGAAGTCTCTGATGTCCACTGCTTCATTTAGCAAACATTTAGTTATCACATGCTCTGTCGGGCACCGTGTTGTATGGAGCTCTTAGGGTTTCAAGAACACACAGATTGTTATGCCTCTTTAAAAGCAGTAAAGTCAATAAATATGAGCATCAACCAATGAGATAAAAATGACAAGGTCTATAGATTGATGGGTGGTGTACTTCCTGCTGCAACCTACACTGTGAAAATCTTCACACTAACCAACATCTACTTTGGTCATGACATATATTGTACCACAAATTTGCCATCTGACATTCACAATAATGCCATGATATAGGTACTGTTATCCTCCCACTTTATAGAGGGGCAAACAGGGGTTTCAAGAGGTTCTGGGATTTATTCAAGGTCCTGAAGCTAATAAAGATAGAACTGAGACTAGAACTCAGGTCTGTCTGATATCAATGACCTAGCTTCCACTCAGATTTCATGAAGCTGGAAAGATTGCCTTTGGGACAAGCTTCTATTCCAGCTGCAGAAATCCAGCAGTAAATAATCATTCAGTTTGACGGGATTACAGATTTTGGGTTTTCAGTCCAAGGTTGCTCAAATTCCCAAAAGGTCATTTAGATACTGCGCTGTGTAAAGCAAAGCATCATCTAGTTAGCTGTAATTTATCCTTCCCCTTGAATGGGATCTATAATTCAATGAAGATTAGTCAGTCAGAAGGAGGGCAAATACCTAAAGATTCTAGAACAAATGTCAGATGCCCCTCAGATGTACCAAGATATTCTAGAGTATTTCTGAATAATGTCCATATATCCTTAGCTTCCCTTCTAGCTGGTGAACTTCTTAAGTTAATTTCCACTTCTTAGGTAAACCTGAGGTTTCCTCTTTTCAGGGCACTATTCATGAGCTCCACCAAGGAACAGTCGGATTTATTGGCTGACCCTCCTACCCCCACCCCCTCACCAGCAAAATATGATCCAATATTCCTAACCCAGTGGGAACCCAACTCAATGTCTATTTGTTGATAAATACCATAAATATACCACCTCCTGTAACCCGGAGAACCTATCTCTCTTTCATCAAGTAAAAAGTCCCTGGATAGGGAAGTGAAATCATCTTTGTCAATCAGGGACAGTGGCATATGCAGGGACAGAAAGTCAAAGGAACTGAAAAAGAAAGAAAAGGCTTCTGGAATTTCTCAAGTTCCTGAGTTTTGGCATTTGTTTTTGTTTTAACTTCATTCAGAAGTTAGCAAAGGTCTGTATCTAAAATATAAGTTCTCGTATTTCATTTTCCATCTTTCTACCAGAGAAGAACATTCCTATTCCATTCTTGCTAACAGTGGCCAGTAATTTGAGAGAAAATCCCCTTTTTAGCAGCGAGGGCACATCGTCTGAGCAAGCACCTGGGGAAGAATGTGTCGTAAAGGCACATTCCTCATAATCAAGGATAATTCAAAAGGGAAACAGTGACCGAACATCCGTGGGAGCCAACAGAAGCCTAATCCTGAGCCCAGCTCTGCAGACGGGGACACAGGCTGCTGCAAAGCCAGGGCAGATGCCAGGGAAGGGACCAGCCACAAACCGAACAGAAGTCCAGTCCAGAGCTTGGCATCTGGGTTCTTCAGCTGCCAGCCCTGCCTCGTGAGTAGCCACAATGTTTGGCTCCTGTGCAGAAAACAACAGAGGATGAGGCTAAAGAGGTCCATGCTCTGTCCTGCCAGCAACAGGGTGAGGCGGTGCCAAGAGAAGGCTGCAGTTCCACACGGGTGCCAATGTGCCTTGGAACGGTTTTTTATATTTTCTAAAGGGACAACAGAATTCCTGCAAAAAGAAAAGACCAGATCCAACACTCGGAACCATTTCTCCCATTTTCCTTTTTCAAAAAAAAAAAAAAAAAAAAAAAAATGCTATTCCTGTCCGCAGTCCATTTTTTCACAAGGCTAATGTGGCCAGGTCCCTTTCTGCTTCTCTCCTATATCCCACAGCACATCAAAACCAAGCCAACAGTGTGTTTCACACTCGTTACTAAACTTCTGTGTTTGATTTCCTCATTATGATTTGCCTTTATCCAGTTTTCAGAAGAAATTATCGATAGACTGGGGTGCAGGGGGTGCGGAACATAGCAGGATAGCCTGAGATAACATTTTAGTGACACATTGAGTGAGCCATTCGGACCCTAGGGATTTGAAGGAAGCTTTCAAAGATCCAACGATCTTTTCGTAAAGGAATTTTTCCGTGACTCTTCAACTGGGAAAACTGTACAACAGGAAACAGGAGCAATAAGAGACAAGGAGAAGTGAAATACACCACCTAGACTCCATGACTTCTTGAAACACTGGAAATCAGAAAAAGGTGTTGGGTGGGGGGGATCCTTTTGTCCATTCATGTTAGATGTCCATTCCCATTAGAAGAAAATATAGAACCAGAAGTGGAAATAATAAAGAAGTGGAAGACACAAAGACCCTTCATTGTCTTTCCCAAATGAGTGCTCAGACTTGTCAACAGAAAAACTCAAGCACAGAAAATTTTCAGTAAGAAAATGCAGAATCTCTTATCTTCATAGGGAAGATATGGATTTTGTCCCATCATTTCAGGACTCATAGAAGATGAGTGAATTTGAGAGTGTTCTATGTGTATGTAAGGCTTTTCATATAAAAAATCAAGGACACTTTGTTTATTGATGGGAATGTTACCAGGCTCTCATTTTCCTTCTAAAGATCTAGTTTAATAGATACTAAGGTCAAACATTAAATCTTCTTAACTATTCTTACATGGCCTCTTGTATATTCATGTTTCTTTGGTAGAAGAGCTGAACAGGGACAAGCCCTCAACATCCTAAAATATAATTCTTACAGAATTCTCAAGAAAAACAGCTTCTCAAGGTAACTCTGAATATCTCACACTATTCCCTGCCATGGGCCAAATGTTGTACTCTACTCATTTCTTTGATTTTACTTTTCCCTTCCCACCAGTGGTTCTTATGCAGGATGCAAAGTTTATTTCCCTTTCTTAGGCTGAATTTTCCCACCTGCCATCTTTCAAAGCTCAGCTTAAGTAACTTATGAAACTCTTTCAGAGACCTTTTTCTTTGTCTGGTTCTTTCATCATTAATGGTCTCTGCCACAGAACTCAGCATCTGATTATATTGCCTTCTCATTTAGTAGTTCTCGTGTAAGTATTGTCTATACAATGGCGGTCTCCCAGAAGGAAGACGTCATGATTTCTAGTTTCCTTTTATCTTCCAAAACATCTGGCCCAAGACTGGGCCCTTGATAACAACTTGAAATTTTAGAAAAGATTACTTGCTTTCCAATCGAAATTTATCTCCATATGGATTTTATCTCTATAGAGATCATGAAAAATAAAGCTTTTGACAAGACAAGCTTTACAACTACATCACAATACCTCCATGGGAATTAATGGTATTTATGGGGTGCTGACTATGTATACAGAAGGCTGGGGTTCAAAGTAGAGTAAGAGATTACATGTAGAGGCCAGGATCACAGTAACAACTCCTTGTGACTTGACCCTGTATACTTATTATGAGAAAAGGACCCAACCACCATGGTGGCGATCAGCACAGTCTCTAGAATCCTGGAAAAATTATTCCATAATCCACATAATAAGATTTCTCTTTGTTGAATGACATCCAAGTCCATTTAAACAGAATCCTTGAAGGAATGTGCCTCGAGATTTTTCTCATGAGGCGTTCCCAGAGCCAGCATTCACCTTAAAGTATTACTTTACTATTCAGAGGGAAAAAAAGAAATCAAGAAAATCAATAGTAAATGCTAATTTAATGCCTGCATTGTCTGAGGACTGTCCCTTTTAAATATGTAAGGAGTTTTTATTTTATTTCAATAATAGCATCATATTAAAAGCCAACACCAGTCTGCATAATTAATGGCTACCAACTAGAACAAAGAGAACAAAAGGGAAGCCAATAGAAATTGTTTTAAGCACTTTTGGCCATACCAACAGAAAGGAGATTTATTCAGAGAAGATATGAGTATCTATGTCATTCAATGTCAGATGTCGACATGTCAAAAATAATTGTGTTTCATTGCAATAATAAAAGAAAATGCCTTCTTTTATTTTCTTTCTTCATAAATGCACATACCATGTAAAGCAAGCATTTTCAAAATGTGTCTTTCTTCTCAGAAACAATTAAAATTCCGGTGTAGTTTGGGGACCTGGAGGTACAAAAGATGTTAGGGGCCATTCAGCTTTTAACCGTCAATGGGAAAATGTAACCAGTTGCTAGGTTGTCAGGAGACTCCTAACTGGGCATTTCTCTTTCTTCTTTCCTTACTCCAGCTGCCTCCTAACCCTGACCCACCACGTAACAGTAAAGGCATCTGTTTTACCACAATTGAAGAAAAGATTCTCTTCAAAAGTATAGTCTAGTAACCCTCTGAAGCACTGCCACTCATAATTTTATGCATCCTTTTTTTCCTTGACAAGACATTTTTTGGGGTTGAGTAGGCACAGCCAAAATGGCAACTAAAAGGACCAGTTCAGGGAAACCCATCAAACTCAGCCAAAACAGGACACTTGTATCCTGTTCACAGGACCCCTCTTTCCTCACTGTTCATCCCAGTCTTTTACAAGGGCCTTTTTAGTGAGTGAAAATGAAGCTCATATACATACTTTCACCAAGAATCAAAATGGGGCTTTAATAAAGAAAAAGTTTACTTGCTTTTCAAATTGGCCCAGTGTGGATTTTAGCTTGCTATGTATCACGGGAAATAAAGCTTTAGGCAAGACAAGGATATTCACACCTCTGCCAAAAATTAATATATTTTTTAATGGTAAATTAACACCAAAAGTTGTATACATATTAGTGATGGTCTGACCTCCAACTGTTCACAGTCATGTCCAATCCACACACACAGAAGGAGAAAATCTGTCTGCTATGAATGTTCAATTTGTTCAATCCCCTGCCATGTCTTTTCAGCTGCTAATGGTGTTCTGTGAACAGATGATGGCTTTAGTGGGAAAGGAAAACCAACAGGGATAAACTACTTTAAATTTTTTGTAATTTAGGTATGCCTAAACCATTATGTTTACTAGAATATACGTAAGTATCATTTTAAAGCCACAGTCCACTCCCAAAAGTTGATAATTTTTTGAATAATCTCCTGTTGCTTTGAAAGCACTGTGTCTGCCATGTTAGAGGCTGAATCTTCCAACTCAAACGAACAAACATTTACTAAATGCCTGCAATATGCCAGGTTTCTAAGGTTGTTTTGTTTTGTTGCTTTTTGGTTTTGTTTTTGTTTTTGTTTTTTTGGCAGGGGTGGTGGGGAGAGAAATGGGTTAGTGGCAGGAAGTTGCAAAAGTGACAAGGTCAGTTTGAAATATGGCACCCAACCCACTTCCATATACAAAAACTATCTGGCAATTAGAAACTATCCTGAAATCCATCAAAGTGTGAGCCCAGGCCAAGTAACCAATGAGAAGATAGTCATGCCATCAACTTTCTTTATGTTCTTTCTCTAGGAAATCCTTTTTATTGTAACAGAACCAACAAAGAGACCTCATCTGGGGAAGAGGGAGGCCTGAAGTCACAGCCAGTCCCATAGCAATAGGAGCCCTAGTGATGACAAAAAGAGAGAAAGAGAGAGACAATTGACTCTCTCTCCAGAGACACTTAAAACAAGACAAAGCCACTTTTAAAGAGCCACATTAAGTAAGCTAAAATCTCAACTTACACATTATTTCGTGTTGGAAATCGTTGGGGATTTTTCCACTGAACAGATGTTTTGTTATTATAAAATGTACACATCAGGAAACTATTTCAATAATCACAATTTTTAATTCACATTTATGGAAATTTCAAAAATTACACATTTACAGGAGTCATTTTATTTTTTTTTAAGATTTTATTTATTTATTTTTGCAAGACAGAGAGAGAGAGAAGAGAGTACAAGCAGGGGGAGGGGCAGAGGGAGAAGCAGACTCCCAGCTGAGCAGGTAGCCTGATGTGGGGCTTGATTCCAGTACCCTAGGATCATGACCTAAGCCAAAGGAAGACACTTAACGACTGAGCCACCCAGGTGCCCCTACAGGAGTAATTTTAAAAGTCATGCAACATGGCAATTGTCTCCAGAACCTCATCCTCCTGTTCCTCTTCTAGCTCAATGGGTGGTGAATTCTTCTCTGTCTCCCTTGCTGCTCCCTCCCTGCTCCCCCTGACTGCTTGATGTCAGAGTCACCCAGTTCTTAGGCCTTGCTCCTCTTCTCTTCTCTACCTACACTCTTTCCTTGGCTTTTAAAATATAAATTATAGGGGCATCTGGGTGGCTCAGTGGGTTAAAGTCTCTGCTTTGGCTCAGGTCATGACCCCAGGGTCCTGGGACTGAGCCCCACATCGGGCTCTCTGCTCAGCAGGGAAACTGCTTCCCTTCCTCTCTCTCTGCCTGCCTCTCTGCCTACTTGTGATCTCTGTCAAATAAATAAATAAAATCTTTAAAAAAAAATAAGATATAAATTATAATTTATAATCTCCCAGACTCCAGTTTTGAGCTCCAACTCCTTACTTGATATTATCACTAAATGGTCTAAATTCAACACATACAAAACTCCTGGTCTTTTCTCCTAAAACCCTCTCCATCCATGGTCTTCCTATCAGGTGGTGACAACTCCATCCTTCCATTGTTGATATCATCCTACACTGTTACCAAATCCTGTTGACTGAACCTTCAAAGTATTTCTAGAATCCAACTACTTCTCACCACTTCCACAGCCACCACCTGGTCTAAGTCACCATCATCTCTTGCCTGGATGACTGTAATTGTCTCTTCTAGGTGTCCCTGCTCCTGGTCTTGCCCTCATGTCTCTTCTCAACACCACAGAAAAATCCTTCTAGAATATCAGTCAAATTGCATCTCTCCTCAGCTCAGAATCCTCCAGTTGTTCCTGTCTCACTCAGAAGAAAAACTCAAGTTCTTATAATAGTTTATAAGAACCTTTAATCCGCCCTCCAGTTACCTCTCTCTAAAGTCATCTGTCCCTCCCAGCCTCTTGCTCCATTCCCACCATTCTGAATCCCTTGGACCTAACACTTGCTGTTCCTTCTGCCTGAAATGCTCTTCTTCCCTAAGTAGCCACCAAACTAGGTCTTTCATTTCTTTCTTTCTTTCTTTCTTTCTTTCTTTCTTTCTTTCTTTCTTTCTTTTTTGCTCTCATATCACTTTCTCAATAAGGCTTAACCTATTCTACTTAAAGTTGCAAACTGCAGGGCGCTTGGGTGGCTCAGTGGGTTAAAGCCTCTGCCTTTGGCTCAGGTCATGATCCCAGGGTCCTGGGATCGAGCCCCACATCAGGCTCTCTGCTCAGCAGGAAGCCTGCTTCCCTTCCTCTCTCTCTGCCTGCCTCTCTGCCTACTTGTGATCTCTCTCTCTCTCTCTCTGTCAAATAAATAAATAAAATCTTAAAAAAAAAAAAGTTGCAAACTGCCCCTCCCCACTTTTTTGCTTTCCTTTTCACTCTTCCATTGTGCATATTGACCTCCTAACATGTTACATAATTTATGTGGTATATTTATTGTTTGATGTCTTTCTACCTCTTCAGAATATAAGCTGCACAAGGAAGGGATCTTTATTTGTTCATTTCACTTATGTGTCCTAAGCCCCTACAACAGTGTCTGGCTCATAGAAGGTATTTAACAAGATATTCTTTTAAGTGAATTTCATTTGATAAATGTATATTGAGTACTTAAATTCTCCCAGGCACTGGGCAAATGTTAATGACTCATGTCCCTGTCCACATAGAGCTTATATCCTAGTGAGGAAAGAAGTAAATTTAACAAGTAAACTAATAAACAAGTTAATTTCAGATGGCAATGAATGCTATGAAAACAACCAAGTTGGTGTGAGAGTTTTGGAGAAGCAATTTTAGATGGAATGATCAAAGAAGTTTTCTCTGAAGAAATGACACTTAGATGGAAATTTGTATAATAAAAGGAAGCCAGACTACAAAGATCATGGGAGAGAATATTTTAGGAAGAGGGGACAGATCAATGAAAGATCTAAGGTAAGTATAACATTAGCCTATCAAGGAAAGAAAGAAAAACAACATGATTGATGAAAATCTGTGGAATGGATAGGTAAAATATGACTTTGAGAAGTAGGAACGGGCCAGATTACATAGGTTTTATATGCCATGTATGCCAGAATTTGAATTTTAGTTTATGTGCAACATTAGCTGATCAATATTATAAAAGTGTTACTTTTTGGAGAATGGATTGAGGAAGGAAACTGGTTAAGAGTCTATTGCAAGATGGGAGGTATATACTTCTGGCAATATGGTATGTTAGATAGTCTGGGATAAAAATGGTCCATCACTAAATAACTTCTGCTTGATATATTATAGTAAACATGCTTTTAAATATGTTGTCGAGCTCACAAGAAAATAAGGGAAACGACTGAAGAAAAAAATTAACAGTAAATTGAAACAAGAGTGCTAAGAAAATTTGGAAGTCAGGATAGTCCTGAGGGTAAAAGTCAACACATGATACTAGAAATATGGGAAGTAACAGTCACTCACAAAATGACAGGCCACACCTCAAGCATATACATGTAGAGAGGCTGAAATCAGACCCTTACATGATAATGGGACCCTCAAAGAGGTCAGATTCTCAATGAATGATAAATGGAAAAAAAAAAAAAATCCCTATCCCAAAGGGAATCATTAGAAAAACCTGTCTGATCTGATCTTGACTCCAAATATAGGTATAATTACAGTAGAAATAATAGTCTCTCTAAATTTTGCAACAAACTGCCTTTGAATGTGCCTAGGAGTGAAATATATATTAACTGCACAACTGAAATAGATATAATACATATATATGTATGTAGATATATTTCAGAGCAGAAAGGGAAAATCATTCTAAAATTTACTGTATCAAATAAAATAGTTTTGAAATACATAACATTATAAAAAGTGAATAAATCCACATTCAAGTGGGAGATTTAACAAATTTATCTTAGTTATTAAAAGCTCAAAATTAGTAAGGATGTAGATTTGGACAGCAAAATTAACGGGCTTGATTTAAAGAGCCCTGCTCTAAACAATTAGAAAGTAACATTGCTTAAAACACATATGGAGCATTTACAAAAATTAATACTTTCCAGGCACAAAGTTACAATGAATTTCAAAAAATATCGTTATGCATTCTATACTCCCTTACTAAAATATAACAAGATGGTAACTTTTTAAAAATTATTTTATGACACTTAAAATGTATTTCTAAATTACTCGGAGATCCAAGAAAAATTTAAAATACAACAAAGCAAAATTAATGACATGTATGGCTATTTTCTAAAGTTTGTAATAGAAAAGCAGAAAAGCTGAAATTTAATATAGTGTCCAAATAAAAGCTAAAAAATTAAAAAGAAAATTAATGTCAATAAAGTAAAAAGAATAAAAATGTTAAATAATATAAATTAATCAATACAATTAATTAATTAAAATTGGATACTATAATAAGCAGCAAAACTGGACAAATAATTGGTCAAGTAAAAAGAGCACAAATAGCCTTATAACTGAACATAGAGTTACAGAAACAATGACACTGAAAATAAAAAAGATAATCAGAATATCATGAACAGTAGGCTAATAATTTAAAACCTTAGTGAAATAAACAAATTCCACTGAAAATATACAACTTAGTAAAACTGTCTCAAGAGGTAGAAAATATTAAAAAAAAGAGGTAGAAAATATCAATAATTCTATAAACCTTTTTAAACATCATTTCTGTTTAAATCTTCTCCCCACAAACCACCAGGCTCAGATGGTTTTATAGGTGAATTCTTAAAATTTCAGGGAACAGAAATTAACTTATACAGAGAATACAAAAAGAGAGAACAGTTCCCAACTTATTTTGTGATGCTAGTACAATCTTGATATTGAAATCATAAAAGGTCCCAAAAGAAAAGGAAAGTACAGGTCAATCTCACTCATAAATATGGATGCAAAATTCGGAACAAAATAGTAACAAATTGAATCCAACTATTTAGTTTATTTAAAATGTAGTGAATCTTGACCTAGTTGGGTGTATCCCATGAATAAAAATCTGGTTTAATTCTAGAAAGTCTTATAATTCATCACACTTTAGAAAAGGAGAGAAAGGAAGGGGGAAATGTGATAATCTCAATGCAAAAAAAATCACTCAAAAAATTTAACATAAATTCATGATAAAAATTTAATAACAAAGTATAAAATGAAGGTAACTTTCTTAAGCAGAAAAAAAGTGTTTCTACAAAAGCCTATAGTTCACAAAACACAAAATAAAATATTGGAATCACTGTCTTTAAAGTTATAAAGAATCACCATCTATAAAGTTATGGCAATACTAGTCAGCAAATTATGAAAACAATAAAATGTTTTAATTTAATAAAGCATACAAATTTAGAAAACAAGAAGAGAGACTACAGTAATTAACAGACGATAAGATTTTTTCAGTGGAAAACCCATCTAGGGGAGGAGCAAGATGGCAGAGGATTAGGAGACCTAAATATTGTCTGATTCCAGGAGTTCAGCTAGATAGTTATCAAACCATATTGAACACCTACAAACTCAACAGAAGATTGAAGAGTAGAAGAGCAGCAATTCTAGGAACAGAAAAGCAACCACTTTCTGGAAGGTAGGACATGCGGAGAAGTGAATCCGAGGTGATATACAGGAAGATAGACTGTGGGGGAGGGGCCAGCTCCCTGCAAGTGGTAGAACAGTGGAGCACAAAACAGGAACTTTTAGAAGTCTGCTCCACTGAGGGACTTCACTCCAGAGGCTAAGCAGGGGTGGAGCCCTCATGGGGACAGTGTGGTCTCAGGACTTGCAGGATCACAAAAAGGCCAGGGGTGCCTGAGTGTGGCAGAGATCCCAGGTATCGGACCAGAGAAGCTGGCTACAGAGATGGAGCTGAGGAGGAGGTTCTCAGCTTGGGCTTACCTTAAACTTTGATCTGCGGCACAGTCACGCCACTGCTCTTCGAGCAGGTACCCTACAAGTGGCAGATCTGGGGAGACTGCCCCCTTCCACGCCTGGGAAGAGTGTCATGGAAGCATGCTGCAGGAATTGGCTGGGTTTGGAGACTCCAAATGGAACCATTGCCAGAGATAGAAATGCTTGGTCACAGGCTGGGTGACCAGAGTGCAGCTGGAGACCAGGGACAATGGAATGACACTGCTTTTCTCTGAGGGTCCACTGGGGAGTGGAACCCTGAGCTCTTGGCTCCTATAGGGCCAGAGATTGAGAGGCCATGATCTTCATTCCCATCCTCCAAAGCTGTACAGAAAGCGTTCAGGGAACAAAAGCTACTGAGAGCAAAACCAAGCAGATTACTTAGCACAGCCCCTGACAAGGGCAGGACAATCGCACCTTGGGCAAAGACATTTAAGAATCACTGCAATAGGCCCCTCCCCCAGATGATCAGCAAGAACATCCAGCAAAGACCAAGTTCACTAATCAATGAGAACTGCAGAACACTAAAGCTGGGGGAATGCAACACATAGAATTCATGTTTTTTTCCTCCATGATTCTTTAGTCTTACAAAGTTAAATTTTTTTTAATTTAAATTTTTTCTTATTCTATTTTTTAAAAATTTTCCTCTTTCCTATTTTAACCTTTTAAAAATATTTTATTTTGTCAATACCTTCTTTAAAAATCTTTTTTTTCTTTAATTTTCATTGTTGGGGCGCCTAGGTGTCTCAGTGGGTTAAGCCGCTGCCTTTGGCTCAGGTCATGATCTTAGAGTCCTGGGATCAAGCCCCGCATCGGGCTCTCTGCTCAGCAGGGAGCCTGCTTCCCTTCTTCTCTCTGCCTGCCTCTCTGCCTGCTTGTGATCTCTCTGTCAAATAAATAAATAAAAAATCTTTAAAAAAATTTTTTTTCATTGTTATAGTCATAGTCTATCCCTTAATTGTATTTAACCTTATTTTTTGTATACATATGGGTTTTTCTTTATTTAAAATTTTGGGATACAGTTTCTTCTAAAAGAACAAAATATACCCTAAATCTAACAAAAGGCTTTGTTCTAGTCTCCAGCCTAATCATATTCTTTCCTCTATTTTTTTTTCTTTTTGCAACCAAATTCTTATCTTATGAATTCTTTTTTTATAATTGTTTTTAATTTTCATATTTATACTCATATTCCATCTTTTCATCATGTTTACATTTATTTTCATATGTATTTCCTTCTTTAACATTTGGATGCAGTTTTTTCTAACAGACCAAAATACACCCAGAATCAAGAGTGTGGCTCTGTTCTATTCACCAATCTAATGTATGTGTGTGTGTGTGTGTGTGTGTGTATACTATATATTAGATATATACTAGATAGTTTAGATTAGATC
The DNA here is from genome assembly GCF_002288905.1 of Enhydra lutris kenyoni. Taxonomy (NCBI): domain Eukaryota; kingdom Metazoa; phylum Chordata; class Mammalia; order Carnivora; family Mustelidae; genus Enhydra; species Enhydra lutris. Next base: position 11,108,091 of record NW_019154123.1, read on the forward strand.
AGATAGAGAGAGAGAGAGATACATTTTATTCTTTTTCTCCTTTCTTCTCCCCCCAGTTTCTGGTCTTTTCCAATTTAGTTAGTGTATATATTTTCAGGGATCGTTACTACCCTCTTAGTATTTTGTTCTCTCATTTATCTATTCTTAACTGGATAAAATTACAAGGTGGGAAAACTCATCTCAAAAAAAAAAAAAAAGGAACAATAAGCAGTACCAATGGCTAGGGACTTAATCAATAAACATTAGTAAGATGTCAGAACTAGAGTTCAGAATGATGATTATCAAAGTGCCAGCTGGCCTCAAAAAAAAGCATGGAAGATACTACAGAATCCTTTTCTGGAGAAATAAAATCCCCTTCTGGAGAAATAAGAGAACTAAAATATAACCAGTTTGAATTTTAAAAAGCTACTAATGAGGTACAATAAAAAATGGAGACTTACTCCTAGGATAAATGAGGCAGAAGAGAGAATTAGTGATATAGAAAACCAAGTGCTGGAGAATAAAGGAGCTGAGAAAAAGAGAGATAAACAAGTACTAGACCACAAGGGAAGAATTTGAGAAATAAGTGCTACCATAAGACAAAAAAATATTGCAATAACTGGGATCCAGAAGAAGAAAGAGAGAGGGGGGCAGAAGGTATATTGGACCAAATTATAGCAGAGAATTTCCCTAATTTGGTGAAGGAAACAAGCATCAAAATCTGGGGGACACAGAGAAACCTCTTCAAAATAAAAAAAAAAAAAATAGATCAACAACCCATCATTGCATAGTAAAACTTACTATACTATTCTCAGTGACAAAGAGAAAATCCTGAAGGCAGCTCGGACAATACGTCTGTAACATAAAATGGTATAAATATTAGACTGGCAGGAGACCTATCCACGGTGACTTGGCAGACCACAAAGGACTGGCATGATATATTCAAAGCACTAAAAGAGAAAAATATGCAACCAAGAATACTATATCCAGCTAGGCTGTCATTGAAAATAGGAGAGAGAAAAAGCATGCAAGACAAACAAAAACTAAAAGAATTTGCAAACACCAAACCAGCCCTAAAGGAAATATTGAAAGGGGTCCTCTAAGCAAAGAGAAAGCCTAAAAGGAACAGACCAGAAAGGAACAGAGACAGTATATAGTAACAGCCACCTTACAGATAAGACAATGGCACTAAATTCATATCTTTCAATAGTTACCCTGAATGTAATGGGCTAAATGCCCCAATCAAAAGACACAAAAGACACAGGGCATCAGAATGGGTAATAAAACAAGACCCATTGATATGCTGTCTGCAAGAAACTCATTTTAGACCCCAAAACACCATCAGATTTAAAGTGAGGGGTGGAAAACAATTTACCATACTAATGGACATCAAAAGAAAGTTGGGGTGGCAATCCTTATATCAGATAAATTAGATTTTAACCCAAAGACTATAATAAGTGATGAGGAAGGACACTATCTCATACTTAAAGGGTCTGTCCAACAAAAAGCTCTAACAATTTTAAATATCTATGCCCCTAACATGGGAGCAGCCAACTATATAAACTAATTAATAACAAAATCAAGGTAACACTTCCACAATAATACAATAATAGTAGGGGACTTTAACACCCCTCACTGAAATGGACAAATCATCTAAGCAAAAGATCAACGAGGAAATAAAGGCTCCAAATGACACACTGGACCAGATGGACATCACAGATATATTCAGAACATTTCATCCCAAAGCAACAGAATACACATTCTTCTCTAGTGCACATGGAACATTCTCCAGAATAGATCACATCCTGGATCACAAATCAGGTCTCATCCAGTACCAAAAGATTGGGATCATTCCCTGCATTTCAGACCACAGTGCTTTGAAACTAGAACTCAACCACAAGAGGAAAGTTGGAAAGAACTCAAATACATGGACGCTAAAGAACATCCTACTAAAGAATGAACGGGTCAACCAGGAAATTTAAAGGAGAATTTTAAAAATTTATGGAAACAAACACAACATTCAAAATCTTTAGGACACAACAAAGGCAATCCCAAGAGGAAAGTATATAGCAATACAAGCTTTTCTCAAGAAACAAGAAAGGACTCAAGTACACAACCTAACCCTACACCTAAAGGAGCTGAAGAGAGAACAGCAAGGAAACCCTAAACCCAGCAGGAGAAGAGAAATAATAAAGATCAGTCCAGAAATCAATGAAATAGAAACCAAAAGAACAGTAGAACAAATCAATGAAACTAGGAGCTTGTTCTTTCAAATAATTAATAAAATTGATAAACCCCTGGCCAGACTTATCCAGAAGAAAAGAGAAAGGACACAAATGAATAAAATTATGAATGAAAGGGGAGAGATCACAACCAACACCAAAAAAAATACAAACAATTATAAGAACATATTATGAGCAACTGTACACCAGCAAATTGGACAGTCTGGAAGAAATGGATGCATTCCTAGAGACAGATAAACTACCAAAACTGAGGGGTGCCTGGGTGGCTCAGTGGGTTAAAGCCTCTGCCTTCAGCTCGGGTCATGATCCCAGGTCAGGGGATCGAGCCCCACATCGGGCTCTCTGCTCAGCAGGGAGCCTGCTTCCTCCTCTCTCTCTCTCTCTCTGCCTGCCTCTCTGCCTATTTGTGATCTCTGTCTGTCAAATAAATAAATAAAATCTAAAAAAACAAAAACAAAACAAACAAAAAAACTATCAAAACTGAGCCAGGAAGAAATAGAAAACCTGAACAGGCCCATAACCAGTAAGGAGATTGAAGTAGTCTTCAAAAATCTCCCAAAAAACAAGAGCCCATGGCCAAATGGCTTCCCAGAGGAATTCTACCAAACACTGAAAGAAGAATTAATACCTATTCTCCTGAAACTGTTCCAAAAAAGAGAAATGGAAGGACAACTTCCAAACTCATTTTATGAGGCCAGTATTACCTTGAGCCCAAAACCAAACAAGGACCCCATCAAAAAGGAGAATTACAGATGAGTATCCTTGATGAACACAGATGCAAAAATTCTCACCAAAATACTAGCCAATAGGATCCAACAGTACATTAAAAGAATTATTCACCACAACCAAATGGGATTTATTCCTGGGCTGTAAGTTTGGTTCAACATCCACAAATCAATCAATGTGATACAATACATTAATAAAGGCAAGAACAAGAACCATATGATACTCTCAGTAGATGCTGAAAAAGCATTGGACACAGTACAGCATCTTTTTCTTGATCAAAACTCTTCACAGTGTAGGGATACCTCAATATCATAAAGGTCATCTATGAAAAACCCACAGCAAATATCGTTCTCAATGGGGACAAACTGAGAGCTTTTCCCCTACGGTCAGGAATATGGCAGGGCTGTCCACTATCACCACTGCTATTTAACATAGTATTAGAAGTCCTAGCCTCAGCAATCAGACAACAAAAAGAAATAAAAGGCATCCAAATTGGAAAGAAGGAGTCAAACTCTCACTCTTTGCAGATGATATGATACTTTATGAGGAAAACCCAAAAGACTCTGCTCCACTCACCTCTGTGAGCTAGAATTCATAGAGGAATTCAATAAAGTGTCAGGATATAAAATCAATGCACAGAAATCAGTTGCATTTCTATACAACAACAACAAGACAGAAGAAAGAGAAATTAAGGAGTCAATCCCATTTACAATTGCACCCAAAGCCATAAGATGCCTAGGAATAAACCTAACCAAAGAGGAAAAGAATCTGTACTCAGAAAACTATAAAGTACTCATAAAAGAAATTGAAGAGGACATGAAGAAATGGGAAAACGTTCCATGCTCATAGACTGGAAGAACAAATATTGTGAAAATACCTATGCTACCTAAAGCAATCTACACATTTAATGCAATCCCTATCAAAATATTATCAATTTTTTCACAGAAATGGAACAAATAATCCTAAAATTTATATGGAACCAGAAAAGACCCCAAATAGCCAGAGAAATGTTGAAAAAGAAAAGAAAAGTTGGTGGCATCACAATTCCAGACTTCAAGTTCTAACAATGCTGTAATCATCAAGATAGCATGGTACTGGCACAAAAACAGACGCATGGATCAATAGAATAGAATAGAGAGCCCAGAAATAGACCCTCAACTCTATGGTCAACTAACATTTGACAAAGCAGGAAAGAATGTCCAATGGAAAAAAGACAGTCTCTTCAACAAATGGTGTTAGGAAAATTGGACAGTCACATGCAGAAAAATGAAACTGGGGGCACCTGGGTGGCTCAGTGAGTTAAGCCTTCAGCTTAGGTCATGATCCCAGGGTCCTGGAATCAAGCCCCATGTCGGGCTCTCTGCTCATCAGGGAGCCTGCTTCCCTTACCCTCTCTTTCTGCCTGCCTCTCTGCCTTCCTGTGACCTCTGTCTGTCAAATAAAGAAATAAAATCTTTAAAAAAAAAAAAAGGAAAAAAAAAGAAAAAGGAAACAGGACAATTTCCTTACACCACACACAAAAATAGACTCGAAGTGGATGAAACACCTCAATCACCTCAATGTGAGACAAGAATCCATCAAAATCCTTGAAGAGAACACAGGCAGCAACCTCTTCAACCCCAGCCATAGCAACTTCTTCCTGGAAACATCGCCAAAGGCAAGAGGAGCAAGGGCAAAAATGAACTATTGGGACCTCATCAAGATCAAAAGCTTTGCACAGCAAAGGGAACAGTCAACAAAACCAAAAGGCAACGAACAGAATGGGAGAAGACATTTGCAAATGACACATCAGATAAAGGGCTAGTATCCAAAATCAATAAAGAATTTACCAAACTCAAATAATAAACCCAAAGAACAAATAATCCTAAAATTTATATGGAACCAGAAAAGACCCCAGTAATAAACCCAAAGAACAAATAATTCAATCAAGAAATGGGCAGAAGACATGAACAGACATTTCTGCCAAGAAGACATCCAAATGGCCAACAGACACATGAAAAAGTGCTCCATATCACTCGGCATTAGGAAAATACAAATCAAAGGCACAGTGAATACCACCTCACACCAGTCAGAATGACTAAAATTAACGAGTCAGGAAACAACAGATGCTGGCGAGGATGCAGAGAAAGGGGACCACTCCTACACTGTTGGTGAGAATGCAAGCTGGTGCTGTTGCTCTGGAAGACCATATGGAGGTTCCTCGAAAAGTTGAAATAGAGCTATCCTATGATTCAGCAATCACACTACTGGGTATTCACCCAAAAGATACAAATGTAGCTGTCCAAAGGGTCATGTGTACTTGAATGTTTATAGCAGCAATATCCACAATAGCCAAACTAGGGAAAGAACCTAGATGTCCATCAACAGATGAATGGATAAAGAGGAAGTGGTATATATATATACAATGGAATACCATGTAGCCATCAAAGAAATGAAATCCCACCATTTGCAATGACATGAATGGAACTAGAGAGTATTATGCTAAGCGAAGTAAATCAATCAGAGAAAGACAATCATCATATGAACTCTCTGATATGAGGGATTTGAGATGTATGGCAGGGGATCGTGGGGGATAGGGAGGGAAAAAATTAAACAAGATGGGACCAGGGAGGGAAAAAATCCATGAGACTCTCAATCTCAGGAAACAAACTGAGGGTTGCTGGGGGGTGGGGAGGCAGGGATAGGGTGGCTGGGTTATGGACATTGGAGTGTATGTGCTGTGAATTGTGTAAGGTTGATGATTCACAGACCTATACCCCTGAAGCAAATAATACATTATATGTTAATTTAAAAAATAAAGAAAGCTCATCTACCAACAAATTATTTAAAAGCAAGCTCTAAACAAGACACTAGCTTAATGTACAAATACTAATTATATTAGTAAGATTAAGTTAAAAATAATTTAAAAAATTAATAAAATAAAATTAATTACATCAGCCAGTGACAAACAATGTGAATTTTAAAAAAGACTACTTAACATGCTGAAATATTTACAGATGAAATAATATCTAAGATTTGCTTCAAAATAATATGGAATAGGAGAGTGGATGGAGGTTCAGAACAAGCTAGGCTATGTAATGATAGTTGTTAAGGCTGATTGATGAATAAACTGAATTCATTACATTATTCTTCATATATTTGTATGCTCAAAAATTTCCATAATAAAAGAATGTCTATAGTACTATCTACTGATAGAAATACTAGAAGAAAACATAGGTTAATTTCTTTATAACCTGGAGTAGGAAAATCTTTCTTATTTGCCCACATAAAACCAATACTTTCATGGCAAAAGCAACAAAAAAACACCATAAGTAAAGTCAAAATACAAGCACCAAACTGGAAAAAAAGAATCTGTAACCTAACACAAAAGGGAAGTTCCCTAACATGTAAAGAACTCCTAGAAGTTGAGAAAACCAATAAGCAATAGAAAAATAGATTTTAAAAAATAAAATTAAAATATATTATATTAATAATATATATAATATATTAATATATATTATATTATATTATATTCCCTATATATTTTATATATATAATATATACATAGGCAATTCACAGAAATGGAAAGATACTCAGCCTTGCTCATAAAAAGAGAAAAGCAAATTGGGGCACCTGGATGGCTCAGTGGGTTAAGCCTCTGCTTTCGGCTCAGGTCATGATCTCAGGGTCTTGGGATCGAGCCCCGCATCCGGCTCTCTGCTCAGCAGTGAGCCTGCTTCCCCCTCTCTCTGCCTGCCTGTCTGCCTACTTGTCATCTCTCTCTCTGTCAAATAAATAAATAAAATCTTTAAAAAAAGAGAGAGAGAGAGAAAAGCAAATTAAAAATACACCAAAAATCCATTTCTTACCTATCAAATTAGAAAAAAAGAAAAAGATCATAACAACATGATAGGCTAGCAAGTCTATGGGAAATGAGCCATCTTCTATAGTGGTGGTGGGAATACAGAAATAGTATAACCTCGTAAAGACAAATTTAGCATTATTTAGCAAGATTTCATATGCATATTTGATCTGGGAATTACCACTTCTAGGATTATATTCCAAGGGTGCCCTGGTAAAATGCAAATAATATAGGTAAAAAGCTGTTTATTGTGGTGTTATTTTTAATATCAAAAGACTGTAAATTATCCAAAAGTCCATTATTGGAGACTGGTTGGATAAACTATGATATAGCCATACAATGTGATATAATGAGGATACAAAAAGGAATAGCTGCAAAAAAAAAATTCTCTAAATATTGATACAGAATCATCTGCAAATATATATTGCTAAGCAATAAAAGCAACATGCAAAAATTATTTATTGTATGTTCTTTTTAAACATCCATTGCTATTGTACCCTAACTATAAGCATACTGTTGTACAAAAGAGGGAAAGGTAAATAAGATTTTTATATAACAATTCATTTGTATTTTTTGGAAAAAAAAAAACAATAAAAGGGAAATTTTTAACTTCTTTAAAAAATGGTTACCTATGAGGGAGATAAGAAGCAGGTGGAGAGGACAGGAATAGCAGCCAGACTTCTGCAAATGTGTTTTGTTACATAGTTTTGACTTTTGAACCATAGCAATTAAAAACAAAATTAAATCAAAAAGGAATAATCAATACTTTAAAATTAAAACCAGAATTTAAAAAATGGATCTAATTAAATATCAAGTTGGTGGTATAACTACTCATAGAAAAACTTTACTTCAATTAATGCTAAAACACTATCTTAAGTTAGAATACATCCTAAAATGGATGTATTCTAAAAACAAAAAGAGTCACAAAGAAATCTAAAGTTTCGTTCAATAGTCTTTTTGCTAGTAGGAATACTAGTATTCCTATTTTGAAACCATTAATATTATATTGACTCCATTGATATATATATGCCCTTACAAACCCAAGTTTCTTGTGTAAGAGGAAAACTATATAATCAAAGCTAAGTTAAAACTCCATAAACTGAAATTTGAACTAGAAAATCCTCATAACATTCTTTTACAAAATTACACATATTTCCTACTTCTGTCCAGTCATGGAGGCAATAGTGACCCAAAAGTAATAGGCACCCTTAGTACCCAGAATTAAGGCTTCTATATACCACTTGCTATGGAAGGAAATGGGGCTTTTTAAAGAATTTACTTCTGTTAGTGCTAAAACAGCAAAGGTACAAGATAGGCTCAGGACATCTCTTATCCTAGAAAGGAAGAAAGCTGTAGAAGACTACTGGAGTCATCTGTAACAGACACAGGAGCCAACTTGAAAGGGCTCCCACTGGACTAAGGTGGAACAATGTGAGCATTTAAAAGAATAATGACCTCAACAGTTGAAAAATACCAAATATACAAAAATCCATGGTTTATAATGATATTGACAAAATCTCATAAGTCACCACTGAAATTTGCTAAGACATCTATGATTTACTCTGAATAGTAATTAATAGAGTGAAAGAATCAAGTGCTGTGTTTGTGATTCTCTGTTGGTCCCTCAGCTCCATTCTCTACCCTTCCCTTCACTATCCAGGAATCTGACCCCAACAACTGCTTCACACAGGTTCCCCACTGGGTTCAGCCAGTGGGTCAGCACTGGCAGGGATGGAGGTGGGAGCAGAGAGTGGTTACTATCATTCCTCCCCTCCAGCTCAGGCCGCATTTACAACAAAGGCTGTCCTTCCCTTTGGCCACAGCACCCTTCAGGTAGCCCATCTTACATCCAGCATTTACCTGGTAACAATCAGGGAAATTTCAGCATGAACTTGGTATGAGATGACATAAAGGAACTGCTAATTTTAGGAAGTATGACCATAACATGGCTGCAATGGTTTTTTAAAAATCCCTATTATCTGGGCATGAATACCGAAGTATGTGTTGGGTGAAATAACTAAATGCCTGATCTTTTCTTTCAAATACTTTAGAAAAAGCAAAGAGAGACAATGAGAGGATAAATGAAACAAGATTAGCCTAACTGATAACATCATATAACAAAAACTTGAAAGATACCACACACAAAGGCAAGACAAATTTATAGTTCTTTAAAATAAATTTGACAATAGATTTAAAAGACCTTGATGCAGAAAATTATAAAATTTGTAAAGACCTAAAAAGACTTAAATAAATGGAATGGATAAGAAATAAAAGGATTAGCAGTATCCATATAATAAAGAGATCAACTCTGCCCAAATGTATCTAAAAAGTCAATGCAGTTCTAATCAAAATCCAAACAGAGGCTTTCAAGGAACTTGATCTGCCATTTAGGATATGTGTATGGAAGAGCAAAAGATCAGGAATGACAGTCCCTCATGAAAAACGAGATGAAGGAAATTGCCCCACTAAAAAGCATATATTAAATCCATAGTGATTAACATAGTTTCAGCATAGAAATAGATATGCAACCAAATGAAGAGTTAGAGAACCCAAATCAGACCCAAATATATATATATATATATATATATATATATATGGAAACTTAATTTATGAGAGAGGTGGCATTGCATATCAAAGAGGAAATAATAGATTGTAGGTATCCATAAAGGAAAGCAAAATAAAATGAGAGCATTACTTTTGCTTTAGACAAACTTGCGATTCTAAGATGAACAAAAACTTGAAAGTAAAACACAAAACATTAATGCTTTTAGAAGAAAATGCTATCTAAATGACCTTAGAGTTGGCTAGGATTTCTTTTTAAAAATATGAAAATTACAAATCATAAAATAAAAGATTAACAAATTTGACTCCATTAAAGTGAAGAACTTCTGTTCATCAAATGATACCATAAGGAGAATAAAAATATAGTCCACAAATTGGAAGGAGATATTTGTATCGTGAAAAACAGAAAAGGATCAGAAAAGAATAAATAATAAGGAATCCTTATTAATCATTAAAAAGTAAAAACCAAAAAGTGAACTAAAATACCATATTAGAGTAGGTTAAATTGTGCTAGAGCAACAAATAAACCTAAAGATCTCGGTACTTCTCTAAAGGTTTATTTCTTGTTCGCAGATTGCCTATTGCAGGTCAAGCAACTCTTGTGAGCAGCTGTCCTTTATGAAGTGATTCAGTGATCCAAGCTGTTCTGACCTCATGGTTTCAACATCTCCACATAAGCCTCCATGGTCATTGCATCGGGGGAAGACGGAGCTCGGGAGTTATGCACCAACCCTTAAATGCTCTGGTTCCTCTCATGTCCCATCAGCCAGAACCATTCACATGATCCCATCTAACAGGAAAGAGGATGGGAAATCAGAAGGCAGTACATAGGAAATAGTGAGCAGAAATTCCTTTGGGATGGACATAGACATTTCATAGAAGGGGAGCACACAAATGGTCAAAGAAACACAAGAGGAAGTGTTCCAATGTCATAAAGGAAGCGCAGATTAAAACCCCGGGCAGATATCATTTTACCCATACCACACTGCCAAAGAGTTTTAAAGTCTGACTATGCCAAGCGTTTTTGACAAGACTGTGGAACAACAGACCATCATTTGCTGGGAGAAATACAAATCAGAACAACCATTCTGGTCAACAATTTGGTCCTATCTTGAAAAGTTAAACATGCACATAAACTATGACCCAGAAGTCCCATTCCTAAGTGGTCTTTAAAACTATTTTCTCTCTTAACATCAAAAGAATATTTTTATTGGGTCCTTCTTGCACATCTTCAAATTGGTCTAAAAAAATTTTATCACGAATTTGGACAGTCACAGAAGGTATAGCTTCTGGCATGTTATAAATATTGAAATTTTTGCAACACTCATAGATATATCCAAAGGTATCTGAAAACAGTAATAGTTTGATAAACTATTATAATTTCCATCCCCCGTTTAAAAATACATGTACAAATTCTTCTTCAAAGTCAAAAATTTTACATCGTTCCTAATTTAATTCTATGTTCATTTTATTGATCACTCTATCATACGTCTCTGCAACAAAAAGATATCTTTAATAAACTGAAATGTATCTCTTTATTTTCTTCGTGTTCTGCCCCAAGACATTGGATGAGAGTGCTCATGGCATGACAGATTGCGGCATGAAAGAAACAGAAAGAAATGAAGGTGCTATCAACAAGCAAGTATACAAAAAAATTGAGGTTATGCACATAATGGAATACCATGCAACACTGAAAAACTGGTAGATTATTGCCACATGTATTAATAGGGATGAACTTCAGATATGTAATTGTTGTGGAAATAAATCACATAAAAATACGTAAGATAATATGATACCACTTGTAAAAAAAAATACAAAGCTTAACAATATATCATTGATAAACATTTTTGTGATACAACCAAAAACAAAAGGCAAAGGAATGATAAACCAAAATCAGAACATTGATTACATTTCTCCCATTGAAAGGCTGAAGCATGGATTTAGGATGAAAGGAGACTTCCATGATATTTACAATGTTTTATTGCTAACGTTGGATGTTTGTTTTACTCCTCTTATGTTATTTTTATGCATGAAATATTTTTAATGTTTTTAAAGAGGACACTAGTGGCTACAAAGGTACTGACCGACCTGACATAGAGTCCCCATTATGACCCAGATGATGTGCCTGGGAAATGTCATGCAGTTCTCTTATCTAGGAAGCCTGTCCTTTCTGCCTGAGCACTCTATTTTGGGAGACACCCAAAAAAGAAGACACTGTCCATACAGTCAAATTATCTCTCTGCTAGAGAGCTCTCACATCTGAGGCCCAGAGTTTGTAATCTGGGAGGACTAATTTTTTTCTATAAGACTTCATCTCCAGCTTTGATTGACATTGTATTGGTTCTTTTCAGCCTTTGCTTGTACACACAGGACATCTCCAGTATAGAGCATCTCTTTGCACAAATTGATTCATTCATGCATTCATTCACTCATTCATTCAACAAATGTTTATTGATCTCCTGCTTTGGGCCAAATCCTATGAAGAACAAAAAAAACTCTGGTTTTTTTTTGTGTGTGTGGGTTTTGTTTTTTTTTTGTTTGTTTGTTTGTTTTTTTGAAGCTGATAGTTTATGGGAATTTTAGTATAAGAAATCAGGATTGTTCGAGGGAAAGAATGAAGACAGAAAGGAGAGAGCAAAAGGCAAGCTTTCTAAGAAAAGAAGGAGATGCACAGATGTGAATAATAAGGATTTTGTTTCTTTATTCCCAAAGCATCCCCCATTTGATACATTTTCCTTCATAGTTTCTCAGCTTGGCTGAGCCCTCAGCATTTTAAGGCATTCCTGATCTTCAGAGGCAGTGAGAAAGGAAGAGAGAACTTAGTCCCTGCCACTTGACCTGAGGTGTGTTTCGGTGAGGAACTCTCAAGTTTTTTATTTTTTGGTGTTGGAGTTTCATCCCCAATGGTCTATTCTATTTCAAGTCTACCTCTTTAACCTTTCTTGGATCACGGACTCCTAAGGAAGCCTGTGGACCCCTTCTCAGACTAATGTTCTTAAATGCATAAAGTAAAAATACGTAGGACTGAAAAGGAACCAATTACATTGAAATGTAGTTCTATTCATGGACCTCCCTGAGAGGACAGGCTAGGATAATAAAACAAAATAGGGAGAGCAGGGTCCATTCGACTCCTGGAGGCTGCTACAGGAGGTAACTGGCTAGGGTTTAGTGATTTCACTAAAGACAAACGTATTTGCCTTGCCAGACAGAGAAATAAACTAACTCAAGAAAACTTGATTTAAAAGTGAAGTGGCTGATTGTCTATTTCCTAATAAAGTACTGTAATCAAAAATGCTCAGTGTTGTACTTCAACAGAGTGTTTCATTTATCAAATGTTTCCAGAACATCCAATCCATTTCTTAATTTCTGTTTACTCTTTCATCATCTCCCCCCACCCGCCCCTGCTTTATTCCAATCTTTGATCTAAGTTTTAGATGTTGACAAAGGATTTGGCTTATCCCGCCTCACTGCACAGGATTCCATCACCTCCCTATTAATGAAGCAAATAGCACTAGAAGGGGATGTAATATAAGTATTCTCGATGTGAACAGTAACTGTGACATCGGGAGCCTCTTAGATTGCTTGATTGCACGCCTAATCATTTGTGGTAATTCATCCACTGGGCTTGATTCGGGGGGCAATGCTTTTTGACATGCCACATCTGACACTCATCACAACTCAGCATCTTTACAGAAAATATTTGACAGATATGTATATGCACCCACATGATGAAATGTGGTCCCTGTGCCACGTCTTCATTTGGGAAACTCCCCAGGCACCCCCTTAATAAAAGCCAAGGATTAAAATATCTCCAGACCCAGAAGACAGAAACACCTTTGCTGTCTGTTTTCTCAGTTATAGCCTTTTTTTTTCCCCAAAGAACTCAGTCAGCTATATCTATCATATAATATAGTTACAAAAAAAATAAAATTATTCTGTCCCTTGCACTATGATATCCTTTCTGATAATTGATATCAGTTCACATAAATATTAAAATGCATTACCCTCACCCTTCCAAATGAGGACTCAATAATATTGTCTCTCTCTCCCGCTCTCTCACTCTCTCACATACACACACGCACACACCTTCGCCCAGCACCTTCTCCCCCTTTCCATCTAGAGTAGAGAGAGAAATAAAAAATTAAAAATATTAGATATTGCCTTTTGACTTGACTGCTAACACAATAAAGCCGCATTGTAAACCAAATCAACGGAGTCTGCTGTTCTTATTGCTCTCTTTGCTGGTATTACTTCATGGATATTAGAACCCTTAGGGATATTGGAATATGAATAAAGATTTTTTTTTTAAATCAGCTGGGTTTTTTTTTTTCTTGGTTCTGTTTCTAAAAATAATGCGGTTTGCAAAAACAGAAGGTTTGGTTTATAACACAAACAAAATTGTTACATTCTGAATGGGTTGTAAGTACCTGATTCTTTGCCTTTTTACTCATCCCCGCAAAAAAAAAAAAAAAAAAAAAATCTGCAAATCCATTTGCTAACCAGCTGTACCTCTGTGCGAAACAGATAACAACCTGTGCAAGCCAGGGTTTGCTGTGAATCGGTGCTGATAGGCCCCAGTCTCATAGCTTTTTTTAAATGCTAATGACAAGAAACATTTCCGAAGCCAAAACGCTCTTGTAGATCTGTCTTCCTCTATTATGACTGATATTTGCTTGTAAGTACATAGAACACTTGTTCCCTGTCCCTTATCTTCCGTGCTGCAGCATGCTGACCTACATACCATTCAGCACAATATGATGCACAAACATCTTCTATATAATTTTTCATTTTCGACTTAAAAACAGTAGAGGCAAAATGGGATTGCTGCAAATCTAACAAAGAGATGGCATTATTTCCAAATAAAAATGTGCATTTTTCCAAAGAATTTATTTGTCTAGCAGCATGAAGTTCATACATAGCAATGCCGGGAAAGGGGTGTTGAATGGCGATTAGGCAGAAAGGACTTAGAGAGAGACAAAACACATCTTTTCTACTACCCAAGAATAATTAAGCTAACTTCTTTCTCACCACAATTAAAAGTTCAGCTTGCTCTGAACTGTGTTTTTGCAATGTCACGAAATGAGGCAGATATAATAATGCTGAAATAGGTACAATAATAACAAAAGAATGAGGGGAGAAAGTGACACGGGGAGCTGTGGGAAGGGATGAAAGAGTCTATTCTCACACCTGCCATTGTTGGAACACTCCCGACCAAGTTATTTATCTTTTTAATTTCTTGCCGCCCTGGCTGCCTCGTGGTGGGTCCTCCCCAGCCCTGAAACAAGACTGGAGTTTCCAGCAAAACTGTGAAGAGCTGCAGTTGAGACCTTAAACTTGGGGTTATCTGATAACCTCAGCTCCTTAATGCTCCCGGAGACCATTGCAGTTGCAAAAACAGTTGAGCCACGTAAAAAGGAGGACTGTATTTTGAGGACAGCCATACAAAGGAAACCCGGCAGGGACACTGACAAGGTCAAAGGGCAAAGAGGGTGAAAACCCCTCATTAAACTTGGAACACAGCTGAAGACCCCACTCACACCTCTTTCCCTTCACCAACCGAAGAGGTGGCTTACAAATGCACTTAGGTTTAATTTTTAATGACAAGCTGTCTTTGTTTTCCGAGTTTGATGTGTCTTAGACAATTGGAAAATCCCCAACTAAGATAAAAATGGCTTGGGTTGTGACCCAAATGACTTCTCTCCTTGCACAAAATTACTTATTTGGCTTCCTACTTATTTTGAGGGGACCTGAGTCAGTGGGCTGCCACAGATACTTTTATCATGGTTATTAGATGCTGACAACAGGTTTTAAGCACGAATCACATTTCAGGATCATTATTTTATGGTTCTCTAAAAGTAGAGCAACCTTGTGCAAATAGTTAGCTGTTATTTGAATCTGACCAGCTAGAAGCCTCTTCTCCCATAACCCAGATCATAGATAAAATTAATTTTCACACTTTTTGCGATTTTGTAGTTATTCTGCTTAATTGTTTGCACCAGCTAAATGTATCCATCAGCTGCCAGACCCCTGCTTATTTGTGATCAGTGTTAACCCAGCATTTTCCAATTTCTGTGTGATATGGTGAACAGAGCATTCTGCTGAGAGTCGGAGAGACCCAGTGTTCTACCCTGGCTCTACCCCAAACTAGCTGTGTGACTTTGAGCAAGTCACTTGACCTCTCTGAACCTATTTATCTGGGGTTTGGAATAGTTAAATGATAAGAGCTCTTCTGGCTATAAAATTCTACAATTGGCTCCCCATATATCCTTTTCATTTGGGACCACTTATCTCACCACTGTTGGCTCATGTTAACTGCTAAATGCCATAGAACAATTTTCTAAGTGCTTATTTCAGATGATATTGAAAGCTCCTGGAAAACCTTGTCTTTTGGCATTACCATAGATATGTGTAAATGATAACCCGTTTCCACTTTACTATACATTGCTAATGGCAATGTTGTACCCCCACACGCACATGAGCTCCATAGGTCTAACTTATTAATGGTCTATGCTAATGCAATTTCCAGAAAGTATACTGTTATTAAATTTTCTGGAATTTCAACACAGCAAAACAACATATAACTGCTTGATAAATTACTCTGAATAGATTTAGTAGTTTGTGTAAGGGTGGCTCTCATTTATGTAAGAAGCCTAAATCCATTTAAAGTTAATTTCTAATTTTCTTATATTTATGTCATTCAGAAATACACTGCTGGTCCAGGAGCAATCTTTCCAAAACCCAAGTGAACTATTAATTTTGTTTGGGTTAAAGCATAAAATGTTAGTGTACAGAATCCACAATTTGCCTGTTACTCTCCAGTCTTTCCAAATATGGTCTAGGAATTTTTTTCTCATGTGACTGAGATTTCACACAGCACTTCTGCTTTTTATCTTAAATACAGGGGAAAAGATAGATGGGTTTATTAAGGCACAGTTCCTAGCAAAGATCAAATTAACACAAAAATTTTCGTGGGCTAAGCAAAATGCATTTGATACTGCTTTTAATGATTTAGATGAAGATATAGTGCACAATTCTGGGGCCCTTTTCTTTTGAGCTTCTACTTACCAAAAAAACACAGATGAAGATGCTACTTCCTCCTTGTCATCATTACTTTAAAATAGACACTTCCTAGTTGAATTCTGTCTGATACTGTGCTAGGCACGGTAGGTAGGGCCGTTTATCCAGTTGGAAATGCTGCCCATGATAAAACAAGGAGATAACAGTAAGATGGATTCACCCACACAGAACATGCAGATTACAAACTATAAGTATCGGGTAGAATTCCTACCGGAAATGAAGAAAAGTGTTGAATTTTAAATGCTATGCCCCAGTAACATCTTTTGCTCTAGGCTTCAGCAGACAGTTAATTACACACGTGTGCACATACTCTCACAAACAAACGTACACAAAGTTCAGCAGTATAGACCAGTGATTTAAGAATGACTCACAAACACCAACTGATATTTCTGCTGGGGGATAATCTCTTTCAGAATTTGGGAAGTCCATAATGAAGTTGGAAAGGAACTGAGGTGATTGATTTTTTACTTGTTTTAACCAAATTCATTTATTTATTCATTTACTTAACATTTATTGAGTTTTTGCTATGCGCCAAACAACACGTTTCTGCTAAGTTCAGTATAATTCATGATAGAAATAAGATATTCAAGAAAGAAATCACTCCGGTTCCTAAAGCATTTTCATCCCCAAATTTGCAAACCAAGTAAAATGGATGAAATACTGTTAAAAAAATATTTTAAATCTGATTTTTAAAATCAAAGAAAAATTAAAGAGATACTACCTTAACTATCTTTTTATGTTACCACTAGAAATATTTCAAAATCTTATCTCAGGCATTCTTTTGTAATAAACCGAATATATGATCCATTGCATTTGACTTTGAAGATGCAACTAATCTGGTATCCCTAGATTATCTGAAAGTAGATGATCCGAATCACTGTCACTTAATCTTCAACGGGGCATCTGCCTCTAGGCAGAGATAGCCATTTGAATGAACGCAAAGGTAGCTAAGAGTCATGTTCCAAGCCAAGTATGGCGAAATAAATGCCCAGGACATGTCCATTAAAGATACATTTGTTCATCATTTCAATGTGGCATCCTTGGGTTTGGAGATAGCACATCAGGAACCCTTGCCTAACAACCCTCCCACGGATAGAGTGAAAACTTCCTTCTTAATTTTCTCAGCTATATAACTAGAGCAACCATACATCCCATTTACTCAGACCATTCAAGCTTACTCCTGTTATCCCAGGATAATTATGAATAGCTTCTATTCATGTGTTCAGAAAAGGCCCTGGTTACAGATTATTTATGACACAGGTCTCCAAATCATAATACATTCAGCAATACATGATATATACCCCAGAACTACTGCATCAGAACAAATTCTAGTCCTGACCCAGCACCGGAAATGCAGCAGGCTGCAAAGTTACAGACACCTGCTAGAATTTATAAACTTCGTCCCCCATGCAATGGACACTTTTTTTTTTTAAGAAACAGGCTAAACAAACTACTCTGTCTGATTCATCAACATGACCTATAGGCATAAGGGCTGTTGAACCGTAACTTGCCTCTATCACCCGCTGAACTCAATTAAAACTTCTCGGGACGCATCTAAGCTTTACTGCATTGTGCACAAAGCCTGACTCTGTTCTGAACTTCTTAAGAATAGAAAATTTATCTTATCCATGTTGGTGTCTCCCAATGCCTTTAGCACGCAGCCTGATTTGTAAGACCACTCAATAAATGTTTGTTGAAATGTCTGGAGCATCCAGTCAAAACACCTGGATGGTTAGCCTAATTCTTTACTTTCCTCCCAGCCATTTATCATCATGTAGATCCAAAGAAATCCAGAGAACAGACCAACGCCAGGCCTGCGAGCATTTGTGAAGAGGGGTTGCCCAGGTGCACATGGAAGGAAGTAACATCCACACTCAAACCACTGCTTCCCCACCTAGTAACTTTTCCATCTATCTTCATATTCTTTCCTAAGGCAACTAAATGGCCACATTCTACAACCCAGATAGTCTGGAGGTAAGAGCCAGGTCTTCCCCAACAAGCCCATCAACAAAACAGTTGTTTCCACCTGGATCCCCACACAAATTGAGCCAGAGTTCAGACAAAATCTTGCTAAAGAAGTATCAGTGCCTGATGCTCACTTGCATAGCATCTAAGGAAGTCCTGACTCCACAAAGAGACCAGCCACACCGATGGGAGAATAATAAGGAGGTAACGGAGGAGTTTAAAATAATTTTTGCTCCTTCTGTCTTTTAAAAAAGTGGAAGTTTGTCCACAAGACAGTAGGAACTGTAGTATTTGAATAAACCCTCGTTGATTGTGCTGAAGCATTTTGCTCTCGGTTTTCATACTCAAATTTTAATTTGTGATTTTTCAAATCACAACTTCAGCACACTTGTGATTTTTTTTTCAGAACACCCATGCATATTACATACATGTGCTAATTGTGTCTCATGGAACGACTTCTATGAACTTACTACATGGGATGGAGTCAAAACTGTCATATAATTTGGCGTTGTTCTGGTAAGAAAATGGTTTTCGACAACACCCATCCACCTCTGAAAAACAACAAACAAGCAAAGCGGATTTCAGGCTGGAAAGAAAGGATATAAAGAGTCGGGCCCTGAATACAAGACTCCACATTCACATAACACGTTCTTTCGGAAGGTTTGAGTCTGGGAGCTTTCTCCTTTCATCGGCGGACATAAAAGTTGTTTCAGTAAGAAGTAGGGAACAAAGGAAGACTTTCATTTACAAAAGCAAGTCTAATGGCACAGTGTCTGTTAGGAACTTTTATTTATGCCGCACCTGGCATTATTAACTATCTGTGGGACAGAATTGCCGGTGCCAACACTGACAATGAAATAGTGTGTTTCTGCATCCAACACATAAACCTTTGTCATGTGCATGTGAATGCTGGGCCGCTGTCAGCATCGTGGGTTTTGACTGAAGAACTCTGGTAGAGGGGAGGCGTGCCTGCCTTCTTTATGGGGCTGGTCTGCCTCCCAGATTTTGCAAACAGAGGACCATCCCCGGAAGCTCTGGTTTGAGCCTTCTACAGTTTTTGCCAGTTCCCAACTGCTGTGCACAAATTTCAGTTCTTCCCCATCTCCAGGTAATGGTCTCTGAAATAGCCTTGCAGACAGCAGATGGATGAAGTCAAACTGGGGAAATCTTTTCATTCATTTCATAATTCCTCCTAGTCAAAGCAAGGTTTTGGAGTTTTTAATTATTAAGTCTCTAACTCCATCTAAAAGCATTATCCTTCCTTTTTTTTTTTTAAGATTTTATTTATTTATTTAATGGACAGAGAGAGATCACAAATAGGTAGAGAGGCAGGCAGAGAGAGGAGGAAGCAGGCTCCCTGCTGAGCAGAGAGCCCGATGCGGAGCTCGATCCCAGGTCCCTGAGACCATGACCTGAGCCTAAGGCAGAGGCTTAACCCACTTTTTTTTTATTATTTTTTATTATTTTTTTTATTATTTTTTATTATTTTTTTTAAAGATTTTATTTATTTATTTGACAGACAGAGATCACAAGCAGGCAGAGAGGCAGGCAGAGAGAGAGAGAGGAGGAAGCAGGCTCCCTGCGGAGCAGAGAGCCCGACGTGGGGCTCGATCCCAGGACCCTGGGATCATGACCTGAGCCGAAGGCAGAGGCTTTAACCCACTGAGCCACCCAGGCGCCCCTTTTTTTTTTTTATTTTAAACAAAGTCCAATTTTATTCACTCTTAATACCCTTGCAGTCCATTGTATACCTTCTGCACTGATCTTTGGTTCAGTAGCTGTTTGATGCCTTCTCTTGCTTCCTCTGTTAATTGTTCTTTTGGAAAATCCACATCAAAAGTGATTATCAAAGAGCCCTTGATGTTGTTGTTGTCAAAGTTGGGGAGCCCTTCTCCTTTCTTCCATAGCTTGGCTCCTGGTCTGGTGATCTTATCCCGGGAAATATGTACCTTGTGGCCATCCAAGTGAGTAATATCCATATCAAAGCCCACCAGAGACTCTACTAGTGAGATTGTCACATTTTTGTATAAATCATCTCCTCTCCTTTCGAATATTGGGTGTTTGACAACTTTGATTTGGAACCGTAGGTCCCCTGGCTCTCCATCCACATGAGGCTCACCTTCTCCAATAAAGGGGTACTCCATGCCATCTCTCACCCCACGTTCTATTTCTACCTCCAGTGTTCGTTCTTCATTCACTAGTTTGACGTTAGGGCACTCATCACAGACCACCTCCTGGGTCATCTGGAAACGCCCATGGCCCAGCTGGGTAGTCCACATCTCTTGCCGGCAGTTGCATTTTCGTTTGCCCGGAGCCTGCCTTGCCACAGGTTTGTTCCGAACTACTTCCACAAAATTTCCTGCATATACTTCTTCCAAAGTGAAGGCACCCCCCTTCCTTTTTTTTTTTTTTTTAACCAAAGAAAATATGATCCAGGTACATAGTCATGTCTTGCTCTGCTAAGGAGAGCAAGTCTAGTTTTTGGATTAACCTAGTTCAAAGCACAGAAGGAAACACACACACAAAGGACTAAGACCGTGTTTCGTTGAAGACATCACTTCATCTCTCCCTTTATCAAACTTCCTCGTAGATATAAAAAGAATCTTGGCCAAGAGAATCTCAATTTCCATTCCAACTCTAACAGGAGTCCATGATGCTCTAAGAGGAGCCTCGCTTTGCTACCCTGCACATTTTAGTTGGATGTGAAAATTGTATTTTCAATGCATTTAAGTGCTGATTATAATAGAAAAGAAAGATTTGAGCTAAGAAACCTGCAGATCCTGACCATCAGCTCCAGTAAATTTGCAGGTTCAATATTATATTCTGCTCTGATCAAATAAATGCAGATAGAAAGCTAACCAGATACTCAGACAAAGTCTGACAAAGCTATCCAGTAACAAGTTATATGCTTAATTTGCTCTTAAAAAGAAGCTGGTGCTGCATTTAATCCATATTATAGCCTCCAAGAGCTCAAAATGTGGGTTGGGATTAACCTCTAGCCAATTTTAAACCACACACACACACACACACACACACACACACACACAAACATAATCTTTTGGAAAATATGAAGTCTTTAGTAAGAATCATTTCTTCCTAAGTATGCCACCAGCAGAGAGTCCAGAATTTTACCATAACACTTGAGAACCCAAATATTAAAACTGCAGCTTTTCCTTTTGGTTTTCAAACTTTTTTTTTTTTAAAGATTTTATTTATTTATTTGACAGAGAGAGATCACAAGCAGGCAGAGAGGCAGGCAGAGAGAGAGGAGGAAGCAGGCTCCCCGCCGAGCAGAGAGCCTGATTCGGGACTCAATCCCAGGACCCTGAGATCATGACCTGAGCGGAAGGCAGCGGCTTAACCCACTGAGCCACCCAGGCGCCCCTGGTTTTCAAACTTTTAAAACCCATTTTACTCTCTCCCGCCCACAAGCCTTTAATTTAGAAAATTAGAATTATAAATTTTCTCCTCTTTCCCAAAATCCAAAGCTCGGTCTCTTCCTGCCCACCCTCCATCTCACCATGGAATGATTGCATATTGCCTGGCTTTCCGAATGCAGCAGCCCCAACCAGATTAGCCAGGAGCAAAACTGAATTCACCATGTGACACTGAATTGCTGGAGTGCCCATAAAAGCTTGTTGCAGAAGAGAGTGAAGGAAACTGTCTCCAATTCCAAAAAAATACTCCTCTGCCCTCAAAAGGGCAGCTTGCAGAAGAGCTGCCCACATCCTCTTTGGGGTCATGCTTTCATTTATTCCCTCAGTTGGTCATTCCCTCCCGGTGGAGTTCAGGCATTTCCTGGGTAGGTAGCCCACACTCTGAGCTCATCAGAGCTTTTCTTTGTCACTGGAGCTGTTAGCTACATTCTGAGTTCCCATGCACCACACACTTGGTTGAAGCTGGGAGGGGGTGGACAGAAAAGAAGTACACAGATGTAGAGTTAACATTTATGTCCTATAGGGATACCCTTGAAACTTGTTAAAAAATGTCAGTCAAGACATCTGGTCAGCTGTCCTAATCCATATTGGGGTTTTTAGGCTACTGTTATGCCCCAATATGCTTTGAACATTGCCAATATGCTTTCTCCACAGAAGCAGCAGTGTGTCCCCTTTGGTTTCTCAGTTCGTCCCCAGCACTAGTATTTATAGTGTCACGTACCGAGCAAAATGAAAAACCACATACTGTATCTTGTGTGTCTGGCTAATGAAACGGGTCGGACAAACCTTGTGCAATCAGGGACGGGGGCCGATTGGCTTAGGCCGGGTCCATCTTGCAGACTGCAAAAGAATCAGCTGTCGCCAGTGCCATGCAGCAGATGGACAGTTTGCATCCGATTTCCAGTCAGGCGCCAAACCCTTTAGAAGCTTTGGCAGCCCGAGCACTATCAGGCAGCAGCCTTTGATGTCCTACAGATGGCTGTGGCGGCCATCTTGCTTTTGCTTCCTGAGAGGCCCAAGTCTTACTTTCAGGCAGCATTCACTCTCGCCTAGGCCCCTGGTCAGCCAGAAACACAGATCCCTGGTCTGAGATGCACTTGACACTAGCCAAGACCTTCCACCAACTTCTACTCCTATGTGGATAGCAGCTAAAAAAAATTTTTTTTTCCTCTAAAAAAGTGTAATACACACATAGAGATACCCCTGATCTGATTCTTCCTACTTCAGATTTCCTGAGGTAAACATGCCTCTTTACCTCTTTCCAGATCACTAGTCTAACCCCTAGACAATGGCTTTCTTTTTCCCCAGTACTGCGAGATTTTTTTTTATACTTCTCAAAACCTCCCACTCGTGTCTACTTCTGCATAGATGACATAGGCACCCAGATTTTCCTTTAAAACAAAAAAAAGACAGAGGGAAAGAAGGAAAGAAGGAAGGAAGGAAGGAAAAATAACTAAAGAAATAAATTATGAGCTGCTTCCTCCTTCCTCCAGATTTCCTGAGGTAAATAATGTCTATTTTCTCCTTCCCAGGTCACAAGTTTAGCCCTCAGACAATCTCAGACTCCTTCTTTCCCCTGGCATTGCCACCCAAAGTGGAAGCAGTTGGGTGATTTCAGAATAATCAGGATTGCAAATTGGGAGGTTTTAAATTTGGTGTCCGTTTTAAGGCCCCTCAGAGCACTGCTTCATCTGGGTCTGACTTGCCCTAAGCCCAAAAGCAGAACAAAGCATCGTCTTCATGGCGGTTGGACTAATCTCGTGCCATGGATAGCCCAGAGTAATCTGTCGAAAAGCTGAGCCTGGAGGTTTTCCAAACGGAGCCCCTGCACATTTGGTAGGAGCAGTTAGGAATTCTGACTGGCACTATTAGTCAGAAGTCATGTCATTGCACCGGAGAAGCAAGCATGAGTCTCTCCTGCCCGCAAGACCAACCTAGAAATTTCCACCTCCTTTCACATGCTCTTGATAGAGCAGGGCAGGCAAAGAGGTTTCGAGCAAGTGGCTGACAAAAAGTAAAAACAAACTCAGTGAAAATAAATTCAATAATGTGTGATTTCCAGCCACTCAAAAGTAATAGAAATATTTGGTAAAAATATATAGATATAAATTGCCAATTAATGCAAACTGGTTAAAGCCAGTAAATGGAAAAAAAGAAAAAGTTAATTAGAGCTTTTTGAAGCTTTGTTATATATACATCATTTGCAGGTGCTACAAAAGTGAAAAATAACCATTATAATTACTAGTATTCAAAGATTCATATTTTTCCCATGTAATTTATTTAGGATTATCAGTTTCCTTGTAGTTATACAAAAGGCCTGTCAAGGTGTTTCCCACGTGTTTGGCTCGTATGTGTTCCAAAAACAAGCCAAAATGCTGTTGTATTTCACCCAGTACAGGGAAGCTACTCTGAGTTGGGAAAAAAAAAAAAAAAAATAGGCCAAGTTTTACCTGGATCTCTATCTTGGTTAAATTATCTGACGTATGTTTTAATTTTTTTTTCTTGTTCTTACTGTCTTTATCTTTCTCTCTCTCTCTTTGTTAAAATACATCTGTGTTTGTTGACTGCCCCAGATTATATCTAAGTGAGGAGTAGGTGTACTAGCACCTGGTATAGTATATGTAGCTTAACAATACATATCATTACATTATTTACAGCTCATTTTATGTTATTCAATAGTAAATTGCAAATTAACCCTTCAAGAACCAGTTGGAGAAAACGCTCGGTTAGGCATGAGACATTCGTTGAAGCTTCCGTGCCCCTTAGAATTGTTAAGAGTACATCTATAACTGTATTCATAAACGGAGAAGTGTGTTCATTACAGAAGGGATGCCCACCAGAGCCAGCTAATTCCTCTCTCAGGAAATCTGTTTCATAATGATATTCCTTACTACACCACACTTGTACTTATGCTGATAACACAGGTTATAAAAGGGACTTAGGACTGGAGTCAATTAATGTACTGGCTCTTTAACCTCCTTTATTAGAGTACATTAGGCACCAAAGGGACTCAGTGTAATGCTGCTGGCAACAGAAAGACCCGAGCGATGCCATTTCGTGCCGTCTCAGCCCTGTGTTGGGTTCACAGGGATCCACATCCCGATCTGACCTCATTAGGCACTGATTCCACTGCAGTCCAGTTCAGGCACCCGGGGCGGAAGGTGGGTGAGCGTGGCTGCCGAGCAAGCACATTCTCCCACGCCTGATGAAGGAATCTTCACTCGAGGCGGCTCCCGGGTCCATGGCACCTGTTACTCAGTTGTCGCAATTGACTGTCTTCTAGATCATCGAGTTCTGCCCACGTTCACGTGTGGGGGAATTGAGGCCCTGAGAGGCAGAAACAGCTAATCTGAAGTTACCCAGCTTGTTAGGAGCAGAGAGCCCGGACGAGAGAATTCAGAATTCCCAGTTCCTAGAAGGGGGCTCCCACCTGGCTCCTGGTGCTTTGTAAACACGAAAGGCAATCATTAATGAGCAGGCATGAAAGATGAGACCCGGGGAAGGGAAAGGAATGGAAGCATAAATATAAATAAATTCTAAAAGAGAGAGAGTGCTCAGGAATTTTAAACTGGATTGCAAAGAGAAATTACAAGTTTCAAAGTAAGTTCTCTTCGCTAATAAGAAATCTGGTTTCTCTTTTCTCCCCTAATTAGCATTAATGGGGAAATAAATGTATGTGTTGAAGCAAAATTGAAGGCATTCTTAATAATGCGCAGTTCTCTAAAAGGAGGATATGATATAATCTGAGGTGAGAAAGAGCCCGCTGCCGCTGTGCTACCCAACACTGCCGCTACCCTTTGAAGAGCTCAACAATGTCTTGTTCCCAAATTAATCAGTCTCAAGACTATCAGCAATTTAGCTACATTTTGTCGGTAATTAGCTTGATAAATTAAGATCTGCAATAGAAAACATGGCATCTTATTGTTCCTGAGGTTTTATGGTATTTTTCTAAAAACAGCAGCTTTCTTTTAAAATGTTCACTTCTATTGCAAGGAGACAAAACACAAAACCCAAAGTTTGCCGAGTCTGGCTTCAGACAACAGCCTGCCCCAGATCCACTGGGCAAAATATCAAAGATGAACCACTCATAATGCAAACTTCAAACATGTGGTTTAAAAATAATATTCAAATTCTAGGACTGCGGGCAGTGGCTTCTAGATAGTGAGAAACTATCAGTTCAGTTCCTTCATGTTCTCCATTCTTTTTGATAATCATGGAACAAATGGGCTGGGGGAAGAATATTATGCGAAATGGTAAAACATGGAGGGATGTTTGCCTGCTAATCCAAATGACTCCCTGCGTATTAAGAGTGCAAAAATGACAAGTTAGAAGCCGAGCTCTTTTTCATCAGAACTGTCCACAAATGAGATGATTTCTTGGGGCTCATTTCCATTCAGGGAATAGCGAGAGTTATTTTAAATGACCAAGCCATTTCAGAAGGGTAAAAGCGTATCACCACATCCATGGGGTCAGAACTGCTCTCTCTCAAAGACTTGAAATGCCCCAGGAGGGCCAGAGATACAGTTCCCTCCCTTTCACAATGAATGAAAATGAGCAAAGGTATCTTCTTCTGAAACATGCTAAAAATATAGCAATTACCCGATACAGATGTTCTGTTATAAACTCTTATTCCAAAGCATTCTGTTTCAGCCATGATTTCCATTGCAGAAAACTGTACTAATAGAAACATCCCAATTAATCTGAATTTGAGATATTTCATACAATGTATATTACCTTTCTGCTGCCTGCAACCTTCTGCCAGGTTTTTTTTTTTTTTTTCTTTTTAGGAGGTGCTTTGAGGGGACCATACCATGAGAACAATACACAGCTGCTGCTGTATAGAGATATCTAATTGTCAATATTGTGGAAATTCTACAGCTTATTACGTGCATTCAGTCTAATTCTGGGCAAATTGCCAGTCACTTCAGGGACAATCAAGTGAGCCACGTTACACGTGGTACAGCATCACAGCTTTAAGATACCCGGCTGTTTTGCCTCTGGCCAGAGAATGTTTGTACCAGTGCTACCGAGTGAAGGGGGGTAACTACAAATAAAATAAAATTTGTATTTTTTCAAGTGGGCTGCATTTCAAGCCCAGATGTTAGTAATGAAAGATTCAATTTAAGGATTTAAATTACAAATAAATAAAGTATGAAACAGATGTGATTTTTAAGGAAGTTCAAATTATCCAGGAAGAAAAATATCTCTGTGCATGACAAAGTAATAGGGATTGTCTTGAAGAGTCTGTTGAAACCAATCTGCTAAGCGCAATTCACCCCGAGGACAGGATTGGTTTGGAATGGGAAGGACTGGTGGAGCTTGTCATTAAACAAAAATTGTGTTTAATAAAACTTTATAACCGTGATTAATCCTATGAGGCCCTAAAGGAGTTTGCACTTTCTGATAAACACATTTTCCTTGTTTGCAATGGTAATGATATTTTGAAGTGAATGGAATAAGAACAAAAAACTCTAAGGGTAGGAAAAGGAGGATTTGGCAGGTACCACCTCAGCAGAAATTACAGGGATAAGTAAGAAACAGGGGCCACCCATTAGGAGACTGCCTCGATGTGTGTGTGACACGTGTGCACATAGGTAGGTGCAGATATTACTAAGAATCCAAATTATTGAGCAGGCAGTAGCAGAGCACATCTTTATACAGACAAGCTAATAAGGCTTTTTTTTTTTTCTCTAAGCTGATCATTAGGTTTGCCTATCAAAAGGATGACAGTGATTTAAGACTCAGTGTCTCATATTTGGAGAATATTCCTTAAAGATAAAATCAGAGGGGACCACCAAAGTTGTGCTGTCCGGTACAACAGCCACAAGTCATATGTGGTTATTTAACTTAAATGTTTCCATTTTCCATTGCATGGCCACGTCTCAGGTACTTAGTAGCCACATGTGGCCAGTGGCTACCTTATTGAACAGTGCAGATAAAGAACACTGCCATCACCACAGAAAGTTCTAGTGGACAGTGTTTTGCAACAATACAGCAAGATCAGATTTGGATATCAGGAGATAGTCTGACGCTCAGTTCTTGTCGTTGTAGCCATGGGACCTGGTCCTTTTTGGTTCTCCCTTGTCTTTATCATCCTGAATCTCCTACACACTTGTGTATGTGTGGACACACACATACAAAGGTATATATACTGGTACTCGAACAAGGCTGACACAAGCAACCGTGACCATAATAAGCTTTGTGAGTCCCCAAGGAAAAGTCAGCCTGCAAGCCCAGCTCTGCTAAGCCGACCTCATCTGCTGGTCAGTTAGCCCTAACAAGAAACTGAGGACAAACACCTCCAAGAATTGCATTCTCACTGTGGAGGCATTACCCCGGGGGGTCAGAGTGCCAACGACCAGACCCTGGCTGATCAAGAGCCCACAAAACCAAATAATTTTGTGACAACTTGGTTGTGGGGAAACGGAAACAGCAAAACAATAGGGCTTTCACTGGAGAACCAATAAAGGGGGGGAAAAAAGAAGTGTGATTCCTTTAACACAGAAGCTCTAACAATTGGGTTGTGTCTGTGATGGAAATCTTGTCTCTGGGCATCTCCCCTCATGCCAAATGAGCCTCCTTTGAGTGCCAGCCTGCACACAAACCCACCCTGGAAGCACGGCACAGCTTCTTTGTGCACGGGGCATGATCCCTCTGCTGCATGAACTTTTTCTGACTCCTCGGAACTGCCAGCAGCCATTTCACTCGGATCCTGGCTGTGACGGGAGCCATACTGCCTCCCTGGCATCAGATGGAAAATGTCATTTTATGAAAGCTCAAAAGTCAAAATCTTTTGAAAGTCAAACCCCTTCAGTATGTGCCAGACTATTGAAAGACTTTCATAGGGTCTTCGTATTCCGGGAGGACGCTCAAAATGTGTACCTTCTCCGCTGCAGCGAAGCAGGTGCCTCTCTGTCGGCTCTCACCCGGCCTTCCCCTCACTCTCTCTTTATTGGAGGATTTTTGTTTCATAAAGTCACACATAGTTCCATCTCTGAGATTAGGGTAATATAGACAGTAAAAGAATCCTAGCTTCTTGGAGCTAGATGAGACCTCAGAGATGGTCAACAGCGGAGTTCATAACTTGGGGTCTACAGACAACTCGAAGGTTCATGAGTGGCTGCAGGAAGCATGCGACTCTTTGGGCATAAAATTGTGGGTATGGGCATTTTTCTGAGAAGAGAATTCACAGCTTTTATCAGGCCATCAAGTCCAAAGAAATGTTCTGATCCCACCCATTTTAAGTTCCAAAACTGGGGCTCAGAGAAATGAAGCAACTTCCAAAAAGTCACACCAGCTAGTTTGACTCAAGTCAGATTGAAAACTGTTCTCTAGAATCATAATCAACTGCTCTTTCCACTATAACAGACCACAGAGGGCATTTTTCTTGTTGCCTGTAGTTAATTTACATGTCAAAGTTCATTCAAAATCCTTGGATCTTGAAAGCCAAAAAAAATTACAATAGAGGATTTCAAGGAAATGCTCAATGGAAGGTGTGCTGTGTTCTGTTGCTACAACACAGACTCTCAAATAGTTCCTTATATAGAGGGAAACTTGGGGAATTTAATGTTGTTTGGCAAAACTTAATTTTTTGCCTTTCCCCAAATTTTAGAATTATTTTAGAAAGAAGACCCCACCACTGGTTATTTCCTAGAAGGCAATATTTATTTTGTTTTCAAATAAACTCATTTACTGGGTTTTGCTACATGCCTTGGATTTTCAATCGACATAAGCACATGGATAATTAGGAAATGCATGGGTGTTAATATTATATGCTTACCGCAATTTTTAAGAACTTGAAGAGAAAAAAGAATATTTGTTTTTAATTGAAGCTTTTAAGACACTTGAAGTATATTTAGTTATTTCTTCCACAACATAATGGTTAAGGGCCCAAATTCAAAGCAGAATGACTTGGACTTAACCCTGGCCCCATCCCTCACCATCACAAAAGCTCTGTGGTCCTGGAGAAGTCACTTAACCTCTCCAAACCTCAGCTTTCTCATCTGTGCAATGGAAATAACAATTCTACCTTATAGAATTGTTTTAAGGGATTGTTATAAAACAATACACTCAGACTTCATACCATGTATGGCACAAAGAAAGTGCTGGGAAAGCTTAGCTCATGATTACAATAAATTTTAAGATGCCCAAAGTCAGATATTTTTAAAGTATAGTAAGATCAACAAACCCATTGTGGTGGATTGAATGATGGCCTCCAAAATGATGCATCCCACATTGTAACCCTCAGAACCTATGAACATGACCTTATTTGTAAAAAAAAGATCCTTGCAGATGCAAATTAAAGACCTTGAGAGGAGACCATCTTGGATTATTTGGGTGAGCCCTAAATTCAATGACAGATGTCCTAATACAGACACATGGAAGAAGAGGAGAAGGGCATGTGGGGATGGAGGCAGAGACTGGAGTCACTCGGCCACCAGCCAGGGTAACACCTGGAGCCTCCAGAAGCTGGAAGTGGCAGGAAGGATTCTCCACTAGAGCCACAGAAGGGAGTGCAGGTCAGCCAACACCTTGATTTCAGCTTTCTGGTCTTCAGACTCTGAAAGAATACATTTCTTTTGTTTTAAACCCCCAAATTGGTAGAATTTGCTAGAACAGCTGCAAGAAACTAATACACCTGCTATGCCTTAACTGCGACTATGTGTATTATTGATACACACTTATGTAGTCTGCAACAATATAAAATTGGGATGATTTTTAAGCAGGCACCACAAATGATAAAGTATTTTATTTAAACCTAATAAAATTGGCAGAAAGTTGATGAGGGCCTCAGTTTTCTTGAGGATTTCCTTGACTTCTAGGTCTACTTTCTCTGAGGCTGCCCCAGAGTTAACAAAATCTGCAGAGTTTGGGGTCATCTCAGAAACTCACTGCTCCTCTCCCCCAATCCTCTTATCTTACCCTACCTAAGAGAGAACAGAACAAGATACCTCACCTGGTTTCACAACAAAAAAGGGAACAAGCACAGTTGGTCAAACCCAGGAATTAACTCAGCAACCAAATTCAAGCAGCAAAGCTGAGGACGGAGTGGCCCAACAAAGGCATGGACTAATTCCTACAAATGGAATTTTTCTTCTGCCTCTTTGGAGGGTTCAGAATAATCACATGAGAGTAGGACTCAGAAGGAAAACAAAATAGAGCAATTCTATTTCCCTTCATTGAAGTAGGTTAAATAATCATCTCTTCAAGAATGTTTCCGTGCCCATAAAGTGGCACTGCCCCTCAGCAATGCCAGGGGACATCTTTTCAGGGAAAATGGTCAAACCAGTTTTGTCACCTGCCTGGGTAGCCAATGTCATCAAATGCATGACCAATCTGATCATGTCAGTGCTTAGCCTGCATCCCCTCAGCTCCCCTTAATGGCATCTGTTTGCCCATCACCCAGCTTCTGAATTCTCTGCTCTCTGGTTGCCAGTTGTAACTTAACTGTCTCCAGGACAACCCCATATACATGCCATTCTGAGGAAGAACGGATTTGGTGAAGTCTCTTTAAAAGTCTTCTCCTGGGGCGCCTGGGTGGCTCAGTGGGTTAAGCCTCTGCCTTTGGCTCAGGTCATGATCTCAGGGTCCTGGAACCGAGCCCCATATTGTGCTCTCTGCTTAGGAGGGAGCCTGCTTCCCCCTCTCTCTCTGCCTGCCTCTCTGCCTACTTGTGATCTCTCTCTCTGTCAAATAAATAAATAAAATCTTTAAAAATAAATAAACAAAAGTCTTCTCCTTCTGTCATTAAAAAACAAAATAAAACAAAACAAAACAAAAAAACTGAAACTTCTCAGTCTTTTTTTCTTCTTGGTCAATAAGAATCATGTGGTTTCAAATTAGGAAGGAAATTGCCAGTAGGTCCAAAATAGTAGGGGAAAGAGATAAGGGTAAGAAAGGGGGGAAAAGCCACCTCTGAGAGAGCAGCCGATGGAGGGAATCAAGTACAGGTTGGAGAGAAAGATGGCAGAAGAGAAGCAACACTGGACAAAGTCAAGAGTCGGGTTCAAATCCTGAGGTTCTGTCCTACTCATTTGTTCAAGTTTGGGAGTCTTCCTGAGCCTAGTTTCCTCCCTGTACAGCAAGCATAATACTCACTTTCCGGACTTTGAGAATCAACTGAGATAAGATAGGTTAAAAACATTTCATGAGCTCTAAGTGCCAGAAAATGTTTGATTCTTTGCAGGTGTGATCAACAAGAATTAGCATTGTCTGAGGAATTGTAGCTGTCCCTGCCCCCACGCCAACAGCACCCCCTACCTGAGAGACAGCACCCACTTCCTGTTTTTCCCTTCTTCTATCCTGCCCCAGCATCTCTGCCACACCCTCCAAGGAGTCCATCTTCTTCTAACTGGCTCTTTGGGATTTTCTGAGGCAGAATTAAGAGGAGGGAGAGAAGACAAGAAAAGCAAAAAGGAAAAAAATAGAAGGGGAGAAAAATGGCTAAAGACAATTTACATATGAAAGTGCTGAGGGGTGGGGCGCCTGGGTGGCTCAGTGGGTTAAAGCTTCTGCCTTCGGCTCAGGTCATGATCCCAGAGTCCTGGGATCGAGCCCCGCATCGGGATCTCTGCTCAGCGGGGAGCCTGCTTCCTCTTCTCTCTCTCTCTCTCTCTCCCCGCCTGCCTCTCTGCCTACTTGTGATCTCTGTCAAATAAATAAATAAAAATCTTAAAAAAAAAAAAAAAGTGCTGAGGGCCAGGGAGCAGCAGGAGAGAAGGCATGGTTGTGCATGTCCAACAAAGAGGAATTTTTTTAAGTAATTCAACAGGAGAGGCATTGGAGTCATTGCAGAATTGAGAGAGTTGACTGAAGGGAAAGGAGTTGCTGTAGATTTGTATTTCAATCCTATCACAGATTTCCAAAAATCCAAATAGAGAAGAGAATTCCTTTTTAATTACTTTTGGCTTTGAAAATATGATTCTTGAACAAGATGCGGCTTCCAGCCTGAGCCATATGGGACATTGGTTTTATAAGGATTATAAACTCTAGCTGGTTGGACTGAGGAGTTTGAACTATCAAGGTATAAATGTGAAGTTGTTTTATATTTCTACTAACTGCTACCAACTGTGCTCTGCCAAATCATCCAATTTTTCTATAGGTGAGGGGTCATCCTGTGTGATACCTCAGCC
The DNA here is from genome assembly GCF_002288905.1 of Enhydra lutris kenyoni. NCBI lineage: Eukaryota > Metazoa > Chordata > Mammalia > Carnivora > Mustelidae > Enhydra > Enhydra lutris. The sequence continues at coordinate 11,141,053 of NW_019154123.1, forward strand.
TGATTCCAGAACTTGTTAGTCACTTTCGGTTATAAAATGGTCCCATGTGGGTAACAAGACGTAGTCCTTAGTGCTTAAGAAGATGTATTGAATTCCGAGTTCCACCATTCCCTGGGCGGGAGCACTGTGGCTCTGTGGTACATAGGGAATATGATCTGCTTTCTTTCCCATACTTCCTTCTTCCCTACGCTTATTCCTTTCATGTTCCACAGGAAGGGAGGAACAGAAAAGGGTTATTTCCTAATGTGATTGCACTAGCCAACTGACTGCCTTTTTTGTTGAGCAAAAGCACTGCTCCCTTACATAAACACCCCTCTATTGTGGTTTAGATGCCTTGATCCGTCTCATAGTCCTGATCCCTCGTGAGGCTGTTAGAGGTCTCCCCTGGCCTGCAACGGGAGAATCTATCCCTGTCATTCCCCTGCTTTGGCGGTTCCTTGAGAAATGCTGCTGTATACATCACCGACCCCCAGCAGCCGTGAATGTGTGAATTTCTCTACCCCACACTTGAGAGGTCTTCCAAAACCCAGGACTCCCTAATCTCATCCATCCCCCAGATTTTCAGTTCTACAGCTTGGAGGCATTATGGTCCATCTTTAGTTTGGGAACTCAGGAAGGCAACTTGTTCCCTCTACTTGCCAGAACCATTATGCAATTTCTCCTCTGTGCTTTTCCCCCACTCAGCTAGCACTCGGGTGGATCACCAGACCCAGAGGTTCGGCAAACACCCAGCCAAGGAATAAGGTGCTAGTTTCCCTTGCTATCTCAGCTTCTGAAAAGAAGACCAAGTAAGTATTGCCCATAGGGGAGGAAAGATGCGTCATCCTCTTCAGCAAAGTGTGTTGGTTAGCATGGACTCTAATGCAAGACTATCTGGGGTCCAGTCCTAAATTTATCATTTACTCCCTGGGTGTGCTGGTTATTTTTCTATTTTTCTATCAGCAACAAATCCATTTTTTCATGGGCACTCTAAGGCACACCATAAAATTGGTCTAGTACTCTACAAACTACATTTGCAGACTCTTGCCAGGTGGCATACCATTTTACAGATTGTAAGAAAAGAGGAAGGGAGACTTAACCCTCCCGCTTCCAGCTCCTGTCTACAACACTCCTGCAGTGGCGGACAGCTATGGCTCCAACCTAATTCTACGGCACTCGTGGCATCAGCGTATCACACCCTCTCATGGAGGGAATCAAGTACAGGTTGGAGAGAAAGATGGCAATGCTAGTAGCAGACATGCTAGTGCCCCTTCCCACCCCCCCTCCACCACCACCTTCTTAATGAGTACCAGCTAGCTTTGCTCTTTTGTTGCCCTGAGTACCAACCAAGCCTTCCCAACTGCGTGGTTGGCTGTGCTCCCACCAGAGCTCAGAGCACCATCCAGCCGTGCCTCCCACAGAGGTCTGAGCACCAGACCCTCAAAATTCCCTTCCAATATTTAATCACTTGCCTTGCAGAATTTCCTCTTCCAAACTCCAGCTTCTAGTAACACTTCCTCTTCCCTCTCTAGTAATGGCTGAGTCCTACCCTGAGAGATTCTTAATTAATTGGTCTTAGTTATGCCCTGGGATCAGGATTTTTAAACACACTCTTATGTATCCAAAGTAAAGAACCATTGCAATAAGCCATTTTACAAATAATGAGAAAAGTTTTATGCAGATGCATCCACATCTTATCACACTAGTTCTCTAAGACCATCAGCACATTTGCAAAAATGTTGTTCACAGGTAAGGTCAAAACAAGGATGGCTATGTAATTAATTCTTAAAGTCAGAAGGTAGTTATTGAAATTCCACATGCCCAGCACTATACTGGGTACTATTCAGGACATAAAGAAGTGAAAGATGTGTTCTTTGATCATCAGATAACTTTAATTTAGTTAGAGAAGTCAAGATTAATACTCATGGAAAAAGGAAGAACTATACACAGACATAAGACAGTAATTGGCATGAAAACAAAACATACAACAGGGATAGTTCAGTCTAGTGTTAAAAATAATCCTCTTGGGGCTCCTGGCTGGCTTGGTCAGTGGAGCATGACACTCTTGGTCTCAGGGTCATGAGTTTGAGCCCCATGTTGGGGCTAGGATTACACTTTTAAAAATATTAAAAAAAAAAAAAAAAACACAAAAACAATCCTCTCTTCTTCAAATCTCACCAAAGCAGGAGAACAGACTTTCCTCCACCTACAGGCCTCAGACCCTTTCCATCAGAATCACCAGGGTCATTTCTATTTTAAGATTCCCAAGCCCCACCCCATTGTCTCTCACTCAGAGGAGCCTAGCAATAGCACTCTAACTCTCCAAATGATCTCAGTAGAGGTGGTTTCCAACCATCCATAGGAAAAAACTCCATCCTATTACTTCATCCTATTTTTCTAGCAAGCAGTGCCCTGCCTCTGGGATCCAAACATCCAGCCTCCCACTCCATTGTCCCCTGCGCTTACCTGAGCTCCTGAGCTCCTCATTATAAATTATCTTCAATATCAAACTGCTCTTTCAAGACTTGACCAAGAACTCTGCACTGATCCCAGCCCTAATTTCTGTTCTCACCTAATTATTGTTGAACTTGGATTCTACCACGCCCACTTACTTCTGGGGCTTTTTTCAGTATGTCTTATCTGCCCACCCCCAGTGTTACCTCCATGCTCCTAGTATGTCTCTGAAGCTCAGAGCAAGGCTCCTTCATGACCTATGGGTTTCTGGAAAGTGGAGTTTATACCTTACAATTTGGAACAGAGTAAAACTAATTGGCTATCACAGCAACCAAAACCCATAGCCTTAGATTCATCAGTTGAGAGCTTTGAACTAACCAGCTGAAAGCAGGAATGCATATTCAATTACAGAAATTACCAAATTTTACCTCCTCCTTTTTGGAAATGAAAGTAGAAAGAGCTAATGAGGTTTTGTGCAGTTCTGAATAATGATACTACCTATTGCGACAGTTTATGGTTTACAAAATTCTCATATGCCTTAACTCTGTTGACCCCTTTACAACTTTGTAAAGGAGGCCATGATGTGATGTCATTTCCATCCCCACTTTATGACTGAGGAAACTGAGTTACTAAGGCCAGCTTTGGAAGACTATGAACCCCCTGAAGTCTCCTGAAGACTCTTTGGTCACTGACTAGCATTCATCAGGGTCCGGATAAGTCTACACAAGGAATAAGGAACACCAAGCTTGTGTCAGATATTCTACACATATTATCCTTCTCCTCTTCCCCTGACTCATTCCTTCTCACCCCCAGTGGTTTTCCCACTGTTTCTCCAAAATGCCAGACACCTCCTGCCTCAAGACTGCTATGCTCATTGGTCTCTCTGCCTGGGAAGAGTACCCTCCAGCTACCCACAGGACTGGATCCCTTCTTTATTTCCTTCCAGACTTTAGTCAAATATTCTCTGTGAAGACTTCCTTAACCAACGTACTTAAAATTCCAATTCCCCACTACCAATCGCTACCCCTTCACTGTTGTTTTTTAATTTTGTCTCCATGGCCCATATCACCACTTGACACAATATTCATGTTCTTTATTGTCTATCTCCCCAACAATAGCATATAAACCTCATGAGCACAGATTCTTATCTGCTTTGTTCGCCGCACAAAGTAGGCAGTCAATAAACGTTTGTCAGATATGTTATAACATCTAAGCCTTCAGCATCTCTGCAAGATAAATGTTATTAGTTCCACCTTAGAACTGAGGAAACTAAGACAAAGAGTTTAAGTGATTTTTCCTAAATCTAGAGTTGCCAGATTTAGCAAATTAAAACATAGGATGCCCAGCTAGATCTGAATATCAGAAAATCCGAAATTAAGGGGTTTTAAAATTTTTTTTAAAGATTTTATTTATTTATTTGACAGACAGAGATCACAGGTAGGCAGAGAGGCAGGCAGAGAGAGAGAGGAAGCAGGCTCCCTGCTGAGCAGCGAGCCCGATGTGGGGCTCGATCCCAGGACCCTGGAATCATGACCTGAGCCGAAGGCAGAGGCTTTAACCCACTGAGCCACCCAGGCATCCCCAAAATTAAGTTTTTTAAAAGAAGTATGTTCCATGGAACATTTAGGGCATAACTTATAGTAAAAATCTGAAAATTTATCTGAAATTCAAATTTAATGGATCATCCTGTATTTTATCTGACAGCCTTACCCAAATCGCACTACAAGTAAGAGACAGAACTGGGAATCCCACCCAGGTTTCTTTGACCACGAAGCCCTGCTACCATCTCTCATTCTGAAAAAAAGAGATCAGACAAAGACAGATGTAGCTATCCTCACAAAAACTACTGATGAAGAAAGTGCCTTAACACGCCTTGCCAAAAGTTCGGTCATAGTTTCTGATACAGCTATACCTACTCAAGGGAGAGAAAAGCCCACTTCATTCTCCTGGGCTGTCAGTCTTATAGCTTTCATAAGCATTAAATTAATTTAAAAATCTAGAGCCTCTCAATGGAATTACAGTCCTCTAATTCAGTTGCCTGTTACTTATTCTGTATTAATAATCCCATTCTATGACCAGCCATTGGATATAGAGGAGTTGATCTCATAAAATTTTAAAGTAAACCTGTTTCATTCCCAAGAGGGCCCACTGTGACAGAACCTATTACAGAAGATTGACAAGAAAATATTTGGGTAGCCAGGACATTCTCTGGAGCAGCATAAGATATTTAAATATTTACTTGCAGTGTGATGATACTTCTAAGAAAAGAATGGCTGGCATAAGAAACTTTTTTCCTGTGGATAAGATAGTCCTCAACCAATCATGTAGGGAAACTAACCAAATCTAATGGTATTTAGCTTCATCATCCCTCATTTAGATTTTCATTAGCAAATATTTTTCCTCACCATTACCAGATATCATCATTTCCTAAATATGAAGCTTATTTTAAACATGAAGCATTTAGAACCTTAGAAAGAGAAAAGCTTAGATCTCATGATCTTTTGAAGAATTTTAGGGTTCCAGGGTGTTTCTGGGTCTTTCCTATGTAGACTTGGCTCTAACCAAAGTGCTTAATAAATCACAAAACTCTGCACAGACCCAACCGAGCTAAGATTGATGCACAAAGGACCTTGGGAAGCACTCTGCATGTCAAGCAGAGTGTGGGGTGGCCTGTAAGGCACCTCCTGTAGAATTAATCACATCTTGCTCTTTTTATGAGCCCAAGAATTTGTTCCACAGATGCTAGTTTACTGTGAAGACATTTAAGTTATTCCTCAAGGTAAATTACAAGTTCAGAATGTCTCATGAACTATATTTTATTAATTCTCAGAACATTCTGGTACCATATAAAAGATGTAGTACTTCTTGTCTTCATATCATACATTCCCTCAACTTCTTCTAAAAGCATGTGTGTACACGCACACACACACGCGTGCGCACACACACATATACATACACACTATTTATACACAAAACCCAGCCTGCCCAATCTAAGCCCTCATCCCCCTCTTCAGGGTGATTGTTCGGTGATGAGCATGTGACCAGAAATGGACCAACCAGAGCCTTTTCTTGAGATTATCTAATTGATGCTAGCAAGGGAAGCCTCTTGCCTCCTAGACCTCAGAGCTAGAACAATATAAGCCTAAGGCTAATGATAGTTATAATTTCTTGCCATAGGAAGACACCTGTCTGCCACAGGAAAGAATGAAACCAGGCAAAAACAGGCTGCACAGAGAGGGAGGGTCTTAAAAAAACTATGTCCCCTGGTCCAGTCCCAGGCTCCAGAGCTGCCCATGCCTTCCTCAAGCTCTTGCTTTAGACTCCATAAGCTGACCCAGAATCCTTCCAATAAAACCTTTTTTCCTTTAATGTAAACTATTTTGACCTGAGTTTCTCTCACTTGCCACCAGTGAGATCCAGATTGATATACAAGGAGAAAATACTATTTCCATTTTATACAGAAGAAAAATTAAAGTACCACAGGTTATGTGGCTTAGCCCTAACTGTAAATAGAATATTAGACTTTGAAATTGCTGCTACCCATCTGAAAACGAATACTTGCAACACACCTCTCCTATAGCAGTGACTTTCAGTCTTACAATTCACTGTAAAAAAAATTCATTTTACACTGTGGTCCAGTATATACATATGTGTGTATATGAAACAAAAATTTCACATAATGCTTACCCTTATTAAGTATGATGCACTCTTTTATTCTCTATTCTATTTCATTTTTTCAAATGCTGTTTGTGACCCACTAAATTGATTTCACCTCCTACTAAGCTGATTTCCCAACTCACTAGTGGATCCAAAATTGTAAATGTTTAAAAAAATTATACTATAACCTTTTTCACAATATATTGCTAATTAAATAATCTTTCTCCCCACTATAAATTTCCCTTAGGTGAAACTCTAGAATATGTAGATTAACTTGTATATTCATTTTGACTTCAGCATATGTAAATTTCAAGTCATTCCTACTAGGAATGATTAGAAAAAGAGAATATTGGGGGATGGTAGGAAAAGGAGGGATGGTAGTAGAACCTAAGAGCAGGTTTTTACCATCAAGCCACCAGAGAGAAAGGAAGTGAGTTTATATAAGGCCAACCTGGCCTTAAGTCACCCCCTATGTCTATCTACTTCATCACAAGCTTAATTCAAATCAGAGTTTTTGGTTTTTTCCCTCCTCTTCCTTCTCTGCTAGTCTTCTGGTCTCACTATGGCATCACCATTGACCAGAGCATTCAAACTGAAAGACCATTCTCCAAACTAAGCTCTGACTTCAAAATATATCCCAAGTCCAACCAGCACTTCCGTCAAGAGCACTCAAATCAGACCATATCATCGTTCACTTGGACTTCTATGATAGCCTCCTAATCCTCATCCAAAATCCATTCATTCCCCTGCAGTACAGTCTCCATAGAGCTGCCAGAGTAATCTTTGAAAAATCTGAATCAGATCATGTCACTCCTCAGTTAAATTCCTCCAACATCTTCTCCTTCATATTTAAAACAAAACCAAAACCTTCCCATGATTCCCTTTCATGTCCCCAAACTCATGCTTCTTCAGTTCTTTATCTCACTGAGCTCCTGCCACCTTGCTGTTGAACACGCCACAGTCCTTCTTATCTCAGAACTTTTGTACTCCCTGTTCTTTTCAGCTAAAACATCCTTTCCCCAGATCTTCTCACTTTTCTTAGGTCTCTGCTCAAATTTCATATCCTCATAGAAGCCCTCCTAAAGTAGCTCCTGCCTCCTAACATTCTCTGTTCTCTTCCCCTGTCCTATTTTCCTCCATTGCACCTACTTCTACCTTAAATTATATTTTTGTTTATTTGTTTAAGGTCTGCCTCCCTCACCAGAATGTAACTTTCAGGAAAGTAGGTGTTTACTACTGACTCCCTGAAAAGACCATCAAAATGAGCTGTTGATCAAGCAAAGCCAAGGTTATTGCTTGCACCAAAGAGTCCAAAGAAGAGTCCAATGCCTTGACAAGTCTTACTAGCATCTCAGAAGGGAAAAGTGAAAATCAAGTATTTTAAATTTGGGGAATTTCATTTAAGACAACTATTTCAATGCAGGTATCCTGATTGGAACTGAGTAAAGTTTGTGATAGAATAGTTTAGGATTGCTGGGCTCAGTGGACAAGGGTTTTGAAGAGATCCTTGAAGTGTAAACAGTGTTGGATAAGCTAGTCAAGTATTATTCTGAGAAAGAGCTATTATTACCCTAATGAGACCTGATTTACTAACCTGTTATTCTGACAGGAAAAAATAGATTTCCACAAGTTCCTGAAACAATAAATTTACGGTAGTTTCCCCTTATACCAAGGAGACAGGTTCCAAGACCCCAGGTGGATGCCTGAAACTCTGAATAGTACTGAACCTTACAGACACAATGTACATACATACGTATAATAAAGTTCAATTTATAAATTAGAATCAGTAATATATTAGCAATAATAACTAACAATACAATAGAACAATTATAACAACCTTCTGTAATAAAGATTATGTGAATGTGGTCTCTCTCTCAAAATCTTATCATACTGTACTCATACTTCTATTTCCTGTGATGATGTGAGATGATAACATCCCTACGTGAGGAGATGAAGTGAGGAGCATGACCTCACATAAGGCTACTATTGACTTTCCAATGATAAGTTAGAAGGAGGATCATGTGCTTCTGGATGAAACTGAATTGAAACCACAGAAAGCAAAACCATGGATAAGGGAGGTCTACTGTATTCACTAATTCATCTTTCTGGACGAAAATTTTCTGGGATAGTAAAGTCATCTCCTTTTTTTTTTAAGATTTATTTATTTGTTTGAGAGGAGAGAGAGAGAGGGTGCATGCGTGCAGGGGGAGAGGCAGAAGGAGAGAATCTCAAGCAGACTCCCCACTGAGCATGGAGCCCTAAGGAGTGGGGCCCATCTTGACGTCATAATCTGAGCTGACATCAAGAGTTAGACACTTAACCAACTGAGCCACCCAAACACCCAAGATAGTAAAGTCATCTCAATGCTGTCTTTTTTCTTAATCCTATTAAGTTTTATAGCTGTATGTGGTTTTATGTATAGGAATCTTATTTATCTGAATTAATAACATAAAGTGCTTAGAACCATGCTTGGCACATAGTAGGCACTCAACAAATGTTTACTGCTATTGTTCTATAGTTGTAGAAAGTTTCTTTCAGGTGCAACAAACATTCAATAAATGTTTATTGAATTAGTTAATTAATTATTATGGTTGGGAGAACAAAAACAGAGCTAATCAACCATGAGAGATAGAAGCCATTGGTGATATATCCTGCTATCTCCTTATGGGCTCTGGCATGGCATTATTATAGGCAAAAATACTGGGAAGAATGTCAGAAAGAAATTCTCTGTTGTAATGAACTAAGAGGATTAAATGAAGACTCCTCAGTACTATCTCTACATCAAACATCCTTGTGTTGTGGACCCTGGTGGGACCTCATGATGGAATCCGAAGTTAAAAATATGAAAAGGCAAAATTGTTGGCCTGTCAGGTGGAAGATCAGACACACCAAATGGGCCCTTCCATGCATCTACAGCAAAGCAAACACCTGTTCATAAGTCTCATTGAAACTGCAGGGGAAGAGAGATTCTGAAAGTTTTCTATTAAGCAAGGATGGTGAATGGATATTGATTTTGCACTAATAATAATGTAAGATGTGCAAAATGTTATACATAGTGTCAAGTATAATTTTTCTTAGTTGAAAATAATACTTTCATACCAATATAAATTGAGCACCTGTCAAAGATTTATTAACTCATTAATGAGGGAGGCAGTAAGTAGGTAACTCCAGTCAAGAGAGCATTTTGAGGAATGGGGTATTTATAGGCATTTAAAAAGAAATGTTAGAATTAGATTGCAAGGTTAGATACAAAATGGATTAATGTTCCACAGGACATCATTGCTATTGGACAGAAATTATTTGCCCATCCGCCATATGAGATCTACAAGCTAACATGCAACTTCACAGAGTTTGAGCCCTTAATTAATAGTAAACAACAAAGTCAAGAAAAGTCACATCCCTAAGATAATTAATTATTCTTAAGTGGCCTTGTTAGACAATGCTCCTATATGTCATGGAAAGACATGCCTGATTTCCACGCTTTGAAGAATTTTTCTTAACAATATTCTCTTTGCTTCGTGTGCTATCTTCTTTCATTTCCATGAGTTTCATTTCCATGGATTCCATTACTTTTTTTTTTTTCCATTACTTTTTGTAGCTTTCGAGATTCTCTCTATTTGGATCAGCACCTCTATTGTTCCCTTAACATATTATGGTAGAACACCACAACAGAGAAGTTTTTTATTTGTTGAGTTTTTGTCTGTTTGGTGGGGGGACATCAACCTCATGATTGAAAAGGGTCGTTGGACTTCGTGTTTGTCTCCTTCTTCAGACTGCAGGCTCCTCAAGGCTAGTACTTGGTCAGTTCAAAAACATCAGCATGGCCTCTGCTATATATTTCTACTCTCTAGTAATGCCTGATATGTACTGGGAACACGCTTAATCATGATCCCTAGACAAATGAATGAATGTAATTAAAGCAAAAAAAAATTGTTATCCTTAATCAGGAAAAAGTTATATAGTTACGGAATGGTATAATACATAGGTCCAGGTCATGAAGGAGTTTTATATGACAAAGGGGCAGTTCGGCTGGCTTTTAGGACAAACGGAAATCAGCCTATGAGGAAAAGGCTTTGGGGTAAAGCAGACGTTGTTGCAATTAGCCTTTAGCCCAGAAGATACTCTTTTCTTCCACCTAAAATAACTGCGGTGTATAAAATCCCAACCACCACCCTTAGTGGTGGGTCTTAAATGAGGATTGCATTCAAGAGTTGATCCTCCCAGTTTCGGGGCAGGGTGGGGGGGGTCTGTCATTAAGGAATTTTCCCAGTAACTGTAAAGAAGAAATATTATAAGAGAATTATGTGTTTGTTATATTTGTTTTATGTTTTATTTAAGGATTTAAAATAGCTTCAAATAAAAGATACAGAAAAAGGTAAATTCTTTCTGGTGGAAAAATCATAAAGAAAGGAAAATAGGTACTGTTACCAGAAATCTAGCCTCAAGCATCCTGGTAGCCAAATCAAGAGAGAAAATTTTACAACTTGCAAAATAAGGGAAATACCAGAAGTTTTTCACTAGCACTGAGTTATGCAAGAATTTACTTTGCAGACTCTTATATAGGGACACTAGAGAGTCAAAGCCTTCAATTTAAGTTTTACAAAAGATGAATTTATGCTCTTTATATTTCTGTTTCTGGTATTGTTGCTTACTAAAAGCTAAGTCCACATTATAACACCTTATATAGGTAATATATCCAGATATGTAGCATTTGGTTAATCAAACTATATATGAAGGTATAACTTAGAGAATCTGCAGAGATGAAGCTGGAAAATCCTTTGGTTTTCAGATATCAATTAATTGATTCACACTTGACCAAAGCTATGTAAGCAGCCAATTTAAGACTGAGATATAAATGTTAATAGGGAGAAGATACATGCTACTAATCTTTGTACTCTCTGTGCCCTGTGTGATGCCTGGCACATAATAGGGACTCAATAAATATTTGACAAACAGTACTAGTGACTGCTGAATATTCCTCATAATGGAGAGCTTCCAGGGGCCATGAAGTAGCAGAGATGGCCTTGAACAAAGGACTCCCATCCAGATCTGAGTAGAAGAAATGTCTCCTCTCTTCCTGTGTCAGTGAATCTAATACATCTCTTCAGGTTCAGGACTCACTGAAGTTATGCAATGATACTTTTATCCATACTTTTAGTAACAGATGTTACAGTTCAAAACCTCCATATAGCTTATTCCTTAACAGGAGTTTAGTTCTTGTCAACAAATCCTTTGCTGTTCTAGAAAAGTGATAAAAAGATTTTTTTTCTTAAATGGTAACGTGGGAGTCCAATAGATGCTTCTACAGTACCCCACCCTAATCAGTGGAATGGGGAATGGCGGGCTCAGAGCACTGGGGTTCTCATGCAGGCAACCATGGTAACATTAAGATCAAGGTGATTCCAGTGACCCATTCCAAAAAATGATATGCCAGACCACCAAAACCATTGTCCCAGGGGCCTCCTTCCTGTGCTTTCCCTAGTCCAACAGACCTGGTACATGTGTACAAGTCTGATTTTCTGCAAATACCCTTTGATTATACTGCCCCTTTGTGCAAAACATTCCATGTTAGGAGAGAGAAAACAAATCCGTGAGTTGAGAACTGGAGGAAAATGAGGACATCCCTCAAGGACCATCCCACTGTTGGGTCTGTGCCCTGATTAGACATCCAGTAAGCTCCGGGACCATAGATCGATCAGAACACAGGAGAAACCATTTGGGACAGAAAACAGCAGTTTTGGAAAACATACTCTCTTGTGTGTCTTCCCGCTCTTTTTCTCAAACATTCTGGAGGGGCAGAAAAGGCAGGGTCTTCCAGAGATGTATCAACTTGATGAACACGTCAAAGAAAATACTGTCCATTTGTAGAGCAATTACAGTTTCCTCTGTAGTCAGCACCACACCTTGTGGATCCTAAGACAGAAATCTAAAGCAGTGCTTCTCAAACCATCCCTGGCGATGAACCACTTTATTTTTCTGTTTCTAATCCATTCCAGACCAACATTTTTATAAAACAATGAATTGTTTCTTTGTTTCATTTCTATAATAAAGATGTAATTTTTTATTATTATATTTCAACCAATCAAAAAATAGGCTCAAATTGCTTTAAAAGCTTCCAAATATTTTCTGTCAAAATCTGGACCTGTCATATACCACTAACATTCAAGAGCTGGCACCAGTCAGCTAACAACTCTGCACAGCACTGATCTAAAAAGTGTGCTGGAAATCTTCTTGGGACACCAGACAAACTCCCTTTCTTTTCCATTCTGGGCACAATGCTTGAGAAAAAGTCATATATGTAAGAAACACAAAATTCCTAATGATTTTTTTAGGGGGTAAGAACATATCAATAATTTATATGGGTTTTTTGACATAAATCCAACTTATCCACCATGTCAATTTCACTGACCTGTATCTATCATTGCATCATCAAGGAAAGGCCAGTCCTTGGGAAAGGTGATTTGGTGATTTGGTCTCCAGGGATGTATTAACAGTTAATTCCAATTACCATATTAGCAATCGGAGAGAGTGCAAACTTATTTAAGAATAGCACGTGCTTAGGTCTAAAGTGATTCCCAAAACAAAATTATCCGTCCATTCCAAACAGAAGTCATCCTCTGCTTCCCCTCCTGCTTTGAGTCTGAGACACTTTGGCCATTTCAAGGTTCATACCATGATCAGGGAACATTTTATGTTCCCATCCATACCAAAGGTTATCCAGCATATTTTATTGTCCTTCAGCAGGTAGAAGAGCCTGTGCATGCATCCTAACCCATTAGTTTCTTCTAGAACACATTAGAACAATTCTCCTCTGTTTACCAAACTGTTTTCTCTTCTTCTTGGACTAGTTTCATTCCTCTTTGCAGTTAGGTATGGCCTCAGGACAGAGTTCTGGGTGACAGTGGGTGGAAGAGAGGCATGGAGCGCCTCCCAGCCTGCCCCCTAAGAACCTCCCATGCCTGGTCCTTCATACTCTTTTCCTCCCCACCCCCCACCCCCCAGCGACCCTGGGAGCCACATGTGGAAGCTGCAGGAGCCACAAACTGGAGGAGCCAGGGTCCCTGAACCAGGGCTTGGAGGAGACTCTCCCCAATCAGGAACGTTCACTCTAGACATCAGATGAGAGAGAAATCCAACATGGAGTTATGCTGTTGAAATTTGGTGGTTTGTGTATTAGAGTAGCTGATGTTACCTTCATTAAATGCCTTCATAATCAAAGATATTAACTATTTTTCTCTCTCCTTAAGCAAGGTTGGCTGGTGAATTAGAATGTCTTTATGTACCAACTCTTATCACGATCCATTGCATGGGCCTGCTCTGTATCTAATCACGTATTCAAAATTATCTCCTGAACATCTACTGTGTGTCTTCATTGGGTACAAGTATCATATCTAAGGGTCCCTTAAAATGAGACCCAAGGGGTGCCTGGGTGGCTCAGTGGGTTAAAGCCTCTGCCTTCAACTCGGATCATGATCCCAGGGTCCTGGGATCGAGCCCCACATGGGGATCTCTGCTCAGTGGCGAGCCTGCTTCCCCCTCTCTGTCTGCCTGCCTCTCTACCTACTTGTGATCTCTGTCTGTCAAATAAATAAATAAAATCTTAAAAAAAAAAAAATGAGACCCAAGAGGAACAATTCTTCAAATTTAGTTTTGGGGTGCCCAGGTGGCTCAGTTGTTAAGGGTCTGCTTTCAGCTCAGGTCATGATCTCAGGGTCCTGGGATGGAGCCCCGCATCAAGCTTTCTGCTCAGCAGGGAGCCTGATTCCCCCTCTCTCTCTGCCTGTCTCTCTGCTGACTTGTAATCTCTCTCTCTGTCAAACAAGTAAATAAAATCTTTTTTAAAAAAATAGTTTTAAAGTGACTCAGTTTCAAGCTATAATTATAAAGCAAAATGTACCTGTAGACTCTTAAATGCCCACCCTCTTCCCCTGATCTACATGCTCCCCCACCACCTCCACCCCCATGTTCCTGTGTGTTGAAACACAGGAGGAACTCAGGCTGTATGATTTTAAAGAAAGAAAACACAAAGTTCCCCAAGAGGTTTCCTCGCTCACCCTCAATTTGGATCAAGAATTTCACAAGGACTTCAATCTGGGAGGATATCATTTCCATGGTGCTGGTGACAACAGAGACTCAGGGAGGGAGAATGGCTTGCCCTTGTGAAATGAGAGATTTGTTTTTTGGTTTTTTTTTTTTTTTTTTTTTTAGGTGATCCCCTCTTCTGGGTCCTCAAGTGACTCTCACGGAACACCAGGATTAATTCTTAAGGCTGGTTTGCTTCTCATTAGTGTTTCAGGGCACTGAGACAGAGCTTATGAGAGAGGGCCTTAGAGTTTGCATATGTGAGTATGCCATTCCAGCTTCTAGACTTGGATGGAATCTATCTGTGTTCTCTGCTCCAGATTCAACTCCCCAGCATGCAAGCCACACCCCCTCACGTCTCATCATGCATTCGCCTCTCAGAGGCATGCTCTGCAGTCTTTGTAAAAAGTTTCATCGTTTTGTATGAACCTTCCCACACAGCTGAGCAGCTCCCTTGCGCACCATCACATTTGTTTACTTGAAATGGAAAGTCGGGATTTGCAAATCTATTTTGATTTGATTTTTTGCAAGTAAAAAATTAAGCATAGATGAATATAACCCAGGATATTTTATTCTTTCTTGCTCCTCCCATCCAACCTGTGGTCCTATTTCTCCAAGGAAAGATTGGTTTATCGTCCCACTGTCCCACCCAGACTGCTCCTTTCTTCGCTGTTTATAAAAACACTGCTGGGAAATTAAAACAAGAAATGCTCTTTTCCAGAGACACTGAAGCATATCTGAGCTTAGGCAAATGACGTTGTTTTAAATGATATCAGAAACTTGGAGCTGAGTACTGAGCTGTGTGGACACCTTGTAAATGGTTAATTACGATGGTGGAGATGATGGAGCCATCCACTGACCCGCCAGAAAAAAACAAGAGAAAACCTTCAGTCTGCAGACCACAGACTCAGCTAGGGGACCGATGCTCGCTCGCTCTGAATATGGATTTCAGGACACTTCCAATCACCCTCCATCTGCAGGATTTAAGCCCCCAAGGCCAGACCATCTATTTTTCACATTTGATTTGGGCTGGGACCTGGGGCAGAAGCAGATCTCATTCCCCCTCCCCCTCACTACCCTCCCCCTCACTACCCTCCCCTGTGCCTCTGTAGCTCTGTTATTTCTCCTATTAATATCTCATCAACATCGGGCAGGTGCTTCCTGTACAGAGGTTCTTCATTAACAAGTTGTCAATGGGACAGAGAGTCAGATCCCCACTGCTGAAGGAAATGGGCATAAGAGCGGCAGGAGGGGGCCTGAGCACCTCCTGCATGACAACTACCCTTTCTATCGGGTCTGTGTTTTCCCAACAGACTTAAATTTGGATTCACCTATCTGACTTCGGAAAACTTTCCTGGAACTTCCTCCTTAAGCAAACATTTGTTCTCAAATTAAATCTATTTTTATGCTTAATGTAATATCTGAATCAGCAGTTTTTAAATACTCAATATATCTTTAAATGCTAACAGACAACAAGTATAGCAGGTGTTTAATTGTGGTTTAAAGATCCACATTGTTCACATTTTACAATCACAATTAAAATTAAGCAATAACACCAAAGGAGTTCCGGTATACGGCAATAATACTTACCAGTATAGTGAAATTGATAAGGATCCAGATATAATGATGCCCATTGTAGTAACCCTGTGGTGACTGATTGCTATTCTGCTGTTAGCAAACAACCAAGAAATACTTTATTTTTTCAGAATTATCAATTTGTTTCTAGGGTATGTGAACAATGGAAACCTTAAGGGAGAATGCAATAGTTAGTGAGGTATTAAAACAGTTATATAACTAATAAAAACACTAAATCAACTTAGATATGCAGCAGTGTGTCATTTCCATTTTAATAAAAAAGTACATTATTCTCTTCCCGAAATTACAAAATTTTATTTTTTTTTTACTCCGTGCCAACATATTTGGAAAGTAAAAAAGTCATAAATCTACGGTTTCTGGAATTGTCACTTATGTGATTCTCTAGTCCTTAAAAAAGATGGAATAAAAACAGGCATTTTCATAAAACGATCGATTTGAAAAATTATTTGCATTCACTGCTTGTGATTTTTTTCTTGGGGAGGATGGAAGGGGGAGCATGGGGACTTGTAAATAAAACACATTTGATTTTCCTAGCATCCCTGTATGCTGAGCATTAAGATCTCTAGAAGTGCCTGCTCGAAAGGCCATGTGTGGAGATGCTTTATTGGGAGAAGTCTTCACATTCTCCTTTATGCAGCCCTCACAGTAACAAAGGCCCAGTCAATGGGTCAGACTCCCAGTCAATGAAATCCAGTTATCTGCAAGATGGGAGACAACTGGGTAATGCACACATATTTCTTCTCTGAAAAAACAGAGGCAGACTTATCAAGGGACCACAGGATGGTTTCCAAGTACCCTTGAAAATTCCCATAGTTTATTGCCTGGGTTGCTAGTGAATACCGTCCCACAGGAAAGAGCCAAAGTAGCTCTTGAAGGATCTAGATGTAGAATTTTAGGACTGCAAAATCATTTGAGAAGACCTGAAGAAAAAAGGCAGGAACAAGAAAGGAATCCATTCAGGGCACTGTGTTGCATTTTTTCACCCAAGTCCCCTGGAGCAATGGTCTTTGCCCTCCCTGATCATTAGTATCCCACAGAGAGCTTTTAAATGAGTGAGTGTGTGTGTGTGTGTGTGTGTGTGTGTGTGTGTGTGTGTGTGCGCGCGCGCATTGATGCTTCCCTCTGGGCCAGTTAAAACCAAATCCCTAGGGACAGGGCCTGGGTAAGTCTGACACATGGATGCACATCACCAAGAAACTTGGGGGTGGAAGCCTTTGCCTTAAAATCTGTGCACATTTTGCAATTTGATTCAATGAAGTATTTTTGTTTTAGTAATTAACTATATAGGTTTCTTTTTCTCTAAATATTCAGGTACAATCAATGAACCAGGGTAGTGTGCCATAAGACCCCTGTGACTTGCCCTCCACCTGAGAGTATTAAGAATACCAGAAAAGTAAGGATCTGACTCATTGCATAAATGAAGAAACTGAGGCCCAGAGAAGTAAAGTCCTTCGGGATTTCTTATGACACTCTACCATCTGCTCTTTTGTACCATATGTAAAGGGCAACTTAGTGATGAAATACTCTGGATTCCATTCAAAAGAACATAAGGAAATATGAAATGGCTGGAAAGTCTGATAAAAGAACACGCTAACAATGGCAGTTACGATTTACTGAGCCCCTGCTAAATATCAGAAATTTGCATATTCATACATTCATTCAACAAATTTTATTGAATATTATTATAGGAATAGCACTAATCTAGCCACCTGGAGATACCATAGGTATCAGTATGCGACATGATCTCTGATTTCTTGAAACTTCAGGCTCCTGGAGAAAACTAACATTCACCAAGAGCCACAGTAATATGATAATAAGAAATAGGTAGTAAAAAATAACAAGGACTTGGGATACCTGGGTGGCTTAGTCCATTAAGCTGCTGCCTTCAGCTCAGGTCATGATCCCAGGATCCTGGGATAGAGTCCCGCATCGGGCTTGTGTGCACTCTCTTTCTCTCTCTCTCTCACACACACACACACAAATAAATAAATAAAATTTTTAAAAATAAATAAATAAATAAAAATAACAAAGACCTGTAATAAGTGCTCTGAAAGGAATTTGGTTTCATTAGAACAACAAAGAAAGATGATCTATGGAGGAGACTTGAGAAAGAATGGGACACCTAAGCTGAGATCATGAGAAGCAAATGGGAGTTCATCAAATGGTGGGGGATGAGAAGGTAAGGAAAGAGCATCACTTACAGAGAAAATAGCATGTGCAAGTGTCCTGTGGTAAGAGAAGGCAAAGCACTTTGGAAGACTTGGGAAGGGGTCAGAGTGGCTGGAACAGAAGACTGGAGGGGCAGGTTAAGGCCACGCATTTATGAGATCTAATGTTTGTAACCATCTCACATGGAAGGTGTTTTGGATCCCATTTTATACCAGAGAAAACCAAGGCCCAGAGTTTACTTAACATAATCCAGGATCACACCACTAGTAAGTGCTGAGTGAAAATTAAGCATATCTGCTTCCCTGGAGTATCCCATTTTATGCCCTGGCACTGCTCAAAAATACTCAGAGTAGACAAAGGATCTTCAGAGGTTGCCTATCATGCCTCCATGTGGGTAATGTATCCCCTCTGCTTCACATCAATAAGCACCATGCTCAGAAGCTCAGACTGCAGACTGGGCCAGTGTTGAATGGAGTACAAGAGAATAAGCCAGAGTCAAAGAACAGTGAAACAAACAAAGGACCACTATAGAAGAGCTTAGACGGCCGGTGCAATCTAAAATCTACGTGGAATTTTCATATTGTTACAAATAGCTTTTTTTAGTACCATCATGATGTTTTTAGCTGCACTTAAGAAAAAAACTCAACTTTAAATGGTTTAAGCTATGAAGATATTTTATTATTTCACATAACATAAGCACCAAGGGAGGATGAATCCAGAATTTACTCATTAAGAGACTCAGTGAAACCATTAAGGACCAACTTTTTTCTGCTCTATTGTCTTTAGCTTCTTTTCCTCAATGACTGTCCACAAGAAAGTTGGTCACAAGAAAGTTGCCATAGTTCAGGTTTCACCTGCTGACAGGACAACAAGCAGCAGGAAAACACCATTTCTTCCTGATGTTTCCTATTCCAGAGTGAGGAAACATTTTCCCGATGTCTCTGCACCAACAGACTTCCCCTCAGATCTCAGTAGCCAAAACTGGGTCATATGCCCACCCCACACCATTGACTGTCTAGGGCAATGAGAAGACCACACATGACTTAGACAAATCAGGATTTTCCCCCCAAGGTAGGGATAGCATCACCTGAAAAGCAATTGTATGTGCAAAATTGGAGTTCTGTTAACAAAAATTTAGGGGGGCTTAGTTGAGGTAATCAATAGTATAGTTTCTACTCTGCTTGATTTGTTCAGAAAAAGTCCCACCTTCTGGGCAGCAGGGATTCAATGACATCAGGTTCATCAATGGTGCTCCCAATCAGTTCAATGTGGTAAACATAAGTCAATAAACAATAGGTAGGAAGAAGACAGTCTAACTTTGCATCCTGGATCTCTCCATGTGAGAGGAAGAGAATAAGACCAAATCCTAGGCAGCAGCCAACTGTGACAACTTTGAAGAAGTCATCAAACCTGCAGTTGTATCCCGTGTCCAAGTTAACCTGCAACACATGAGGGTCAGCCACACATTTGGGCAAGCCAGCCCTAAACCCAAGGACAGAGTTTAGATGATCTTGAGAGTCCATTTTCAATCAGTGGGATGAAAATCACAGGGCGATTATTTGGCAAGTCCTTCTCTATGCTTCCATCTCAGGGGACCAGGGCGAGCTATACACATTAATTAGGAAAGATCCGTGGTCCTCCTGAGATGAGAGTAGGGCTGGAGTCACAACTGCCCATCACAATAAGCTCTGAGGACAAATAAGCCCTACCCAGCACCTTTCCTGAGGTTCCGTGGCAAATGACATTGACACTTAACAACTAGTGGGGGATTCACAAACCACTTTCAGACACACACGCACAAAAAAGAAAAGTCACATGCATCTGAGTTGCAAACAGGACCCCCAGCAAACTTGTAGTTAGGGGTTTTGTGTAATGTCACATCCCCCGTGCTCTCGCAGGTATCTCCATTCAACTTGATAATTCCTATAGGGTAACTCTGGAGTTTCTGGTAAACATTTATTTAAAAAAAAAAAAAAGCTACTCATCTATAGTGTAGCATGAAATAAAAGTAAAAGCAAGAGTTTAGGGGTCAGATGTCACCTCTCCTCTTTCCTGGCTGTGTGATCTACTTGGTGTCTCTAAGCCTCCACTTCCTCCTCAATACCAAGGGAATTCTTCTGGTGGGGTTGTGAGGATGGAGTGAGAGAATAACAATACGTGCTACTGACAATGTCTGACACACGGTACGTACTCAATAGCCACCAGGCTGTGTGAGACTGGAGGAGTCACGCTGTAAACAGGATGCCAACAAGCAGGATCAGACAGTCACAGGACATGTGGGAAGAAATACATGCTCAGGAAACAGGGATCCTAGGATCAGCAGATCACAGAGACAAAAGAGGCCTGAAGGCTACATAGAAGTACTTTCTCATACTACACTCCAGGCATAATGGAAGCTTCTTGTTCCCCAGGAATTTAGGGAGGTTGACATCCCTAGAAAACTTCTATAGGTTCATTCTATGCTTGCAATATTGTAATCCCACAATGTGACATTTCTCGCTGTTATCACTCTTTAAGTCTCCATTTGTGCACCCAACACACATTTATTAGGTATGTACTATGGACCAGTAGCTATAGAGGTGAGTTTAGGGCTCCATGCTTGGCATTTTACCTACCTTTTTTTTTTTTTTTCAGATTTTATTTATTTATTTGACAGAGAGAGAGAGTCTGTTAGAGAGGAAATACAAGCAGGGGGAGTGGGAGAGGGAGAAGCAGGCTTCCCACTGAGCGGGGAGCCCGATGTGGGGCTCGATCCCAGGATGATGAGATCATGACCTGAGCTGAAGGCAGATGCTTAACGACATTTTATTTACTTAACAATAATCCTAAAGATCAACTACTACTGACCCCATTTAAATGTGAAAGCCTGGTATATCTCAGAAAGCCTGGGTATATCTCAAAACCACAGCTTGTGAGTTGTAGAGATCAGATTTGAACCCCAGTCTACCTATGTTTTGCCACAAAAATGCTGCCAAAAAACAATACCAAATATCAGTAAATTAAACTTACATCCATTTATTCTTAGCAATCTGCAGACCAGCAAAGAGCCATTTGATCCAGGCTAGGCTTGATTCAGGGTGAATCTGCTCCCAATGCCTACCATCTTTCTGGGAACATCAGGCTATCTTGGACATATTGTTCTCATGAGCATGGCAGACACCCAGAAGGGCAAATCCAGCTGTGCAAGCACTTTTCAAACTTGGTAGCATCATCTGTGCTAAAGTCCACTGGCCATAGAAAGCTACATGGACAAACCCAGATAAGTCAGAGTAATACACTCTAGCTTTTAGTTTCTGGACCTACCAAGTCATATGGCAAAAGGGTGAAGAATTAGGGCCATTCAGGTAATCCACCAGTAGGAGTCTGATTTGCAAACCTACACACTTTCCTCCATCCTGCCAGCCTCCCAACAAAAGCGAATAAATACAATACCCTATAATTCTCCAATAGAAAGACATTGAAAATGCTGGGAAAGTATGGTGGAAGGGCCATGTCACTCTTCCCAGGGAGGCAGAGAAGAGGTACAGCAAATAATGACTACTGAAAGAATGTAATCATGTGCTACTGTCTCCTGGCTGAGACGAGGAACAGCACAGGCATGAAAATGCCAAGCTCTGGCCTCAGCAAGTCCATCACAGCGGGGGGGAAAGCCTGGGGAATGGAGGAGACTTTTGATGACTCAGATCAAACCAGGATACAAGCAACAACTGGAACTGAAACTCTCTGTGGTTTGCCTATGCCAGGCATCAGCTCACTGGAGAGATGGATGTTATGATCAGTTAAACAATTTCATCAAACTTCACACTGTAACCCTTGGGCAAAACCAGAAATAATAATTCACTGGTAAGAGTTTAGTAGCTAGAGGTGGACCCAAAACTCTGACAGAAGAGTGGCATCCAGTGGCCAAGGGTTAATTTGCAATGAGCCACAGCTGCAGGCAGGCAGATATGGCAGTTGCTGGCTAACCACACCCCAGTGGATGTTCAACAGACCACAAGAAGGGGCAGTCACCAGCTGGGAGCCTGCAAAGGAGAAGACTCAGCCAATGACAAAGACAGAGAGGGTCACCCTCCTCCTGGAAGAACATAGCAACATTCTGAGTTTCCTTCACTCATGGTGTTCCATTTTTTCGTGAGACCCCAGTTCTCCTGAATTAGAAGTTCTGACGGAGGAGCCTAGTCACCTGTGTTTCCACAAGCCCTCCAGATGATTCTGAGAACCACTGCGTCAGAGCACGAGGGAGTGGTTCCTGAGAGGAAGTACAACTTCAGCTGGACCTTGAAGAAACTAGAAAATGGGAGAGACCTTGTGTAAATCAACCCAGAAGGCAGAGCAGCAGCCATGAGAGTGACCCACTTAAGGACCCCTTAGGTGACTGTCTGAACAGAGGACAGGGTGATTCGGAGTGGTAGACAAAAAAAGATTAACTACGGGATGCCTGGGCGACTCAGTCCATTAAGTGCCTGCCTTTGGCTCAGGTCATGATCCTGGGGTCCTGGGATCCAGCCCCATGTCTGGCTTCCCTGCTCAGCAGGGAGTCTGCTTCTCTCTCTCTCCCTCTGACCCTCGGCCCTCCATCCTCCGACCTCCACCCTAGCCCCTGCTCATGCTTTCACTTGTTTGCATGCTTTCTCTCTCAATGAATAAATAAAAAATCTTTTTAAAAAATAACTAGACTGAGTGCGCTCGGTGTGTAGTTTTAGAAAATCTTGAAAACTGGCTACAAAAACGTTTGGACTTCTTGCAACGCAAGATAAAAGATTTTTACTCTACTGAGAGAAAAGGGCAAGAGGATAGTGAGAAACAGGGAGAACAACGACTCACCCGAGCATATCCTCCAACAGTGACGCCTTCTTTTGAAAACACATTAAAAGAACATGGTGTGAAAGCAAGAGCCAGCTATCAATAAGCAACCCAAACATCAGTGGTTAGACAGTGAGACCCAAATGGAAGTTCAAGGATGTCACCTTCGTTTAGTGCCCTTCCCTGGGCCTCACCCCATCTCCTGCCCCACAGCACCTCCTCCCCACCACGATGACAACCAGGGACAAAAAGATTTAAAGAAAAGTAAGTGAAGCAACACTGTAAAGACCAGTTTCAAAGTGTGAGAGGCATTCTGGTTTTAGAGACAGCTTCTAAACTCCCTCTTGAGAAACTGCTGGTAATTTTGTGGGGATTAGGGACTGAATTTTTTGTCTTAATTAATTTAAATGTAAATTTAAGTAGTCACATGTGGCTAATGGCTACCATAGTGGATAGTATAATTCTAGATCACTGAAAAATTGTGAAAACTTCCCAACAGGATAGGCTCTCCCTGACCCCAAAACATGATAAAATGAGCACAAAAGATTATAGGCCAATCTTACTTATATACAAGTAAAAAAAAAAAAAACCTTAGTAAAATAAAATGTATGTAATCCAGATCATTATTTTAAATATGCATGCACACACATACACCCTGATCAACTTAAAATTACTTCAATATTTCCAGAAAATTTATTAATGTGATTCATTGCATTATAAGTTAAAAAGAAAAGATGATCTTGATAAATACCAATAAGCTATCTAATAAAACTCAACATTAATGTCTGATTTGTTTTTGAAGATTTTATTTATTTATTGAAAGAGAGAGAGAGAACATGGGGGTGGGGGAACGGAGGGAGAGGGAGAAGCAGACTCCCAGCTGAGCAGGGAGTCCAACTCAGGGCTCCATCCCAGGACCCTGGGATCATGACCTGAGCCAAAGGAAGGCACTTAACCCATTCAGCCACCCAGGCACCCCAGTGCCTGAATTTTTAAAACGAAAAAAACTCTTGGGGCACCTGGGTGGCTCAGTCATTAAGTGTCTGCCTTTGGCTCAAGTCATAGTCCCAGGGTCCTGGGATTAAGCCCCCTATCCGGCTCCCTGCTCGGCGGGGAGCCTGCTTCTCCCTCTCCCACTCCCCCTGCTTGTGTTCCCTCTCTCTGTGTCTCTCTCTGTCAAATAAATAAATAAAAATATTTTTAAAAAAAGGAAAAATATTTAAAATATTTAAAATATTTAAAAAAAATTTTTTAATAGGTTACAAATCAGACTTTAACTAACTTAAAAGAATTAAATCATGCAAAATATTTTCTCTGACCATAACATAACTAATCTATAAATCAATAACAGAGGAATAACGGGAAAATTTTAACATACTTAGAAATTAAACAGCACACTTCTAATCCATGGATAAAAGAAAAAAATTTCCAAGGGAAATTGGAAAATATTTTCCTTTATTTTTTTAAAGATTTTATTTTTTATTTGACACAGAGAGAGAGGGCACAGCAGGGGGAAGGGCAGAGGGAGAGGGAGAAGCAGACTCTCCGCTGAGCAGGGAGACCTACGTGGGGCTCCATCCCAGGACCATGGGACATGACTGAGCCAGCCCATGGCAGCTGCTTAACTGACTGAGCCACCCAGGCGCCCCAGAAAATATTTTAAACAGAACAAAATTTTCAGAGCAAAATTCATAATATTAAATTATTGTGTTAAAGAATTCTCAAGGCTCCACCTCAAGAAACTAGAAAAGGAAGAGCACAATAGGCCTGATTTAAGCAGAAAAATGAAATAATAAAGATAAGAGCAGAAATCAAAAAAATTGAAAGCAGAAAAACTATAGAGAAAATGGATAAAACCAACTCAGATGAAATTAACTTATTCTTTGAAAACCACAAACTACCAAAAATCATCCAAAATAAAATAGATAACCCAAAAAGTCCTGAAAATATTTTAAGAATTAAATTTGAGTTTAAAACCTCTGAAAAAAAAATTACCAGGCGTAAATGGTTTCACTGGTTTTCTACCAAGAACTTAAAGGAAAAATGACACCAATCCTACATGTTATCTTCCAGAAAATACAAATAAAGAAGACATGTCCCAACTAATTTTACAAGTCCAGTATCAGTCTTATACCAAAACCAGGCAAAGACATATCAACAAAAAAAACTACACCCAAGTACTCCTCATGAAAATAGGGAAAAATTCCTTGACAAAATATTAGCAAAGCTAACAATTTATAATAAGAATACTACAATACTATGAAGGGGTTTATCCTGGGAAAGTAAGGCTGTTTAGTATTTAAAAATCAATGTAATTCACTATATATACAGCCTAAAAAAAAAGAAACTTATAGTATATAAATAGATGCAGAAAAAAATATTTCACAAAATATAAGACACATTCTTGACATCTTAAAATCTCTCAACAAACTAGTAATAGAAGGAAAGTTTCTCAAAATTATAAAGGACATCTACAACTATCATCAAACCTAATAGGGTAAGACTGCATGTTTTTCACCTATAATCAGAAACAAGACTAGGATGTCAACTCTGACCATGCCCATCAATAGTGTCCTAGAAGCCCTAGCCAGTGCAATAAGGCAAGAAAAAGAAAGAAAATATGTACAGATTGGAAAAGGGGAGATAAAATTATCCCATTTATGGACAAC
The DNA here is from genome assembly GCF_002288905.1 of Enhydra lutris kenyoni. Lineage (NCBI taxonomy): Eukaryota > Metazoa > Chordata > Mammalia > Carnivora > Mustelidae > Enhydra > Enhydra lutris. The sequence goes on from NW_019154123.1 coordinate 11,166,462, forward strand.
ATGATGTGTACACAGAAAATTCCAAGGGACTTATTAAGAAAGAGAAAGAGGGGAAGAGAGGGAGGGAAGGAAGGAGGGAGAAAGGAAGAAGGAAAGAAAATCTCCTAGAATTAATGAAGTTGGCAGGATTGAACTATACAAGGTTAACACATAAAAATCTATTGCATTTCTTTTGCCCTTAAGTCCTAGCTTCCTCATCTGTAAAGCTGGAAAAGTAACAGAATTTGCCTATAAGTTTGTTGTGAGAATTAAACAATTAATATATGCAAATCATATAGTGCCTTGTACATTGACAACACTTGATAAAAGTTAACCATCACTTACTATTATTAGGTATAGGAAGTAGATGCGGATGCATGTGAAGTTGATAGGAAAAGACCTATGGGTTTGACAGGCTAGAATCTCATTGAGGTCAGTGGATCCAGCTGCTAAAGATCTTAAGACTTCATTCTGAGCTCTGCAGAATAAGAATATATCAAGTACATATCAGGCTCCAAATTTGAGTTCTGTGTTCAAGCTTTGGGTGCCACATCTTAACAGGTACACTGAGAAAAATAGTAGCCTCCTAAAGGGGTATGAGCAGAAGGATGAAGGTTTGGAAAAATGTGCCATGACTGCAGCAAGGAGGGGTGCTTACAGTGGCAATACAATGGCTTAGGAATTGCAAGATAGCTGATCTCAAATACCTGCTATGGTGAATGATGATAGACATTCTCCAGAGGACATACCTATGACTAGAAAGTAGACAGTATACATGTATTTAAATTTAATATTAGAAATAAAAATTAAAGCTCTTTTTAACTGGAACTGGTTACCTAATGGAACACATAAGGATTATAATTTGATCCCCATAATATAGATGAAGGAAATTCAGGCTAAAATTTAAGTACATGACCAAAATCTCAAAGCTAGCCAATACACCCATGATTTAATTCTTGGCCTTTTGACTCTATGCAGTGATTCTCATGGTCCTTCAGTAAGTCAGAGAGAGGCTGGGACTAGATTCCACAGTCTTTGGCTCTGCTAGTTGGTCAGGTGGACTGGGCCTCAGGAGTGAGGCTGAAGCCAAAATGCAATTGTTTTGAAGCAACTTTCTAACTATGCTGGAGTTAGTCCACAGTGTAAATCCTGAGTTTCAACACAGAAAGGTGCAGAATCTAACATCCAGCTTGCTTGAGCTATCCACCAAATGAGTGTGGGGTAGGGTGATGGGGTGTGAGCAGATGCTATTGATGTTTTTTGCCGAGTGTTTGAAAACCCACTATGAATATTGATGCCAAGAGCTTGTTGCTGGCTCTTAGAAACAAACAGAAGATGTAACAGCCATTTTTTTTTCCCTCAATACAGGATACTGTTAGCCAAATGCAGAATTTCCATTTGATTAAGAAACACAAGTCCATCATACATTTGCTCCTCTTGTTAAAATGTGTTTGTTGATGACTTGGGGAGTGGACTCTCCTGAAAGGTTATACCAACCACAGCCTACAGAGGCCCAGGCAGCTAGGCCATATGTGTGACAGTGTCCTGTCCTCACAGCCAGATCAGCCAATGAATGGATTTTTTAAATGATTATTCAATACCTTCTAACAGAACCTCATTAGCTGTGACCATTGTCACCCTCTATCCTGCCAGTGAGTTGGGTTTTCAGTTCAGTGGAAGCTTAGAATTTTCCTACTCATGCAGGCAGATTAAAGCTCTCAACTAACTCAGGTGTAACTTACTTAATTCACCACCCAACTAATTACTGCAGATGCAGATAAGCCAGGCTAAGAGGAAAGAATCCACTTCCTAACACAAAACAAAGACCAAGTAAGCATGTTTCTAAATACCCAGCAAAGGCTGTGTCAGATGGCAGACATCCTTAAAAAACAAACAAATGCTCCAATAACTTCAAAAATCAATGAATTCTAAAAGGACAAAAATTATAGTGTGGTTTCTGTGCATTTGAGTTCTACTTGGTTCAACTTTGAATGCTATTTAACAACATAAGTAGATCAACTGTTTCAATCAAGTAAAATTCAAATTCAGCCAGTTCTCACACAATCCCATTCTAAACCATGTATTTTTTTTTTCCCCCAAATTGGGCTTGATTAGCAATGAATAAAGTATGGCAGCTAGAATCAAGAACACTTTTTTAAATGTGAACTCTGTCCCAAAGAGGTTAACTTTTGAAATATGAACTTAATTGAATGTCCTTTGCTCTAAAGAACATTAATTGGTTGTATCTTACTGTGGTAAAAAAATATATATATATATTTCAAAGGCAGTTAATTTAAATATCAGACTTTTGATGTGACTAGTTATCTTCTCAAGAGGCATATTCAGGAAATAAGTTATTTGAGCATGTACTCTGAAAACAATATAGAACCAATCTCAAATACCCTGTTAAAATAATTCAGTTTTTCATTTGCAAAGATTATGGACTGAATAAAAGTTTCAATCTGGGCAGAGAATGGTATTCTTACTGAGGGAATGAAATCTCACATGATATGCTCTGTTTTATGAGTGACTATTACATGGTAACATTATATTACTCATATTCCTACTAACTCATCACCGTGAGATGTTTTGGGAAATATTTCATGGCCCCATTAGAACGAGAACAAGCCTGCCCATTAGAAAAAGTTCTAGCAGCTGCTCCACCATTCACTGTGTGTATGACCTTAGTGAATCCCTAACTCTCTGAGCCTCATTCCATCATCTGTAGCATATCACAGCCCTTTCGTAATACATAGAGCCATGGAACAGAGATAAGTCTTGATAAGCCAAAATTCCACTAAAATGACCAGGTCCTTGGAGGCTAACCACTAGAATCCTGATTCACATTCACATTGTAGAAACCCACTTAATCTGTATTTCTATGTATTATCTGAGAGAAGACAAGAAATGCTTGAAATTGCATTTGTGATGCCCACAAAAGAATGTGTTCAGAATAACTTGAGTTTTGTTTCTGTAGAGAGAACTACAGATGACTTAACACACACAATGAACCAGATACCAGTCTCAGATTCACCCCCTTGCTCTCTTTCTCTCTTCCTCCCTCCCTTCCTCTCTCCCCCCAACCCCCAACTCACCTAAGGGCTGTGTTTCCCTTGAGCAGGTGAAACCAGCAGTCTTGTCAGCCATGGGGCATAGGAGAGGTGGGGGTTTTTTTGTTTTTGTTTTTATGATTTCTGTCTTTTATTTTTTTAATTTTAATTCAGTTAATTAACACACAATGTATTATTGGTTTCAGAGGTACAGGTCTATGATTCATCAGTCTTATATAATACCCAGGGCTCGTTATATCATATGCCCTCCTTAATGCCCATCACCCAGTTTACCCTATCTCTCCACCACTTTCCCCTCTAGCAACACTTAGTTTGTTCCTATCATTAAGAGTCTCTTTTTTGATTTCTCTCCCTCTCTCTGGTTTTGTCTCATTTTATTTTTCCCTCTCTTCCCCTATGATCCTCTATTTTGTTTCTTAAATTCCAAATAACAGTAGAGATCATATGATAATTGTCTTTCTCTGACTGACTTATTTTGCTCAGCATAAAATATCCTCTAGTTCCATCCACGTCATTGCAAATAGCAAGATTTCATTTTTTTTATAGCTGAGTAGTATTCCATTGGATATATATTTGTATATCTAACATCTTTATCCATTCATCTGTCTATGGATATCTGGGCTCTTTCCAGAGTTTGGCTATTGTGGAAATTGCTGCTATAAACATTGGGGTGCTCGTGCCCCTTCGGATCACTACAATTGTATCTTTGGGGTAAATACCAAGTAATGCAATTGCTGGGTCATAAGGTAGTTCTATGTTTAAGGGAAACGTATTTTTAAGCTCTCTTTGGTGTAAATCTACTTTCAGTCTAGAGAAAGAAACCATCAACCACCCATCACTCTGAAACACGGGTACCATGACACTTTCTGGAGAACTTCATCAAAAATTTCTTCAGCAATCATAATTCAAAATATTTTCCAAAATTTATTCCCTGGAGTCAAAACCAAGAGATTCAATCGAGAAAAAAAAAAATAGGGAAGGGGACTTAATGACTAAAGGTTTGGGAAACATACTTTACTGCCCTCTTGGAAATTCTTAATTCCTCTTTATTTAAAGGAACTAATATTTGCAGGAAATAAATCTGTTTAACTTTGATCAACCAGATATTTTCCAAACCTCTTAGACTTTGTCCTCATGTTAATCATTTAGAAATCCTACTTTAGTACTCCACCAAACACATTTAGGAAATTCCCATTCAAATCTTGGTGCCCAGCATCATGTGGACCACCTTCCCAGGAACTTTTTTTTTTAAAACATTTTTTTTAAAGATTTTATTATTATTATTATTATTTTTGACAGAGACAGAGATCACAAGTAGGCAGAGAGGCAGGCAGAGAGAGAGGAGGAAGCAGGCTTCCTGCTGAGCAGAGAGCCCGATGCAGGGCTTGATCCCAGGACCCTGGGATCATGACCTGAGCTGAAGGCAGAGGCTTTAACCCACTGAGCCACCCAGGCACCCCCCCCAGGAACTTTTTTCAAGACAATGGAAAAACCTCAAGAAACCAGAATTTAAACAACATTCTTCTAAATGAGCCCAGGGCCAAAAAGGAGATCTCAAAGAAAGTTTTTTCTTTATCCTTAGATTTTAGAAAATTCACCAGACTTGCTTGTCAATAATTGCTATTTTTATAATTCCCAGTTTAAGAATTTTGCCTGAATCATACCAAACTCTTCCAACCCGCTGCCTGGTATTGTTTTGGTTTGGGTTTTTTTTTGTTGTTTTTTTTTTTTAAGATTTTATTTATTTATTTATTTATTTGTCAGAGAGAGAGAGAGAGAACACAAGCAGGCAGAGCGGCAGGCAGAGGCAGAGAGAGAAGCAGGCTTCCTACTGAGGAAGGAGCCTGATGCAGGACTTGAGCCCAGGACCCTGGGATCATGACCTGAGCCCAAGGCAGCAGCTTAGCTGACTGAGCCACCCAGGCATCCCTTTGGTTTGGTTTTAATGCAAGTTTTCTTATTACGTTGTTCCTTGTTACTTTAATTATTATTCATCTGCTTTCTTTCCTCTAACTTTCCCCCCTGAGCAGTTTTACCCTATCTTTTTCCTCTGTGTTCTTGGGAAATATTGCAAGTTTGTCCTAAATTAATAATTTCAAGTGGGGGAGGGAGGTTTGCAACTAGCAATGTTATCGTGTACAACCAATGAAAAGGCATGTTACTGTCTGCATCTCAGCCAGTTCCCTTGTACTCCCACCTGCAGTCCCACAGTATGCAGTAGGAACTCCATGGTGGGGAGGGGCGTGCCAATAATGTCCCTAGCATGGCCTCTGGACATAGAAAACACATGAGAAGTAGAAGCTATTGTTATAGCTATGATTCCAATTTGCACCAGCAGTTGAGTATCCACAAAAGAACTAATGTTTTTGCAATGAAAAAGAGTATGCAAAACTAGATATAAAGAGTCATAAGTGAATTCTCCCAATAGAACCCCCCCAAAAAAAAGATAGCCATTATGTTTTTTTCACATTATTTAGATAGTAAAAACAAAAGGCCAAAAAAAAAAAAAAAAAGTAAGAAGCAAGAATAAGAATCACCATCCCTCAATGTTTCTGGAATGTCCTCTGACCTCTTCTCAACCTTCCCACTCTGTGTTCTCTGGTGATTTCCAGAGAGTAAATAGTAGATTATTTTGTCTCAAACTTGTTCTTATCAGGAGTAAATAATCAAAGATCTCTAGCTTTAAAAAATACAGTTGCTAAAAAAAAAAAAGAGAGAGAGAGAGAGAGAGAGAACGATACTAGATAAAAACTGCTTTTCACGGGCACATAAACCTAACAATAGAACAGTAATGGCTGTTAAATACTAGCCTAATCCTACAAGTGAACAAATTATTGAAAATTTCAAAGTGGCAGCTTTGATTTGAAGATTCACCTCATTGACTATCTAATTCATTCCTAATGACATAATCATTGGTGAACAGTAAACGCAATTCAGAGGGTCAGAACTCTCCTATTAGTCATTAGCGTTTATATCCTGAGTGCTGTTTTACTACTGAGCCTTGTGTTTTACTATTTAAAAGAAGAAGGAAGTAGCCCCATTTCCAAGGTGATGATTATTAAAGCACTGCCACAAACGGTACATGGTTATTACAGCACAAATAGAGAGCTGTTTGAGATACACACAAAATACATTCACATCTATTCCACCCCCAAAAATTTTTTTTGCAAATAAAACTCAGCTAGAGATAAATTAATTACCTTATTATGTTCCACAAGGAAAACAAGTGTTAGATAACCTGCTGCATTGTTTGTGGTAAGCAATCAATATTTTACTGTCTAACCATATTTAACTTTACGTGTATATCTAAATCCCTTTCTACTAGGAATTCTAATACAATACTCTAAGCATAACTCATGGCCATATTCAGGTAAATTAAAGATTCCCTGAAATACACCACATGAAGGAAGTCATATTTCATCTGCATCTGTTTCTCTTATTCATTACCTAATCCTTCAACCCCCAATTCCCTCCACAGTTCTTTATTAATTTAAACAAAATATGTTCAGTTGGACTTTTCTTGGTTAGGCATAAATCTGTACACTTACCCTATCAAAGACCATTAACAAAGCCCCCAAATTTTTATATAGTGAGTACTTATAACAAAATAGGTTTCTAAAATGTAATGTGATTAATTAGAGAATTGCACTTGCTCGTATTAAGCTCCCTTGGAAGGTTTGCTTATAGATTCAACTGTCTGTGGCTCAAATATTGATCTATTTCCTGGATTCTGAATATGGATGGTACCAGACTACAATGTTGGGGTTGCAATAGTTAACCTGAAAGCCTTTTAAAGGTAGCCAGAGAAATGGTTGAGTGATAAATATCAAGAACTCCTTAACCATGGGAAATGTCTTCATACCCACTGGTGTGTATGTGTGTGTTTTATTTGGAATTTGTTATCAATTCCTCTATATTTCAAAATCCAAGAGACTAATGGGGAAAAAGGGATAGTGGTGAAATAGAAAAAAATGCACAATGATGTTTGGTTTTATTTTCGTAAGTGTATTAATGTGATGAATCCTAGGAGAGGAGAGTGATAGAAACCTGTCTTTGGTGTCAACTTAAAGCTACTGGACTTAATTTATTTTATTCTACAGTTTAGAAGATTAAAGAGTAATGTTAATTTGACTTTACACTTAATGTTAAAATTTAACAGATGTCTTCATCTCCATGTCCATATGATGGCGACTTCCCTTTCTCAAAATTCCAAAGTTAAGTATTCTTTCAGAGCATATTTCTCAGTAAACTCTAAAATCTATACTAATATTAGATATTACCAAGGGTGGCCAACAAAGTCTCAGGGAATATCAGTAGGTCAATAGACTTTACCTCATCCATCCCAACTGTGCCCAAAACCCTGCTCTACCTCATCTGGAGTGACACCAAGGAAATACAAAGGGGTTTATCAGAATTAGTACTCCAATATAAATGTATTACTAATCCAGTCACATTAATTTAAAAAACAAGTTATTCAATAGATGGATAGTATATCTCTGAACAATGCCATCAGATAATATTAATGATAATATTTTATAACCCTTGTAGGCAAAGACTAGCCCATCTATCAACTGAAAACCTGTTTGCAGATTTCTTCCCAAGGCCATTAAATTCTCAATATAGTGCTGTTTCAAAATAAATAAGTAAATAAATAAAGATACTTTTATTGGAAGGGTTAGGGAGAAATGTGGACATTTTGCCAGGGCTGGAAGTTACTAATTCTCTTTTCTCATGCCTTAAAAAAAAAAAAAAAAAAAGTAAAGATTTTGCCAAAAAGTCTTCAGGAAATTTCAACCTCAATTATTATAACCTAGGCAACACTCATAAATATCAGATTTTCTAATGTAAAAATACCAGTAACATATTACACGAAACCGAATTCCAAAATCTCCATTATCTACAGTTCTTAGGAGGGAAGTGATTCATCAGCACTGTTATCTCCTGGCATTAGAAATTATTTCTCAGTCTCTTATCCTTTATTTACAATAAACACTTGTTTGGAATCACTTCAGCAATGGAGATCATGGATAAGGAAGAATATGTATCGTAAATTGCAGCCTCTCCTTATTTTTTTACCAAAAAACCTCAGACAAGTGACCACATTCTGTGGACTTATAAAAACCACACCGCCCACCACAAGTGTCCTTCTCCCTATTGGCTCCATCGTCTAAATGGAATAGCAGTCCTTAGTATTTCCTCACTTTGAATAAATCCAATTAACCTTGACCTTTTTGCTGCCATATCTGGGGTAATCATATCCTGCCAACAAGTGAGGCCCAGAGAATGCCTGATAATTCATGATGAACCCCAGGAGATTCCAAGATAGGATTTTAACAAACTTAAAATAACACACAACTCATTGTAATCATTTTCACAAAGCTCAATAAAAGAATGTCATACCACAGTCAAAATCGTATCCACAGGGTATATAACCTCAGTGCTCCATCCAGATACCCACAGATTTCTCAGTATCTTTTTTTTTTTTTTTTTTTTTTTTGAGAATTGCTTTCAAGCCACCAGAACATACTTCTGTGCCTTCTAACATCTGAGAGGTTCACAGGTGTAAAAGCCCAGTTCCCTTGCCATGGACTAGGGAAGAGCTGCATTTGTAAACAAGAACTGATTGTCATTAAAAAGAGCAATCAAAGTAAGATATTTTGACAATTAATAATACAATTGTCATAACAAATTTGACCGAAAGGGTGTGGTGGGGGGGGGAGAAAAGTAAGTTTTCCAGAATCATGAGGAGAATTCTAAAGAAATGGAAAAAACACAGGGAATCAATTGAAGAGACTCATGAACAAAATACAAGAAGAAACAAAGAAGATGAAGAAAAGAAAATAATTGTGGAGACAAACTTTCCGAGTTGAGAAAAGACAGAAGCCATGAGATTAAAGGCAGCCACAAAGTGCCTAACAGGATGACCTTAAAACTCAAGCTCAGGGACTCCTGGCTGGCTTATTCTGTAGAGCAAGTGACTCTCAATCTCTAGGTTGTGAGTTTGAGCCCCATGTTGGGTGTAGAGATTACTTAAAAATAAATTCCTTTAAAAAACTGAAAAGACTCATGCTCAGTGATAATGAAATTTCCAATCACAGAGGATAATATGAAGATCCAAAAATAACAGCCAGAAAAAGGACAGGTTTCCTACAAAGGAAGGAGAGTCACTGAGGCACCAGATTTCTCATCAGCAGCATTAGCTACTAGGCAAGAAAGTAATTCTTTAAAGTCAGAAGTAGAAATTATTCTGAAACTAGAATTCTATTTCATGGCAAAAGCATGCATTTTTGGAAGAGAAGTTTATCTCTGCTAATCCTTTGTGAAAAGTAACTTGAGGCTCTCAACAGAAACACAAGAAAGAAGAAGCGGAATCTAAGAAATATTGCTGTTAGTGTAGGAGTTCAGGGCAAACATATCCCAGGAGGAGAGCTGGGTAAGGGAGCTAGGAAACAGCTGTTCCCAAATAGATTGGGAGGTCAGAGGGATCCAAGAAAAACATTTCTAAGAAGAAAGTATATTCCATTCCATTCATTTCTGGGTTGAGCTTAGCAATTAGATTCAAACATATGTTTCTTATGTCATGGGCGGGGGGAGGAGAATGTCAATTAGAAACCCCAAGAAAAATTAGTTGTATGAGACTAAAAAATGATTTAAATATGAAAGAAACTAAAATGTGGCCATATTTTATTTGAGCAGTAAGTTGGGTAAGGACATTAAAGTGGGAGGAAAATATTCGTAGTGGATATTTTCACATGCCTTCTTCAGGTCTGACTCCCCCGTCCCCCAGCTGCTGGTAATATCAGGTGCTGACTGTTTGCATCTTCCTTCTTCACTGGGGCTTGCCCTCAGCCACAGGAGCTATCTTGCCCAAGGTTATGTTCTTGACAGGATTATCTGAGACCTTAGCTGCAACCACATCTCTAGTGAGTCCCAGAGCCCAACGCTGCCTTTGTCACTTCCTTACAAATTCACCTGCCTCAATTCCTTGCCATCTTTCCCTCCTCACTTCTTTTGACTGAACCTCCCAAGAGCACTTCCCGTACAGTTATCCATCTCAGAATCTGTTTCCAGGGAACCCAATCTAAGACCCATGTGTAAGGTCCCAAAAGTAAAAGGGAGCACGGAGCCTTCAGAAGATTGCACAGGGTCCTTTCTCGATGGTGAGAGCCTAGAAGTTACACAGAGATATGGAGAGTTGGAGACAGAGGAAATGAACAGATAAGTGAAGGCCAGAGGGTAAAGAGACCTGAACGCCACATGAAGGAATGTGTCTCTCTGCATGGAGAGTCTAAACTGTATGACCCTGATGAGTTAGCCTCTCTGAACCGCAATGACTTCATTTGTAAAATGGATTAAAAAAAAAAAAAAGACCCTCTGGCCTCCTATGAGAAAAATGAGCTGCTATCTATGAAAATGCTTTGTGATGAGCTTCAGGTGTAGATTATTAATCGGTCTCAGCCTATCATGTGACAGCACGCCTTCAGGCCTGATAAACCGGGCTAGCTGCAAGTCTATTTGCAACAGGAACTTAGAATTCTACTTCATGAGGAAAGGGAGTCAGGTAGAGAAGCCAGTCTAGTAAGAGCGGTTATTGGAAGAGGGCACGATTCCAAGTTCAGAGGAGTCACTTGGATTTGCCCACCTACCCTCACTTCCCTCCACCCCCAATCCCAATGAACTTTTTTTTTTTTTAATTTGTGGTGATTGGGTGGGGGTGGAGTAAGGAGAAGGAGGAAGAATGGAAGAAGAATTGGGGAGGAAAAGCTATGAAGAAAAACAGGAAGAAGTTCTGTTAGCACAAATAGTCCTGCTTCATCATGTGACCCCAATTTGGGAGAGAGAGATTTTATCTACTTCTTCCAAGAATATGATTAGTCTATGGTATTCTGAGGCATCCAGAAAGTGTGATGCACAGTTGCCAACTAAGAGATCCCCCACATGGCAGCAATGATACACAGTAGAAGAAGTGGAAGCCACAGAGGACAGCTCAGTCATGGGCTCCTGGCAGGGAAATCTCCTGCCAGAGACTGGAGGCCTAAGCAGAAGGACGTGAGGGCAGCAAACTAAGACAACAGGGGACATATATGGTACCCATCAGCAACACTGTGGGACTCCTAGCAATAACTACCAGACCCTTTCCCAGAAGTAGAGGCCCTGCAATTATAAGTAGGAGGAGAATCAGAGAAGTATGTGTTGTTACTGTTAATGCCATCCCATTTCAACCAGGATTTACGTAGCTTAAGGAAGCATAATAATAATTACTATTATTATATATCAGGTAATAGCAATATTTATAAGAAATATGTCTCTTTTCTGTGAATTATCCCTGCCTAGCTTAATATCCTACAAATAGGTGCTGAATAAATGTTGACTAACTAAAAGAACAAATAAATGCATGACTACTTCACTATATCAGGTTTCCCTGGAATTGGAATAAAGAAAATATTACGAAGGCCTATAGAATGGCACATGAGGCTCATCATCAAAGGGTGATTAGTGAATGATATCAAAGTCCAAAGATTCTGGAATATTCCAGAAGCACTCAAACTTCCATGGGTGCATCATCTGTAAATACGTCTAAAAACTCCTCTGGAATGGATAATATTTTCCATCTGCAACATCTCCTTGGGGTGGTAAATGTCATATGCTACTACCCCCTGGGTAAGTAGCATATCCTTTCCCTGTGCCTGTCTGTCTAAAATGCTAAGGAGTGTTATTTGTCATCAAGGGTGTCTTTCCACAGGGCATAAGCTGGGTACTCGGTGTTTGCTAATCATTCAGAGTGTGTCATCAGCTGCACCAAAACCTGGATCAGTTTCTCCTGATCAGCTGTAGTGAGTTACAGAGGTGGTAATTTCTTCTTACTGACATTACCAGTAATAATGTGGGTTGACATCTATGATTAAGAATTTAGGGGCCCCTGGGTGGCTCAGCTGGTTAAGTGTTGGCCTTCAGCTCAGGTCATGATCCCAGGGTCCTGGGATTGGGTGAGCCAGGAACCTGCTTCTCCCTCTCCCTCTGGCCCTCCCCTTCCCCCCTCCTCCCACCTAATTACCCCTGCTCATGCTCAAGCATTCTCACTCTCTCAAATAAATAAAAAAATCTTAAAAAAAAAAAAAAGAATTTAAGACATAAAAGCAAAGTCTTACAGTCTAACCATATCCCCTCTAGAGTCAAATTATTTTTCCCTATTCTTAATTAAAATCTTTGTCTGCCCCAAGTACAATTTCTACCAGATCTCATTTGTGTCCTTCTTGGCTAGGCCCCAGGACTCATTTGGGGTTGAGTCCACTTTATTCAGAAACCTCAGGTTGAAAATAAACTTGATAGATGGATAGATAGAGAGATAGAGAGATAGAGATGGATAGATAGATTGATAAAAGTTTGAAAGATTGGGCAGAAGTTTTCAAAATGTTTCTAAAATAAAATAAAATTTTTGACATCTTTTTCTTTTAACTAGAAATGGTCTTATATATTTCATCCCCTTTAATACACATTGACAGTAATATCCTAACCAATTTGATCCAATAAACATGGTTGAACCCATTTTTCTTACCAGATTTTTTTTCTCCTGCAAAGTTTTCTTAAGTGTGGAACAATATTATTGCCCTCAACTGTAACATGATATATTTCTCTGGTCTCCTTTAAACTGTTTATCATTTGCTTCACTATTTCAGATGAAATTAATCTTCTAAAAACAGATTACACTCTAGGATGTTTTATGGTTAAAAGCTCCATCAAGACTTTTTCACAATGTGTTAATGGAACAGAAAGCAGCCAGGTAACTGAGTTCCATGTGCTGTAATAAATGCTTACTACTGCATTCGTTGAAGTCATCATGGTTGATTCGCAGACATCAAGGAAGCCTCTTTGTTTCATAAATCATCGAAGCATTTCAGGACCTTTTGCATGAGCCAGAGACATTCTTAGGGTGTTTAGCATCAATAACAATGAAAACCAACATGACAACATCTTAAGCAATCTGAAATATTGTACAGGGAGTTCCAGCCTGCTTCCACTGAAGGACTACTAAAAATAAGTACATTTCACCACCCTTACACACACAAACACACACACACACACACACACACACGTACACACACACACACACCACTTAGGCAAGTTATTACTTCTAAGGTTAATTAAGCCTTTCTCTTTAATAGAGGTACTATAACCAAACTTAATGCATAATGGAAATTTTAAATTTCAATCTACTCATACCAAATGGATCTAAAAGATATAAATTAGTTGAACATATTATGCACTATGAGTGAACTCAATTTGAAATACTTTACAATAGAGGATCCTGCTTAGCTTCTTCTGTCAGAATATCCTATTGGATATTTCATCAAAATAGTCCTATATAGTCACACAAAATAGTCCTACCAAAAGAAATGAACTTGGCCTTAATGAGAGTCATTTCTCTTTTCCAGTTGCTCAGGCCAAAACTCTTGGAATCATGCTTGATTTCTCTTTCTTTCACAGCCCACATCCAACCATTAGCAAACCCCAACCAGGTCTAATTTAACATGATCAAAATCCAGCTTCTTGCCACATCCACAACTACCGCCACAACTACCGAGTCTCCAAAATGGTATCCCAGATTCCTTCTTTACTCCCCTATCATCCATTCTCCAACAGAACCTAGAATGATCCTCTAAAAGTGTAAATCACACTGCTTCCATAGTTTGGCTATTGTCAATAATGCTGCAATAAAAGTTGAGGTACATGCATCCTGTTGAAAAAAAATGTAAATCACATCATGTCACTCCTTTGCTTCAAACTTCAATGATGTCCACCTCACTTAGAGTAAAAGCCAAAGACCTACCATAGTTTAGAAAGCCCTTCATGATCTAACTAACATCTACTGTCTTTCCAATGCATCTCTTACTACCCTTGCCCTCAATTATTCCAATTTAGCCACATTGGCTTCCTCTGCTCTCAAACACAAGATGCCCCCCACCTTCTGCCTCAAGAAATCTTTGCACTTGTACTCTCTGCCTAGAATAATTTTCTGCAAGATATTCATGTGGTTGGCTCTCTCACTTGCTTTGGACTGTGCTCAAATAATACCTTATCAGGGAGGTCTGGCCCCCATATACAAAGTCTCATGTTTTGGATTCAGTTTATGTACTTCTTCAGATTCATTTGTCCACCTGTCTCCAGGCATCACCCATTTTCCCTCCTTCCCCAGAGAAGTAGCCAGAGCAAACATAATGCATGTGATTAAAGCCCTGATTATCATCATCATCTGCTCACCTCTTACCTTTGCTGGCTGACTTGACTTCCCCATTGGAGAGTTCTTGAACTCAGGTCCAACCCAACTGGACCAATAAAGGGTTCAGGCTCCCCAGGAGTTGCCCTTGAGAAGCTAGATAACACAACCAGAAGTGAAACACTCTGTTAGGTGGACTTTGATCAATGAGAGACAAGGGATGGAAGGAAATCAACATAAATTGCTCTCTCTTTCTCCCCCGACTAAGCACAAAGCTCCATATGGTCTCTCTGGGAAAGTCCTGAGTAATCCAGCAACCATCTGTTTCTTCTGACACCGTGGCTGGTTTAAAAATGCACACCTTCTTTTTCCCTGATTTCTCTGCTTTACATTTCATTTTCCCCTCATTTTTACTGCCCTGAGATTGTACCTCCCAAAAGTAAGGATGGAAGCTCTGTCTTAGGCTTGATGTTCTAGGGACTCTAACTCAGATACACGTGTGTGCATACACACACACACAGCTATCCTCCAAACTATAACCCTGTATTATTTCTCTTCATTGCTTGTCATCACTTATCCTTATGTCCATCTCCCCCTGTGAAATGTAAACTCCATGACAGCAGTGACTGTTTCTTTTGTTCAATGTTACAGTCCCAAGATAGAACACTGCCTAGCACATATAGACATTAAATAAATGTGCTTATAACAATGAATGAATGAGAAGTTTGTTTGCAAGTGTGGAATTAGGCACCATTTTATTTTCCAAAAAGCCAGAACTAGAGAAGCTCAGGTTTTTATGTATGGCCTGCCTTTTCTGTTTTTTCATGACCTCCATTTTAATGTCAGTGTTCCCATCGGGAATTTTTTCTTTTCTTTCCACTCTCCTTTCTTTGGCCAACTCTCAGCTCAAAGTCAACTCCCCAAACTTCCTTTCCCCAGATTAAGTTCCTGACTGACATAACCATTTCCATCAGCATTCAAATCATTTTATTCAATCCCCTTAGATAGTGCACATACATATTTAGAGTATACTTAATGCACTTTTTCCATCCTTACAGAACTGCATAGTGTTCTAAAATAGATCCAGCATTTCTTTAGGCCTTCCTGCAGCCCACATCTCATAGATATACATAAGTATATTCCCTCCCTGCAACCAACCCCTTCATCCTGACCTTGTCACTAATGCTAACAGCTATTCATTACTGAGCACATATGAGGTGCCAGGCATTGTGGTGGACATTTAGTCCCCACCACGACTCTAAAAAAGTGTGAAAATATCTTAAAACTCACTCATACTAAAGTGTTTGGGACTTCCCATACTCCCCTCCGAGTTATTTTCCTGGATAAAGCTGACATAATCAACAGAAGTAAGTCATTCTGTTACAACTTTATGCATCAGAGAGCAAGAGATTCCATGGGGAAAGCCGGGTTCCTTCTTCCCCGTACTCTTCAATTTATATCCCTGTTCAAATCACTGATTCACTGCTTTGTAACTGTCCTGGAATTGTATCATGAGAATATGCTCTGTCTTTTTATGTGATTTAAAGCTCCCGGAGATCAGACATGTCTTTTTTTTTTCTTGGGTGTTCCTGGAAAAGCACATTTGTCTCTTAACTTGATTCCAGGCTTCTATCTCTCTCCCCTCTGGCCTGTCTGTATTTCCACCACCAGATTTATTCTCTTAGATCAGCAGTCTTCAAAGTAGGGGTACACAGGAAATAAGCAAGATTATTTTTTTGTATGTGCAGAGAAGTATTAGAAATTATACATATATATACATATTTACTGTTATCTAAAATATAAGAAATTGTATGAGCTTAATGTTTTCTATATTAATTCATGCTGGTGTATTTCTCTGGTCTATGTGTAAGAATGCCAAGGGTATAGAAGATACCTGAGATATCCAAATGGAGATGAGCAGGACCCCTTTACCTCTTTTGTACATTCAGCGCATTACAGTTTAGGTGTATATAGGGAAAAGTGGAGTTATAAAGTATATAATTGAGTTTTAACTAAACTAACCCTCACGAAATGGACACCTGGCTTAAAGATTCCTGAAAAAAAATCATTAATGGAAGAGAACACCATTTTTGCAAGGTCAAGTGAACAAGAAAATGGCAGATATAACCTTTCTACCCTTAGTACAAATTCTTCATCTAACACATTATTAGATAAAATCAGTTACCAAAAAAATGGGCTTGAAATTTCAAAATTATCCAGAAAATCATTTAAAATATGGATTTACATTTATTTTATTAGCAATGAAATTCATCCTATGTGTATATTGTATCTTGACATATTGTTTAATGATTATTATATGCATATATAGAATTGTAATAGCTGATGATAATATGAACCAATCATAATTAATAAGACATTTTAAAAATAAGCATCTGAAACACAGAGTAACTGGCTTAAGGTCACAGGGCTAATAAAATGGTAGAGCCAGAATTGGAATCCAGGCTGTCTGGCTCCAGAGTGTGCACAATTAACCTCTATATTACCTTGCTAACAACAGAATATAACATTGCTCAGGGTCATCCTTAACATTATATCCAAGTCACTAGCCCTTATAACCACATAAAAAAGCCACATGCATTAGAATCAATCTTGATGACAATACAAAAACTATGATTTTACCGTATAAGTTCAATTTAAATCTAGATCAAAGAAATCTATATTACTTGTCATTTGGGTTATAATCTCATATTCTAAAGCTTAAATGCCTATAAGAAAGCTTTATCTAATTTAAGATTACTAGCTCAAATATAAGCACACAGTTAATACTACTTTTTCTCTAAAATAATCAGCACAAAGAGTTCTATTCTTCCCATAGTAAAATATGTCATAGAACTTGAACTAGTAGGCAATCACTATCTTTTCTTCATAAGGAAAAAAAGCCTTTCAAATATGTACCATAACCTCTAACAAATACAATTATCCTCCTCAAGAACTGAGGCTTTTTTTTTTTTTACAAAAACGATGAGCAATTGATCCATAGTTCTTTTCTTTCTCAAAAAAAATGATTGTATATTGTGTAATGATCATTATAATTAAAAATTAAGATGGCTTGCAATAATTCCACCATTATTTGATTCAAAATCTTTATAAAATATTGGCATTTTCCAACATTTATTTTTCCTTTCTATGTTCCATTTAAGGCCAAATTTTCAAACCCAGCTGCCAAATTACACATATAATTACTGCATTTGCGCACAAAAATGTGATAATTGCTTACACAATTTCAGAGGCCAGCTTGAGGCTCCTTTCCAAATTTGTTTTACATGTACAGTTCGGTGTATGTAGTTTTATATGAAAATGGGGGAAAGTAGAATTCATGGTTCGTCTGAATGATGTGTGAAAATGGGTACAAAGTAAAGCTTTTCTAATGTTTGGGCCTGTCTTCCTATTTTCTTCCCATAGATCTTTGTAAAAGAAAAGTATTAGAGAGCAGCTCAAACTTCAGCTAGTCTTGGAGTTATGTCAGTAGAGGGGATGGTGTCTGATATAATGCCATAAATAGGACAGGTATCCATTTTGTCAGTTGTTGACATGTTGTCATGGAACATTCTTCTGTCTTTGAACTATTTCTATCAACCTGGATACCAAAAGATAAAGGTGATACAAGGTCCACAATTGTACAGTCAGCCAAGACAACACCAACCTCAGTAGAGCAAAGAGGTTGAGCACTGGGTGGCTAGGGATTTGTCCTTCCAATTTTGCTTGATGGCTGATACACTGTTTGGCAAATATTCACAGTGGATATTCTTACTGACAGGTTTGGTTCAGGAAAAGGCAAATAAAGAGAATCTCACTGGTTATATACATTAATGAGATGATCTAAGATACTTTTGTTTCTGTATAAGTTGGGTAGAAATTTATGCCCAGTTCCATATAACCTAATACTGAGTCTCAAAAATGCTACTTCTCAAATTCAAAGACCGTGAATCTGATCTCTAACTGTAGCCAAATAACAATGGAACCAATCACAAGCAATTTATCCAGGAAGAAGTTCTATTGCCAAAGAAACCCTCAGAAAGATCATCTTCCCCCATGTCTACCTGAAATAATCATAACACTTCCTGAGTAACTGATACATGTTAAGCAACATTCTAAGCATTTTGCAGCAACCCGTTCCCTTTTTACATGCTTACTAATCCTAAGAGGAAGTGCTATTAATATCCCCATACATCTGAGGAGATTGATGCACTAAGAGTTTAAGAAATTTGCTCACATTCTTAGAAAGTAGAAAAGCCAGCTATTGGAATGCAGGCATTCTGACTCCAAAGTTTTCGCTCTTAACTCAAATAACATACTGCCTCTCAGATGGAGCCAAGGAAAATAGTAAACAAGGGATAGACTCCCAAAGAGAAGTCCTTGGACAGCCAGCATAACTGTATAAATAATTCCCTACTGGAATGTAGTCCTTACCATTTCTGCCCAGCAGGAATAATGTTGGCATAGACTAAGGTCTATGGTGTGTTGTTTCCCATTCTTCTCTTTCCCAAATGGTAATTTTATTGCTATTATCTTGCACTTTCTTCATCATTTTATATAGGTTTTGTTATAGGTGGAAAATGTAGTATTACCCAAAGTCCCTAGAACATGTGCACTCAGACATGATGGAGAAGACCCCCACATCATCCAGAGAATCAAAACTTGGAGCTAACACACTAATCTTTTAGTTGTCTCTAGTGAGGAAACATGTTCCTAAGAAGATGAGTGGAAAGAGGGTACGTATGGGTGCTGGGTAGCCAACGGACACTTATTGATAATGTATCCAGTATCTCCTTCTCCTTTCTTATTGTCCATGGGCTCTTCTTCATACAGCAATGTAACTGGCCACTATCATAGCAGGGGCTGTTGACTTGGGAGCAAATTCCTAAAGAAGGAACAAAGTTCAAGTTATTCTGTCTTGAGTTTTTTCATGCTCTCCCTAGTATGCCCAGCCCTGAACTTCGTAGTCCTACAGACTTCTCAAAGGATTTTGTAAATCTTGTCATTAGCCCAAATTTTTCTTGCCAGTATATGATTGGATCTTGTAACTCAAAAAAATTCTTTCTCAGTCTCCATATTTAATCTTCACATCATAAATTTGCAGGCACATTCATGCTATTAAGCCACTTTTCTGACACAAAAATATGCAACATATATCAGAATGCACTCAAAATGCAAAAACTGACATCACATATCTTAACAGAGAAATTTCAATTAAAAAATTAGTTAACTGGGAAGGGGGAGGAGCAAGATGGTGGAGGAGTAGGAGATGTAAAGTTCATCTGGTCCCAGGAATTCAACTAGATTGTTATCAAACCATTCTGAACACCTACAAACTCAATAGGAGATCAAAGAAAAGAACAGAAGCAACTCTATGAACAGAAAAGCGACCACTTACTGGAAGGTAGGATGTGCAGAAACATGAATTCAAGATGATAGATGGGACGATAGACAGGGGTGGGAGGGGCCTGCTCCCAGTAAGCAGTAGAGCAGCGGAGCACAAAACTGGAACTTTTAGAAGTCTGCTTCCCAGAGGAATGTTGCTTCAGTGGCTAGGCAGGGGTTGGGGGAGCCCTTGCAGGAACAGTGTGGTCTTAGGACATGTGCAGTCACAGAAAGACCAGGGGTGACTCAATGGGGCAGAGCTCCCAGGTATCTGAACTGGGAAGCCAGCTGCAGAGATGGAACAAAGAAGTAGGTGGTCAGCTCAGGGTTACCTTAAACCACGATCTGAGCCAGAATCAGACCACTACTCCATGAGCAGGGACTCCACAAGCAGCAGATCCTGGGAGACTTATGTTCCTCCTCCAGGAGGAGCAGTGCAGGAACATGCTGCAGGAATTTGCTGTGTTTGGAGACTCCAAACAGGGCTATGCACCAGAGATAGAAATGCTCGGTCACAGGCTGGGTGAGCACAGAGTGCGGCAGGAAACCAGGAAAATAGGAGTGACTGAGTGCTTTTCTCAGAAGGCACATTTAGGAGGGGTGCCCGAGCTCTTGGCTCCTCCCAGTTGGAGACTGGGAGGCCAAAATTTTCATTCTTCTCCTCCAAACCACTATGGAAAGTGTTCGTGGAACAAAAAATACCAAGAGCAATCCTGAGAAGATTGCTTAGCCTGGCCCCTGGCAAGGGCGATGCAATTCTGCCTTGGGCAAAGACATTTGAGAATCACTTCAACAGGCCTCTCCCTCAGAAGATCAACAAGAACATCCAGCTAAGACCAGGTTCACTGACAATGAGAACTATGGAACTCCAGAGCTAGGGGAAAGCAACACATAGAATTCATGGCTTTTTTCCCATGATTCTTTAATCTTTCAAAGTCAAATTTTTTTAATTTTATTTTTTCTTAGTCTATTTTTTTAGATTTTTCCTCTTTCCTATTTTAACCTTTTTTAACTACTTTATCTTACCAATACCTTTTTAAAAAATCTTTTTAAATTTTCATTGTTATATTCTATCCCTTCATTATATTTAACCTTAGTTTTTGTATACATCTAGGTTTTACTGTCTTTAAAATTTGGGGATACAGTTCCTTCTAAAAGAACCAAATATACCCTAAAACTAGTACATGGCATTGTTCCAGTCTCCAGCCTGATCACATTCTTTCCTCTCTTTTTTTCTTTTGTCAATGAACTTCTTACCCTATGAATTCCTTTTTTAGAATATTCTTAAATTTTCATCATTACATTCATATTCCATCCCTTCATCGTGTTCACACTTATTTTTGTGTATATATATAAGTTTTTCTTTCTTTAAAATCTTGGGAGGCAGTTTCTTGTAAAATACACCCAAAATCAAGTGTGTGGCTCTGTTCTAGTCACCAGTCTGACATATATATATATATATTTTTTTTTTTTTCTTCTTCTTCTTCCTCTTCTTCTTCTTCTTCTTCATTTTCCTCCTTTCTTCTCCCCCCAGTTTTGGATCTCTTCCAATTTAGTTAGTGTTTATTTCTCAGGGGTCATTGCTACCCTTTTAATATTTTGTTCTCTCATTCATCTATTCTTACCTGGATAAAATTACAAGGCAGAAAAACACCTCAAAACAAACAAACAAACAAACAAACCCAAGAGGCAGTACCAATGGCTAGGGACCTAATAAATATGGACATTAGTTAAATGTCAGAACTAGAGTTCAGAATGATGATTATCAATCTTCTAGCTGGGCTTGAAAAAAGCATGAAAGATACTATAGAACCCCTTTCTGGAGAAATAAAATCCCGTTCTGGAGAAATAAAAGAACTAAAATCTAACCAGGTTGAAACTTTAAAAACTACAAATGAGGGGCGCCTGGGTGGCTCAGTGGGTTAAAGCCTCTGCCTTCGGCTCAGGTCATGATCCCAAGGTCCTGGGATCGAGCCCCACATCGGGCTCTCTGTTCCACAGGGAGCCTGCTTCCTCCTCTCTCTCTGCCTGCCTTTCTGCCTACTTGTGATCTCTGTCAAATAAATAAATAAAATATTTTAAAAAAACTACAAATGAGGTGTAATCAAAAATGGAGGCTCTTACTGCTAGGATAAATGAGCAAAAGAGAGAATTAGTGATATAGAAGACTAAATGATGGAGAATAGAGAAGCAGAGAAAAAGAGAGACAAACACTACTAGACCACAAGGGGAGAATTCAAGAGGCAAGAGATACCATAAGACAAAAAAATATTAAAAATAATTGGGATCCCAGAAGAAGAAGAAAGAGCAGAAGGTATATTGGACCAAATTGTAGCAAAGAATTTCCCTAATTTGGTGAAGGGAACAAGCATCAAAATCCAGGAGGCACAGAGAATCCCCCTAAAAATAAATAAAAATAAGCCAACAGCCCATCATCTAATACAAGTCTCAGTGACAAAAAGAAAATTCTGAAAGCAGCTCGGGACAAGAGGTCTATAACATACAATGGTATAAATATTAGATTGGCAGCAGACCTATCTACAGAGACCTGGCAGGCCAGAAAGGACTGGCATGATATATTCAGAGCACTAAAAGAGAAAAATATGCAGCCAAGAATACTATATCCAGCTAGGGTGTCATTGAAAATAGAAGGAGAGATAAAAAGCATGCAAGACAAACAAAAACTAAAAGAACTTACAAACACCAAACCAGCCCTAAAGGAAATATTGAAAGGGGTCCTCTAAGCAAAGAGAAAGCCTAAAAGGAACAGACCAGAAAGGAACAGAGACAGTATATAGTAACAGCCACCTTACAGATAAGACAATGGCACTAAATTCATATCTTTCAATAGTTACCCTGAATGTAATGGGCTAAATGCCCCAATCAAAAGACACAAAAGACACAGGGCATCAGAATGGGTAATAAAACAAGACCCATTGATATGCTGTCTGCAAGAAACTCATTTTAGACCCCAAAACACCATCAGATTTAAAGTGAGGGGTGGAAAACAATTTACCATACTAATGGACATCAAAAGAAAGTTGGGGTGGCAATCCTTATATCAGATAAATTAGATTTTAACCCAAAGACTATAATAAGTGATGAGGAAGGACACTATCTCAGACTTAAAGGGTCTGTCCAACAAAAAGCTCTAACAATTTTAAATATCTATGCCTCTAACACGGGAGCAGCCAGTTATATAAACCAATTAATAACAAAATCAAAGAAACACATCCATAATAACACAATAATAGTAGGGCACTTTAACATCCCTTCACTGAAATGGACAAATCATCTAAGCAAAAGATCAACGAGGAAATAAAGGCTCCAAATGACACACCAGACCAGATGGACATTACAGATATATTTGGAACATTCTATCCCAAAGCAAGAGAATACACATTCTCTACTGCACATGGAACATTCTCACATCAGATCACATCCTGGGTCACAAATCAGGTCTCACCCAATACCAAGAGATTGGGATCATTCCCTGCATTTCAGACCACAATGCTTTGAAACTAGAACTCAACCACAAGAGGAAAGTTGGAAAGAACTCAAATACATGGAAGCTAAAGAGCATCCTACTAAAGTATGAATGGGTCAACCAGGAAATTAAAGAAATGAAAAAATTTATAGAAACAAATGAACACAATGTTCAAAATCTTTGGGACACAACAAAGGCGGTCCTGAGAGGATACTATATAGCAACACAAGACTTTCTCAAGAAACAAGAAAGGACTCAAGTACACAACCTAACCCTACACCTAAAGGAGCTGGAGAAAGAACAACAAAGAAAGGCTAAGACCAGCAGGAGAAGAGAAATAATAAAGATCAGAATAGAAATCAGTGAAATAGAAACCAAAAGAAAGGTAGAACAAATCAATGAAAATAGGAGCTGATTCTTTGAAAGAATTAATAAGATTGATAAACCCCTGGCCAGACTTATCCAAAAGAAAAGAGAAAGGCCCCAAATGAATAAAATCATGAGTGAAAGAGGAGAGATCACAACCAACACCAAAGAAATACAAACAATTATAAGAACATATTATGAGCAACTGTACACCAGCAAATTGGACAATCCGGAAGAAATGGATGCATGCCTAGAGACAGATAAACTACCAAAACTGAACCAGGAAGAAATAGAAAACCTGAACAGACTCATAACCAGTAAGGAGATTGAAATACTCATCAAAAATCTCCCAACGTGGGGTGCCTGGGTGGTTCAGTGGGTTAAGTCTTTGCCTTCAGCTCGAGTCATGGTCTCAGGGTCCTGGGATCAAGCCCCATGTCGGGCTTTCTGCTCAGCAGACAGCCTGCTTCCCCCTCTCTCTCTGCCTGCCTCTCTGCCTGCTTGTGATCTCTCTCTCTCTCTCTGTCAAATAAATAAAAAATCTTAAAAAAAAAAAAAAATCTCCCAACCAACAAGAGCCCATGGCCAGACGGCTTCACACGGGAATTCTACCAAACACTGAAAGAAGAATTAATACCTATTCTCCTGAAACTGTTCCACAAAAAAAATAAAAAATAAAAACTTTCCAAACTCATTTTATGAGGCCAGCATTACCTTGAGCCCAAAACCGAAAACCCCATTAAAGAGGAGAATTACAGATGAGTATCCTTGATGAATACAGATGCAAAAATTCTCACCAAAATACTAGCCAGTAGGATCCAACGGTACATTAAAAGGATTATTCACCACAACCAAGTGGGATTTATTCCTGGGCTGCAAGGTTGGTTCAATATCCACAAATCAATGTGATACAATACATTAGTAAAGGAAATAACAAGAACCATATGATACTCTCAATAGATGCTGAAAAAGCACTGGACACAGTACAGCATCTTTTCTTGATCAAAACTCTTCATGGTGTAGGGATACCTCAATATCATAAAAGCCATCTATGAAAAACCCACAGTGAGCATCATTCTCAATGGGAACAAGCTATTCCCCTATGGTCAGGAATATGGCAGGGCTGTCCACTATCACCACTGCTATTTAACATAGTACTAGAAGTCCTAGCCTCAGCAATCAGACAACACAAAGAAATAAAGTCATCCAAATTGTCAATGAAGAAGTCAAACTCTCACTCTCTGCAGATGATATGACACATCATGTGAAAACCCAAAAGACTCCACTCCACCCACCTCTATGATCTAGAACTCTTAGAGGAATTCAGTAAAGTGTCAGGATATAAAAATCAATGGACAGAACTCAGTTGCAATCCTATTCACCAACAGCAACACAGAAAAATAAATAAATAAATAAGGAGCCGATCCCATTTACAATTGCACCCAAAACCGTAAGACCTAGGAATAAGCCTAACCAAAGAGGCAAAGACTCTGTACTCAGAAAACTATAATGTACTCATGAAAGAAATTGAAGAAGACACAAAGAAATGGAAAAAAGTTCCATGCTCATGGATTGGAAGAACAAATACTGTGAAAATGTCTATGCTACCTAGAGCAATCTACATACTTAATGCAATCCCTATCAAAACACCATCAACTGTTTTCAAAGAAATGGTACAAGTAACCCTAAAATTTATATAGAATCAGAAAAGACTCTGAATAGCCAGTGGAATGTTGAAAAAGAAAACCAAAGTTGGCAGCATTACAATTCCAGACTTCAAGCTCTATTACAAAGCTGCAATCATCAAGACAGTATGGTACTGGCACTAAAACAGACACATAGATCAATGGAACAGAATAAAGAGCCCAGAAATAGATCCTCAACTCTACGGTCAACTAACCTTTGACAAAGCAGGAAAGAATGTCCAATGGAAAAAAAGACAGTCTCTTCAACAAACGGTGTTGGGAAAATTGGACAGCCACATGCAGAAAAATGAAACTGGACCATTTCCTTACACCACACACAAAAATAGAGTCAAAATGGATGAAAGACCTCAATGTGAGACAGGAATTCATCAAAATCCTTGAGGAGAACACAGGAAGCAACCTCTTCGACCTCAGCCACAGCAACTTCTTCCTGGAAACATCGCCAAAGGCAAAACATCGCCATTTTGCAAGGGCAAAAATGAACTATTGGGACTTCATCAAGATCAGAAGCTTTTGCACAGCAAAGGCAACAGTCAACAAAACCAAAAGGCAACCAACAGAACAGGAGAAGACATTTGCAAATGACACATCAGATAAAGGGCTAGTATCCAAAATCAATATGGAACTTATCAACTCGACACCCAAAGAACAAATAATCCAATCAAGAAATGGGCAGAAAAAACCCACCGCAAGTATCATTCTCAATGGAGAAAAACTGAAAGCTTTTCCGCTAAGGTCAGGAACACGGCAGGGCTGTCCATTATCACCACTGCTATTCAACATAGTACTAGAAGTCCTAGCCTCAGCAATCAGACAACAAAAGGAAATTAAAGGCATCCATATCGGCAAAGAAGAAGTCAAACTATCACTCTTCGCAGATGATATGATACTATATGTGGAAAACCCAAAAGACTCCACTCCAAAACTGCTTGAACTTGTACAAGAATTCAGTAAAGTGTCAGGATATAAAATCAATGCACAGAAATCAGTTGCATTTCTCTACACCAACAACAAGACAGAAGAAAGAGAAATTAAGGAGTCAATCCCATTTACAATTGCACCCAAAACTATAAGATATCTAGGAATAAACCTAACCAAACAGGCTAAGAATCTGTGCTCAGAAAACTATAAAGTACTCATGAAAGAAATTGAGGAAGACACAAAGAAATGGAAAAATGTTCCATGCTCCTGGATTGAAAGAACAAATATTGTGAAAATGTCTATGCTACCTAAAGCAATCTACACATTAATGCAATTCCTATCAAAGTACCATCCATTTTTTTCAAAAAAATGGAACAAATAATCCTAAAATTTATATGGAACCAGAAAAGACCTCGAATAGCCAAAGCAATATTGAAAAAGAAAGCGAAAGTTGGTGGCATCACAATTCCAGACTTCAAGCTCTATTACAAAGCTGTCATCATCAAGACAGCATGGTACTGGCACAAAAACAGACACATAGATCAATGGAACAGAATAGAGAGCCCAGAAATAGACCCTCAACTCTATGGTCAACTAATCTTCGACAAAGCAGGAAAGAATGTCCAATGGAAAAAAGACAGCCTCTTCAATAAATGGTGTTGGGAAAACTGGACAGCCACATGCAGAAAAATGAAATTGGATCATTTCCTTACACCACACACGAAAATAGACTCCAAATGGATGAAGGACCTCAATGTGAGAAAGGAATCCATCAAAATCCTTGAGGAGAACACAGGCAGCAACCTGTTCAACCTCAGCCACAGCAACATCTTCCTAGAAACATCACCAAAGGCAAGGGAAGCAAGGGCAAAAATGAACTATTGGGATTTTATCAAGATCAAAAGCTTTTGCATAGCAAAGGAAACAGTTAACAAAACCAAAAGACAACTGACAGAATGGGAGAAGATATTTGCAAATGACATATCAGATAAAGGGCTAGTGTCCAAAATCTATAAAGAACTTAGCAAACTCAACACCCAAAGAACAAATAATCCAATCAAGAAATGGGCAGAAGACATGAACAGACATTTCTGCAAAGAAGACATCCAGATGGCCAACAGACACATGAAAAAGTGCTCCATATCACTCGGCATCAGGGAAATACAAATCAAAACCACAATGAGATATCACCTCACACCAGTCAGAATGGCTAAAATTAACAGGTCAGGAAATGACAGATGCTGGCGAGGATGCAGAGAAAGGGGAACCCTCCTACACTGTTGGTGGGAATGCAAGCTGGTGCAACCACTCTGGAAAACAGCATGGAGGTTCCTCAAAATGTTGAAAATAGAACTCCCCTATGACCCAGCAATTGCACTACTGGGTATTTACCCTAAAGATACAAACGTAGTGATCCGAAGGGACACGTGCACCCGAATGTTTATAGCAGCAATGTCTACAATAGCCAAACTATGGAAAGAACCTAGATGTCCATCAACAGATGAATGGATAAAGAAGATGTGGTATATATACTCAATGGAATACTATACAGCCATCAAAAGAAATGAAATCTTGCCATTTGCGACGATGTGGATGGAACTAGAGGGTATCATGCTTAGCGAAATAAGTCAATCAGAGAAAGACAATTATCATATGATCTCCCTGATATGAGGGAGAGGAGATGCAACATGGGGGGTTAAGGGGGTAGGAGAAGAGTAAATGAAACAAGATGGGATCAGGAGGGAGACAAACCATAAGTGACTCTTAATCTCACAAAACAAACTGAGGGTTGATGGAGCAAGGGGGGTTGGGGGGGTGGGCTTATGGACATTGGGGAGGGTATGTGCTATGGTGAGTGCTGTGAAATGTGTAAACCTGGAGATTCACAGACACGTACCCCTGGGGATAAAAATATATTATATGTTTAAAAAAAATAAAATTTATAAAAAAAAAAAAAAGAATAGCTTAGTGGACTTATGCCTCCATCAGAAAGGATGAATACCCAACTTTTATAGCAACATGGACGGGACTGGAAGAGATTGTGCTGAGTGAAATAAATCAAGCAGTCATTGATAATAATGATTTGATTATTATTAAAAAACCATATGATAATAAGTCAATTATCATATGGTTTCACTTATTTGTGGAGCATAACAAATAGCATGGAGGACAAGGGGAGTTAGAGAGGAGAAGGGAGTTGAGGGAAATTCGAAGAGGAGGTGAACCATGAGAGACTATGGACTCTGAAAAACAATCTGAGGGGTCTGAAGGGCGGGGGGTGGGAGGTTGGGGGAGCCAGGTGGTGGGTATTGGAGAGGGCACATATTGCATGGAGCACTGGGTGTGGTGCAAAAACAATGAATACTGTTACACTGAAAATAAATTAAAAAAATAAAAAATTAAAAAAATTAAAAAAAAAGAAATGGGCAGAAGACATGAACAGACATTTCTCCAAAGGAGACATCCAAATGGCCAACAGACACATGAGAAAGTGTTCCACATCCCTCGGCATCAGGGAAATACAAATCAAAACCACAGTGAGATACCATCTCACACTAGTCAGAATGGCTAAAATTAACAAGTCAGGAAACAAAAGATGCTGGCAAGGTTGCAGAGAAAGGGGCCCCCTCCTACATTGTTAGTGGGAATGTAAGCTGGTGCAGCCACTCTGGAAAACAGTATGGATGTTCCTCAAAAAGTTGAAAATAGAGCTACCCTATGACTCAGCAATCACACCACTGGGTATTTACCCAAATGTAGTGATCTGAAGGGTCACATGCACCCAAATGTTTATAGCAGCAATGTCCACAAGAGCCAAACTAGGGAAAGAACCTAGATGTCCATCAACAGATGAATGGATAAAGAAGAAGTGGTATATATATTCAATGGAATACTTTACAGCCATCAAAAAAAATGAAATTTTTTTTTTGCAATAATGTGGATGGAACTAGAGGGTATTATACTAAGCAAAATAAGTCAATCAGAGAAAGACAATTATCATACAATCTCTGATATGAGGAATTTGAGAGGCAGTGAAGGAGGTCGTGTGGGGAAGGGAGGGAAAAAATGAAACAAGATGGGATCCGGAGGGAGACAGACCATAAGACTCTTAATCTCAGGAAACAAACTGAAGGTTGCCGGGGGGTGTGGGGGAGAGGGATAGGGTAGCTAGGGGATGGACACTGGGGAGGGTATGTGCTATGGTGAGCACTGTTATTTGTGTAAGACTGATGAATCACAGGCCTGTACCCTGAAGCAAATAATACATTATATGTTAATTAAAAATAAAAATAAAAAATTAGTTAATGGGGCAAACGAAATGATAAAAAGAAAACTCTAAGGTATCTGGGAGGTAACAACTTCAGGAGAAAGCCACCACCCCCTAGCCTGAGAGAATAAATTGGTTGGAATTATTAAAACTTGCTTTAAAAAGTAGCTCCATGGAATTGAAACTCAGGCCTCTGAGGAGGGAGCACTGCTCACTGGTGCTTGCATCCCTGGGTTCAAAGAAGGGTCCTGTGGCTAGGGCGCAGACTCTGAGACACCTGCTGCTGGCGTCTGATGGGGGGGCAATGAAGGTTCTACAAGCATTGGAGGAACTATAAACCAGACTCTGATGCTACTCTAGGGAGGAACTGCTCCTACTTGGGTAAAGAGGCATCATCAGGGTTACAGTCACAGAAACAGGAAGCAAAACTTGAACAGGAAGGAGCAGATCCCCCTTTCCTTCTCTAACCATACAGTCTCCATCTAGGGCCCCCTTCTGATGCTAGGTGGGATCAGCTTGTAAAGCAATAACGAATTAGGATTACAAAGCAAAGGGGGTGTTTGAAGCTTCAAGATAATAACTTAATAACTAGCACAGAGTATCTCGTTTGTACTGTATAGAGGAGGAAATCATAATCGTACTCTGACAAAGTATAAAAATACCCAGTTTCTACAAGACATCTCCCATGATTCCTATATCACCACTAATGAAAACATCATTGAAAGAAAAGTGCTGGTTATTATTTCTTCTGGAAGATAGATTTGTATAGGTGATCTCTAACAGAGAGGATATTAAGAACCTACCTATTAGACATCTTAGTGGCCGTATTTATATACATACTATTAACTTCCAGAAACATCATTTCTATTCCTATAAAAATCATGAGGATGCTTTTTAGCCAGGAAACATCTTAGGGATTGTGATTATTCTCCACAGATATTTATGGTGTCATCATTTGAATATCTCTATTTTCCCAGGGTGCTGAAGGAGAAAATATTGATCATAGAATATTCTGAAAGTCACTCAGTGTGTATAAAGCTAATAAAAAGGCATATTGTGGTCATGGTAGAATTTTCAAGGAGGCAATAATCATGGCTTCACAATGCCTATCTGTTTGACAGTTTTTCTTTTGTATAAAATGGATATTCATTACATTGTCCACATCTTTGTTGACTGAGATTAGACAGATTTAACAAGACAGGAAAATCTATACTCTTATACCAATTTTGACAGACCTAATAGACATAAAAATCTTTCTGATGTCTTTTCTAGAGCAGTTAAATGTAGTGGTCAACCACAGCATTCAGAACCTTCCTTTAATTGCTAGATTGGAAGTTCGGCCTCAGACCAGTATTCCTAAGTGAGACTTAAAGGGTATATACATAAATTTTGAGTGCACTGTGTTCTGAGAAAATTTCTTCAGAATAAATGGGAATGGGGCAGAGCAGAGAAGGAGGCTGTCAATCACCTTAGGCTTTCAAAGGCCATAAAAGGTAGGCAAAAAGAAAAATGCAAGACATAAGGGTTAATCTAAACCTCTCTCCGAATGGAGAGACAAAATAATGTGGTAACTCAGGCAACTCAGTCACCAGCAATCATATCACTTCCATTCTATTTCCTACATATGATAGTTCAGAGAATGGAAATACAGAATAAACACTTGATAATTTATGATGCTCTTATCAAAACTATCCCCAAATGGCCCAATGTATTGAGAGGTCACTAAAGATAATGTAATATTAAAAAAATGTGGCCACTGGAATCAGGTTACCCAAATGCAACACAATCACAGGCATGTTCCTTAACTGTCCATGCCTCAGTCTCTCGTTTGTAAAACAAGAAAAATAATATACCTACATAAAATTAATTGAGGTTAACAAAGTGTTGCAAAAATATAGAAGCTAGAGATTACAGCAGTTGATTTCTCTTACGTAGCAGCTCCCAGTTTGTGATCCTATTCTACTTGTTCTACTCACAGACCTTCCCCTAGGTAATTGTTCTACTCTACCTCCCCCTCGGTAATTGTTCTTCTTTGCTTTGTCAGAGTGGGCTCGTGGGCACACCCAGGAATCAGCTCACAGGAATGGAAACAGAACAGTGAGCCAGGCAAAAAGGTTGTCTTTTAAAGAAATGAACCATAAGTTGCACTTAGCATTTCTACTCACATACTGACCCATATATTTCACCTGCTTTGAGCAAAGTTAGTGTTTTTGTTTTCTTTGGATAAATATCTGAAAGTGGAATTACTGGATCATATGGTAGTTTTATTTTTAGTTTTCTGAGGAATCTCCATATTGTTTTCCATAGTGGCTAAACCAACTGACATTCCCACCAACAGTGCATATCATTCTGTTTCCTTCACATCCTTGCCAACACTTGTTATTTCTTATCTTTTTTGATAACAGCCATTCTAGTAGGTATGAGATACTATCTCGTTGTGGTTTTGATTAGCATTTCCCTTATGGTTAAAGATGCTGAGTATTTTTTCATGTACCTGTTGGCCATCTGTATGTCTTCTTCAGGAAAATGCCCATTCAGATTTTCTGCTCATTTTTAAACCAGATTGTTTGGGGTTCTGCTACAGAGTTGTAGGAGTTCTTTATATATTTTGGATATTAGCCCCTTATCAGATACATAATTTGCAAATATTTTCACCTATTCCATAGGTTGCCTTTTCATCTTCTTGATGACTTCCTTTGCTGTGAAGAAGCTATTTAGTAAGATATAGTACCACTTATTTATTTTTTTTGTTGTTGTTGCTTTTACTTTGGGTGTCAGTCAGTAACAGCTATCTAAATTACAAATTCATAGAACTACTAACCCAGCATTTTCTCATCTAGGTATATGTCCTACAGATATACCAGTACCCAGAGAAAATGACATATGTACAAAGTAACTCACTTGGCCTCAATTCTAGTAAGAGATTGGAAACAAAATAACTGTCCATCAATAAAGGGCTAGGTAAATAAATTATTTGTCTCACTTCTCAAATATTTTTATAGATCTTTGAAATGCTCATAGTCTATGAATACTCACCTGTGATGTCTGATGATTAAATTGGCCCCAACAGAGGCAGTAAGCCTCAATCTTCATCTCACTTTACCACAATGTTTTATCACATTGCCAGATCAGTTTTCTGTCACCAGTGAGGGTCACAGAGTAAAGAAATTGCTCATAAACACATATGTGTTTTCATTTCTTGTTTTCATCGATTCATTCAATTCATTCATTTGCTATCCATCAAATATTCACAGCACCTACTCTGTGCCAAGCACCTAATAAGTATTTTTGAAGTCAGGGATCTAATATGCATATGTGTACAGATTACAGGGGTTCTTTACTAGTAAGTGATGAGCTGGAAATTCATGCTCAGTGTACAACCACTGGGCATAAGATTTAGATGTAAGACAAACAAAGGTTGAGGTTTAGTTTGAACCTTTAGTGAGTGTGATAATGTAATGTGAGTGGAATTCAATCAGGACAGTTTTTACATAATTAATGTCTTTTGTTTCATATATTAAATGGCCCAATGTCATTATTATAACATTTAAAAGACATGACAATGGGGGTTGTCAAAAGTTAAGGCCCTAATATTCTAACAGCTCATGAATCCTAGAAAAAATCCAACCAATATTGGACAATAGGTAATTAAATGGAATGTCCCAATCTACCACTTCCCAAAGGACTTTGATGATGTTACAGAAGTGTCATTACGATTTTCAAATGGAAAGGATTTGTATTCAGTTTCTATTCCAATCAGGAAACTTTCCTTCCTGTACTGAAGAACTTTATTATTACAGAGAGACTATAACCCCCAATAGGCCAAAACACAGCGCAGTTCATAGAGACAATTATCTGGGTATCTCTTTAAGTACCTGAGTAGGGTTTTGACAGTATTTTGGTGAAATTTTCACTTGCACCCCATGAATTAATTCATTCAGTAAACATTCATTGAGTTCACATAGTATGTGCCAGGCACTGTGCTTGGCACATAATCAAGAGATGAATGGATAAAGAAGATGTGGGGTATGTGTGTGTGTGTGTGTGTGTGTGTGTGTGTGTGTGTGTGTAATGGAATATATGTGTAATGGAATATATGTGTAATGGAATATATGTGTAATGGAATTCAACCATCAAAGAGAATAAAATTTTGCCATTTGCAACCACATGGATAGAACTTGAAAATATTATGCTAAATGAAAGAAATCAGTCAGAGAAAGAAAAATACCATATTATTTCACTCATATGTGGAATTTAAGAATCAAAACAGATGAACATCTGGGAAGGGAAGGAAAATAAAATAAGATAAAAACCGAAAGGGATGGGATGCCTGGGTAGTTCAGTCAGTTAAGTGTCTGCCTTCACCCCAGGTCATGATCCCAGGGTCATGGGATCGAGTCCCACATCGGGCTCCTTGCTCAGCAAGGAGCCTGCTTCTCCCTCTGCCTGCCACTCCCACTGCTTGTGTTCTTGCTCTCTATCTCTGACAAATAAATAACACAATCTTTAAAAAAGAAACAGAAAGGGAGGCAAACCAAGAGACTTTTAATTCTAGGAAACAAACAGGTTGCTGGAAGGGGGTGGGGGATGAGGTAACTGGATGATGGGTATAAAGGAGGACATATCATGTAATGTGCACTGGGCGTTATATGCAACTGATGAATCATTAAATTCTACCCCTAAAACTAATAATACACTGTATGTTAACTAAATTGGATTTAAATAAAAAATTTTATGAAAACGTCAGCCAGGGCTACAATCATCTGAAGGATTAACTAAGACTAGAGGATCTGCTATCAAGGGGCTTACCCACATGCCTGACAATTTAGTGTGGGTTGCTGGCAAGAGGTCTCACTTTCTTTTTTCTTTTTTTAAGGTTTTTTTGGTTTTTTAAGATTTTATTTATTTATTTGTCAGAGAGAAAGAGCACAAGCAGGGGGAGCAACAGGGAGGGAGAGAAGCAGACTCCTTGCTGAACAAGGAGACTGATGTGAGACTCAATCCAAGGCCCCTGGATCATGACCTGAGCTGAAGGCAGACGCTTAACTGACTGAGCCACCCAGGCACTCTGAGGTCTCATTTTTCTCACTGCATGGACCTTCTTAAAGGGCTGCTTTGAGTGTCTGCATGACATGACAGCTGGCTTCTCCTAGAGAAAGTGATAGCAAAACATGCAAAGTGGAAGCCGTAATCCCTTTAATGACCAAATCTCAAAAGCCATATACCATCTCTTCACCATGTTGTATTCTTCAGAAAAAATTCACGAAGTCTGGCCAGTCAAGTGAGGAAGAATTAGGCTCCACCACTTGAAGTGATAGTTTCAGAGAATTTGTAGAAGTATTTTAAAATCACCATGATCATCCTATGTGCTTTGTATGCTTCTAGTCCCCCAAATAAAAAATCCTTTAATATTTCCTATAAACCTGAAACTCTACCAAAAACAATTTTATCCTTAACTCTGGCTAACCTGGTAACTGAAGATACAACATGACTTTTGTGGATATGATAATCATGTAAGCAAGTTGCTGTTTTCACCGTGAATAGATTAATGGATGCTTAATAACTGACAATTTTGCAGTTTTTCCATAAATATTAGTTATTTTTTTTAATAGGCCAGCCAGTCTCTCTGGAGCCTGACTTCCTAGCACTCTACAAGTGAATTTTTCTTTCCTTTTCTAAATACTTTGATCTCTCAGCATTCCTTTAGACAATGTGTGCATAGGACCTCCTATCTTACTCTTTAATTCTTCCAACCAACCTCATAGAGAAAGGAAGTTGTGGAGAAATGGGAAACAAAACAAGATGACCCAAGCAAGACCAGAAGGCAACAGGAGCTTACAAGGGGGAAATGGTTGTGTTTCTTCTTGCCATCTTACACTTCCCCATTTCCATAAGAAGACCCTTCCCCAGGTACCT
The DNA here is from genome assembly GCF_002288905.1 of Enhydra lutris kenyoni. NCBI lineage: Eukaryota > Metazoa > Chordata > Mammalia > Carnivora > Mustelidae > Enhydra > Enhydra lutris. The sequence goes on from NW_019154123.1 coordinate 11,201,773, forward strand.
TCTGCTCCTTCAGCCTGCGCTGCAGAATGAATATGCATTGAACAGAGCCAAACCAGGAATCTGGAATCCTGCAGTATGAGGCAGAGCCACCCCAGCTGACCCTCAGACTCATGAGCAAGAATATTATTTTAAGCCATCAGATTTCAGTGTAATTCATTGGGCGGCATAAACTAACTAATACATCTAGTTCTATTTAGATGACCACTGCAATACCAATAAGTTGTAACTAGAAAGCATGACTGTGACAGAAAACCACATCTCCTGCATAAACCACGTTTTTAGAAAAGGAGGGGGAAATGGTTCTCAGAGGAAGGTTGTGGCAAGGAGTAAGGAGTGTGCTAGGCACACAAATCAATAGGGATGCACCAGAGTTTGAAATTCCCTAACCTCCACTTGTGTTTTCCCCCCTTTATTCGATATAACCCTTCACCCAATGAATTAGAGTTTCTCTCACCTAAGACTCTTCTACTACAATTTAATATAAGTGCTTTTTGGAGTCAGTGAGATTCAAAGAAGACTTAGAGAGAGAGAGAGACCACGTAGTTTCAAGCAAAGGGCTCAGTAGTTTGAGTGAGAAACTGGAACGAAGGGCCTGGTGGATGCAGGAGAGAAGAGAAAGCAAAGAGTTGGAGTGGAGTGAGGACTCGTACACAAACACTCTACCTGACAGGGCACACACAAGGCTGGTCTGGTCTTTTCTACTTCTGCTGTATCCTGCAGAATGCGATGGGAAGTGTTGAGAAAGCATGTTGGAAGACTCATTGAAAATAATGCCAAGAGAAAGCAAGAGGACTGGGGCTCTCAAAATGGCAGCCATGACTGGCATTTCTCCTTTTTCTTATAAACCATGATTCTGTCTTCCCTCCCTTCTCTCCCCACACATCACCACCAACAGAACTAAATACAAAATATGAAATACAGAAAATACGAAATGAATATTCGGAGTCTATACCTGTGCTATTCCCCTATTTACTATAATAGCTTGTTCTTTAATCCAGAACTCTTCTGTAACATACCACTAATCATTTCGGGGTTTTATTCCTCTGTTTAAAGTGTGCCACATGTCCTGTCAAAATAACTTCTTCTAGCTGCATAACAATTGTGAGTGGCCTGTGATCACCTTGTTAGAGTGTCTTTTGCACCCAGAGCTGGTTGCCAGATTCCACGTTACTTACTTCCTGGCCCCACTCCTGATAACTTATGCTCCATATATCATCTCCTTCCTCTTTTTTTGCTGGCAATTGCTGGGGCCTAACAGCAATTTGCAGTTATTTATGCAGCTTAAACCCTATTGTCAACATCCTTATCCTCTATACACAACCATTCCAGTGGTGTGAGCTGAGTTTTTCAGGAATAATGGGTGAGTAGGGGAGGGAGATGGGCTGAGGTTAACAGAAGCAAGGCTTCCTGGGATCCTCAGCCAAAGCACACATTGTTACTGAGCTGCTTTTTTCCCTTCTTGCCTCTATTTGGGGTGGATATTCATTTGGAATTAAAAACAGATCACAGCTTTCTGTTTGTTTGCTATTGTCAGGTCAGACCAAGCACTCAGGAAGAGGGTGGTATCACTATGTGCATAGAATTTTCTAGGCAGTTTAATAAGAATGATGAAATTTGCCTGCATTTGCATATCATCTTCTCTCTTGGGCTCTCAAAGTCCTCCCAAAACAGAATGTAATCCTCCTAGAAGTCAGGTGAGGCACGGGACATTGTTCCCCCTTACTCCCTCAAGCCTATTATAGAGGATATAGTCAGGGAAAACAGGTGAAAGTAAATAGGAGGGAGGTCAAGGCTGATGCTTTCCTAGGGAACCAAAATTGCAGCTCTTGCGCTACTTACAAAAAAAAAGAAAAAGAAAAAGAAAGAAAAAAAAAGAAAAAAAATCCCTTGTGTATGGATTAATTCAATCTCCACTGGACTGACAGCCCCATGCCAGGTCACACAGCTTGGTGAGTGGAATATGGACTGGAGTTAGGCACCCACTCACCCCTTTAGCCAGGCATTTTTGTACATGGCACAAACATACAACTCAGCCCTGAACTCTTACATCCAATGAAGTGAATTAAACCTTTGTACTTAGAATTTTGTCAAAGGGGCTCATAATATCCCCAGTACATAGCTGACCAATTGAAGAGACCACCAACACCTTAACATCTAAGTAGAAAACTACAGTTTAGAGACCTCTAACAATCTTTGCAAACATTATCTCATTTATTCAAAAAGTATTTATTAAGCACTTAAGTTGAAAGCACTAGCCCCCTCCAGAAGCCTAAAGCCCTTTGGGAAGACAATAAAAATTGTAATAAATAACTGTAGCTATGGTAGGCAGTTTCTGACATGGTCCCCAGTGATCCTCACATCCTGGTATTAATGCTGTTGTATAATGTTCCCCTTGAATGGGGGCCAGATCTAGTGACAAAAAAAATTTTAACACATTCTAACAAACAGAATACAGCAAAAGTGATGGCATATCACTTCATGCTAAGATTACAAAGACTGCTTCCATCTTGCTGTTCTCTCTCTCTTGCTGGTGTCCTCTCTTACTCTCTCACTTGCTCACTCTGATAGAGCACTCAACCACATTGTGAGATGCCCTATGGAGAGGCCCATATGGCAAAAAACCAAGGGAGGCATCCGGCTAACAGCTTTTAAAAAGCTGAGGCCTCAATACAACAGCCCATGAGGAACTGAATTCCGCCAACAACTACACGAATGAGCTAGGAAGTAGATCCTTCCCAGGAAAGCCTTGATAATTCCCCGTCTACCATTCAAGATTTTTCTCAGTTCAACCCAGTGTACCTCGTCAATAATACTTCCTACTACACTCTAGCCAAACAGGGATCCTTATGGTTAGATCACAGCCAGTTCATCTCCCTTTCCATGGCTTAATCCCTATTGTTTCCCCTACTTCGAATATTCTACCCTTTCTATCAGAATTCTCCCCCAAATTCCCTCCTGATTCTTGAACCACTTCTTACCCACTGAACCTCTGGAGTGATCCATCATAGACTCCCGTTAGTTTGCAATTCCAGCAGAAACATAATAAGTTACCAAATATGCATAATTGAAAGTATGAAATGAATTAAGATTAAAGATCCAAGCTGAGAAGTCTAGTTTGGAGAGATGAGATTCTACCATTAACTTTGACCATAGTCAAGATATATTCTAGAGCTGTCTGTCTATCAACTCCCTAGGATTCTTTTGCTTATCACCCTGTCTTTAGTAACTCATCATTATTAGTCCGTAGAAAGTATGGCAACTTACATTCATAAGCATGAAATTCTTAGAGTTCTCAGACACTATTTCTTATCTTAATGAATGATATAGTAGTGCTTCTTTTGAAGTTCATAAAAGAGGAGGAGCCAGGGAGATCCCTCATGATTCTCTGAGACTCAAGAGACTCAAGAGAAGGATATATGAATGGTCATACATATAGATATAGGTGTGGGTAGAGTTATAGCACACAAGATAGATGCTGATGACCTAAAGTTGATCATTGAAGAACAAAATAAGAAATCGAGAAAAGGAGAAACATTTTTGATAAATTGAAGTAGTAGGTTACTAGGGAAATGTAAGAAAGCTAAAATTTCATTCACGTACTACCAGACAACAAAACTAATAATTAGTGATCACCTACTAGCTACCCTAGATTACATTATCCTCTCTAATTATCACAACAACCCATTTTACAAAAGAGAAAATGGAGGCCCATCCATGTTACTTTCGGTAAATTACTTCTGGTGACTGGTGAGACCAAGATTCTAACACCAACATGGCTGAGTCCAAATCCCATGCAACTCCTTGCTGGACATCACACCTGGAAGACATGGCCCCATACATGTTTAAGAGGTATCATATTATTTTTCCTGGTTATCACTGGATGAAAGGTAACCTATATTATCCTTCCTGAAATGATTCCACTTCTTTAAACAGCTTTACCAATATAATCTGTGTCTGTAGGAAAGCCATCTTTCTCTATGTCTCTAAATAAAATGAGGAGCAGACTAGCCAACTCACCAAGATTTCATTGTGAAGATAGGGATAGATGGCGGAATTTGAGGGAATCAACTTATCCCACACCAGGTCTTCTGATGTCACATCCTTATTCTTGGAAAAAACCTTAAATGGGTTTTTTTATATCAGATGCAAGTTGTCTTTATAGCCCCTTAAAGAGCTTCTATGAAGAGATATTGGCATGCCATATTTTTTTTAAAAATGTTTTGTGGACATGCAAGAGGATATAAGATACAGCCTTATCCCAAAAATATCTCAAGTAACTGCTTGGGATTGGTACACTTTCCTGAGCTTTCTAGAGTCATCCATTCAAAGAATGTCAACTGATAGTGTCTAATTAATGTACTATATTGACATTAGACTAGCCTTGCCATCCTTTCTCCTTCCGCATCATCTGACAAACCTGAGGGTACAGAAAGAGTCAGGGGGATGCTGAAACTAGATTTATCAAGGTCTGGGAAGCATGGGCCTGGGAACCCTGAATGTGTCCTGTGAACAGAGGGGGGCAGCAGAGAGCTGCTGGAAAGGCACACTCATTAGGGAGCCGCTGGTTCTGGTTATTCTGGAGACACTGGCTGAGAGATCCTGCCCCAAGAGGTGTAACCCAAATAGAGAACTTAGAAGGCTGAGATCCTTGACTGGAATCTGCAAATAGGACCCTCCATCTCCCAAATGACATGCTTCTGATCGTGTCATCCTCTTGCTAAAAAGTCACTTTCATCAATGGTTCCCCATTGCTTAGAACACTTGTTCTCGAGATTTAGTGTGCATCAACATCACTTGGAGGAACTGGTAAACATAGATCACACTGGGCACACTTCTAGAATTTCTTATAGTTTAGGTCTGGAGCAGGGCCCAAGAATTTGCTTTTCTGCAATGGTCTCAGGTGATGCTGATATTGCTGGCTCCTGTTGGCTCAGGGACCATACCTGTGAACCACTGGCTTAGAAACTGCTTGCACTGCCCCCCTACCCCCTATCTAACTTCTCTTCTAACCACTCAGTCCCACTTGCATCTCCCCTCCCACACACGCACCCTCACAATGTGTCTCATCTGGGAACTTTCTTCAGCTTCCCAAGGGAGCCATGTTTTCCCACACCACTTAGCTTATTCACATTTTCCCTCTCTGCTGAAACATTTTCCTTCCATCTCTTTACTGGTGAATGCTTACTTATCTCAAGTCTCGAGTTAGAAGCCTCCCTCCTGTGAACTCCCATGTTGCCCTGCATTTAACTTTCCACGCTATGTTGTGTTTGTGTCCCAACCAGTCTATCAGCCTTTTGGGAGCAAAGGCTCATAAACTTACACACCATTATAAATCCTCGGTCACCAATCTCATCTGGAGTCTCACAATAATCGTTCCACGTTTCTCTGATCACCTCCCTCTTCTGTTCTCAATGATTATTTCAAACAGTCTTCACTTTCCTCAAATCCCTAACCTTCCCACCTCCTCTATCACACTCAACAGATGGCCTTGCCTACTCCTTCACAGAGAAAATAGAAGCCACCATGTAGAAACCTCTCCACTTCCCACCATCAAACCTACAAAGCCACACTCACCACATCCCTCTGACCTCCTATTATAACAGAAGAGCTGCCTCTACTTTCTAACGCTACCTAAAGCCAATCCCTCCAACTCTATTGTTTTCTCCCTCCTGCTTCCTCAAAACCCCCACATCAACACACCCTCTTCACATATCTTCAACTTCTTCCAATTTTCTCCCTGCCATTTTTAAAATGTATTCAACTCTCTCCTCTATATATAACCATCCCCCTTCTGCTACATATCACCCTGAAATTATCATCTTATTTCTGTTTGCTCCTGCCCAGCCAAAAATGTCTAACTTTATGATTTCCATTTCCTCATTTCCCATTCATTCCGTAAGATACTTTTCCTCAAACACTGTTCGTACTAAGCTTGCCAGGGACCTTTCTTTAGCTTAATCCCATAGTAACTTTTCAGTTCCCGTCATGCTTGGCCCCATTGACTCCCTCCTCCATGGTGAAGCCCTCTCACCGTTAGCTTCTGTAACATCCCAGTCTGGTCTTCTACCTGTCTGGCATTTCCCCCTTTAAGGCCTGGTCCTCCTCTACTTCACTTGTAAATGCCAGTGTTTTGTCACACTTGATCTTAGAACTTCTTGTCTAAAGTCTGCCGGGATAAGCTTATCCATTCCCATTGATTCACTTACTCTATATGTACCAACTTTATATGCACAATTCTATATGTACCACTTTACTGGATAGGTCTCCAGCTCTCTGACGTCATATAACCAACTGTCTTCTCTAAGTTCTTCCTTTGATGCTCTACAGACTCCACTGAATTTATGATCTTCCAGTAAATCTGCTCCTTCTATGTGCTTCTTATTGAAGAAACTGAATGTCAGTAGCCCTGGGGACACATACTTGGTATCTCCCTCTGTGTTGTACTCCATATGTCACCAAATCCACAATCCCCAAATTCCTCTAGCCTCTCTCCATCTCCTCCAGAATCCCCTCTCTCCTGGATTATAGCTGTAGCCACCACTGTCCTTGCAGTATCTCTGACCCCTCCAATTCATTTTTCCCACTTTGCTAGAGGGGCCTTTCTAAAAACAAATGTCACTGCCTTGCTTAAATCCCTCAATAGCTATCCATCGCCATGAGAATGATTCAGTCTTGTCTTGCCCCTTATCCAAGCCACACTGGCCTTTTTCAGCTACTCCAAAGCACCAAGGACCTACCCACTTCAGGGTCTTTACATATGCCATTCTCTTTCCCTGGAATGCTTGCCTCACACCCTTCTTTGCTTATCAAACTCCCACTCATCCTTCAGGGCTCAGCCTCAGATTCTCTGAGGGAAGTTTCACTGACCCTCCACCACCACCCACTATATACCAAGTCAAGGTTACCAATTAAACACTCTCATAGCATGCTATTCTCTTCCTTCAAAGCACTCATCACAATTGTGGCTAATTAATTACTTGCAAATTTATTTTTCAACGCTTCTCTCTCCTTCTAAGCATAATTCAGGCAGAGATCAAATCTTTCTTATGCTCTACCCTATCTCTACTACCATTGACAATGCCTGGCTTGTACTGAGCTGACAACAAATCTTTGTTGAAAAAATAATGATGACATGGGGCGCCTGGGTGGCTCAGTGGGCTAAAGCCTCTGCCTTCGGCTCAGGTCATGATCTCAGGGTCCTGGGATCGAGCCCCACATCGGGCTCTCTGCTCGAAAGGGTGCCTGCTTCCCCCTCTCTCTCTCTGCCTCTCTGCCTACTTGTGATTTCTGTCTGTCAAATAAATAAATAAAATCTTAAAAGAAAAAAGAAAAAAGAATGATGACAGAAAATATATGCCGCAATTTGAGATTCCACACGTCATAGGCTGATTAGTTTGTTAATTCTCTATATTTGCCATGTCCTCTATATTCACTAGATAACAAAATAATAGCCCATATTTCTTCAGAGCTTTCTATTTGTCTGGCACTGTCCTAAGTGTTTTACGTTCTCACAAAGTTCCTGTGAGCTAGATACTATTACTTTCTCCATCTTACAGTAGAGGCAACTGATGCACAGAGACATCAACTATCTTGCCAAAAAAACACAGAGCTAATCAGTAATGAGCTGAGATATAGGTCCTATGTTCTTAAAAACTATAATATACCATCCCTCAAGATAGTTATATACAGGGAAGATCTCCATGAATGTTGGGACTTGTGCATTATTAAGGCTGCTGTTACAAAGAAAGGAAGGCAAAAAAAAAAAAATAGATACATCAGTGGTTCTCAAAATTTAATATACATTCCAATCACCTACAGAGATTGTTGAAATACAGATTGCAGACTCCATTACCAAATTCAGTAGGTCTGAGGGGTGAAGTCCAAGAATTTGCATTTCTAACAAGTTCCCAGGTGATCCTGAAACAACTCGTCAAGGATCACACTATGAAGACTACTGCAGTACATAAAGGACTTTCCCAAGATTTTTCCACTTGAAAAAATACAGAGTAACTTTCTCTGGCATTTTGCCCTCCTATAATAAACAAATAGGAAAGAAAAGCTTCAAAAGAAAATTTTAAATTCAAACAAAATAGAGCAAGGGTAAAGTGATGTTTCACATTCCTCATCTGCTAGATCCTCCTCCTATCTTTTCTGCAGCCTCACCGTACGAGTTATTGTATGCACCTCCTTCTGAAGAAATAAGAGTATTTGCATCTAACAAGATGAGTGTCTTACCTCACTTACCTTTTTAATTCTCACAACTCTATAATGTCACATTATTTCCCCATATTAGAGATGAGGAAACCGAGACTCCAAGAAGTTAAAGATCACAAGTTCCAAGATCAAAAAAACTATAAAGTAGAGTAGTGACTCAGATTCAGGTTCTTGTGACTCCAAATCCCTATCCTTTCCATTAATTGACACTGTGACATTGTCCTTCATATTTCTTCTTTTTTTAATAGATTTTATTCATCTTATCTTAATTTGAGAGAGGGAGAGTGTACACACACAAGCAGGGGAAGGGGCAGAGGAGGCAAAGAGAGAGAGAGAATCTTAAGTAGACCCCATACTGAATGGGGAGTCAAGGGCTCCTCTCCATCTCACCACCCTGAGATCGTGACATGAGCTGAAACAAAGAGTCAGACGCTTAACCGACAGAGCCAACCAGGCACCCCGTCCTTCATATTTCCATTGACCTTTTTAATTCTCTTAAATGTACAAAAAACAAAAAGTAATCTCTCTCACACTCATACAGAAAATGTCAACTGAAAAAAACACACACAAATCTAAATCCATCTATCCCTGCAAAATATGCTTTTAATGTTTCTTCTTTGGGTTCCTTCTTTGAAGTTGGTTGCTACTCATTTTAAATGTTTAGTGATAAGAAATCAAAATCTTGAATTAAAGAATTATTAGACCCTCTGTAAGAAGTATATAGCACCCCCAAAACAACCATGGCCTGGTTTGTCTTTCTAGAACCACCAGACAATCCTAAATTTTATTACCTCCCTGGTGTGGTTGAAGAAGGCTTTCAGAATTCCACTGCAGTGCTGTGAGGCCATACATCCCCCAGGATTAATCACAAATATTTTATAAAGATGAAGTTTCGTTATATCTTTGTTCTTTGTATCTTGGCTTTTGTTGGCGCATTTTAATTAGGATCTGGTATCTGCAATAAACAGTAAACATAAAGAGCTTTGCAAAAATGTATTAGACTGTTTGTTTTCACACTCTAATGCATATTTGCACAATTTTACCATGAAAAAAGGAAAACATGCTAAGCTCTTGGGCTCTATCCCAAATGTCCTGGAATAGAATCCGGAAATTACTAAAAATGCAACCAAACCTCATCATATTCCAGCAATTAACCTAAGAAACGAGGGTCCATTCTCTGTATAAAAAAAAAACATTTTCAAGGGGGAGAAATCTGTGGAGGAGGATGCTTCTCGATAACACACGTATCGCATTCTCCAAACCTGTTTTGAAATTTGGACTTTTTCCCTTTCATGCTAAAAGAGCTTACTTAATAAACAAATTAGGTTGGGTGATGTTTTATTTTTCTCTTTCAGAGTGTTAAGAAAGCTTCTGTTACTAAGCAAAGACAGAAAGAATGGTTAAGCATAAGACGGGAATAAAATAATCACATGTTGCCACGTAGCTGGGGATCAATACTTTTCCTGCTAAATAGTTACACACTAGAATGAATTATTAGTAAGCAGTAGAATCATGGCAAGTGCTAATGACAAAGGACAGGCTGGGGGGTTTTATCTGAACATAGCCTAATCAAAACATAGCATGAACTTTTAAAAATCTCCAAATGTGGCTCCTATGTACAGTTGTTATTGATAGGGACACCTTGATAGTGTTCAAATGTGATGTAAAATCATAAAAGTGTGAGAAATTCAGAGTCACAGAGTGATTTTTTTTCTGTATCTATCCTTAAATATGTTTCCAAATAAAATACAGGATTAAGTAATTTATTTTGTTGCATGATTTATTTATGGGTTGAAATGCAGCAGATAAAAGGCATAGTCCCAGGCATCAACTTAAAAGATTAAAATCATTACATTTTATTAGAGGGAGACATATAAAAATGCCAACATGAACTGTAAAGAAAGGAAAACTACTAGCTCACAGGTCCCAAGTCTGAGTTAGACTTAGTGTTTTTAACTCCCCTTTAGGGGAATGATAGGCCTGAATTTAATTAGAAATCTGTTTTTTTAAGATTAAAGTTGTGAAAAAGTTAAAAGGTTGGATCATGCAAAAATAAAAATGACTCTGAGGATCTTAGGGAATTTGAACTGGTAAACTTAGATTTTATTTCCTGCCAACTGTTTGCGGGAGGATTAAGAGATGTACAGGAATTATTAGTTTTAGATAAAAGCCAGCATTTTATAAAGCAATTAATTTTTCATTAGTTCCACATAATTTTGGCAAAAGATAGTTTTGTTCCAATAAAGTTATTACATTTCAAGAGGTTACTCTGAAATATAGCCATTAATTTCGCATTAATTTAACCAGATTTATAATAGGCTAAACTACAGGCAGGAAAGCAGTAATAGTTTTTTACAGAATATAGTAGAATTAAAAGGAAAAAATTAAGATGAAAAATATTTTAAAAACAGGTCATAAAATTTCTAAATTTCTAAGCACGGTTATGCATTTACTTAAAAGACATTCTCCTGTAATGTTTGCTAAGCAGATAAAATGAATTTTATATAGTCCACCTTAAGTTTTTGCAGGGGTTATCTTGTAACTATCAGAAATAAGTATTTTTATTATGACAAATTTACTTTATATTACAATAAATAAAATATACTTAAGGATTGAAAAAGCAAAACTTGTTAGCACTGAAAACCTTGTTCACAGAGCCATCAACTCTCCTTCCCAATGCTTGAACTACCTTTAATGCACCCACAAAATTCCACTCAGATGGCCAAAGCACCCAGATTGTTGGAGTATTCTCACCTCCAGTTTGAGCTCTTTAATCCTCACTGGAATGAGAAAGAAGTCTAGTTGACTAAGTCCTAACTGGAGAATGTTTCTTGTCTGTTTATCTCCAAATAGGCTTCAGTGGTTACCACTCTACCACCAGCTTCCTGTTCCAGCCCACAACCACCTCTTTCCAGCTCACTGTGATGTTCTCCCACTAACTCTTTCAAATCCCATGCTTGTCCCCCGACCCCATTCAGGTTCCATGCTGTGAACAGAAGATCTTTGTTAAAAAAAATAAGTCATGTCAACCCTAATTGAAAATCCTCCATTGATTTCCCTGGCATCTTGAAAAAAATCTCATTCCTTACCTTGGCCTACAGAACCCATGACTTGTTTCTCTCCTCTGAGTTACACCTTCTCTCTCAGTGGGTTCATACCAACCCAATGAAGTTCCTTCAAGTGCCCTACAGCCAGTCCCACTCCCAGTCATGTACCAGGCACTACTAGGTAAGTGCTGAATCCCTATGTTACCACCACTTTGCTTTTAAGACATTTGTCCCAACATGTTCTTGATGAGACTGTCAATCTAGTTTTTGGATGTTTTGGCCTGGTTTTGTGCCTCTCCTTGTCCTTTAGACTGGGCACCCAATACACTTATTCATACAGGATCTTTACTCACCCTCAAACACTGCTTTGTTACATACCCTCCCTGATTTGGTGTAAGCCCAGAATCTTTTACATAAACATTGCTCAGATAAGGAGTAGGTTTGCTATTCATACCAGCCACGGGGGGTCCAGGGATGCACCACATTCTAACATTAACCTATTCTCTAATGATTGCATTTGTATTTATATTGTCTGCCCGGAGAGATCATTAGGTCTTTGAGGGTAAGTAATGTAGTTACTTATTTAGTCACATTAGTAATATTCTGAGGACTTGTCAGATAGCATATCCAACATGGGCTCAGCTCAGAACATTGGTAGGACCTTGTGATGAGCTACCTCATAGAGGGACATTAAGGCCAAACTAGGAGGAGGGCAGATCATTCATTCACTCATTCACTTAATTGGCATCCACACAGCAACTTCCATGTCCTGATAGCTATGCTAAATGATGCAGAATGAAATGAATAAAACATAGCTACTTACTTTTTATTTCTTTTCAAATTCTTGGCATCCTATCATCATGAACATGATGCACACGCACATACACACACACATTTTTGCTTCTCTGCTCAGTATCATTAAGTTCACTTTAAAAAGAATAGCAGATCAGTGTGTGTATATATAGAAACCCCAAAAGATAAAATGGAAAAACAATGAAAACTAACAATAGAATCCAATTAAATAGTACGTTATTGGATAAACGTACAAAAATCAATTTAATTCTTGCATACAAATAATAATCAAATAAACAATAACCAAGTAGAAATTTTCCCATTTGCAATAACAATAAAAAACATGTAATAGTTAATAATAAACCTCATAAGAAATATGCATAAAGAAAACTCTAAATTTTTGAGGCACATAAATGTCTTATGTAATTTAGATGGAATATAATGTTCTTGTATCAGAAGAGCTTGGAGGAGTCAAGATGGCAGAGGTGTGGCAGACTGAGATGACATCAGGATACAGGAGTTCAGTTAGATAGTTATCAAACCATTCTGAACATCTACAAACTCAACAGGAGCTCGAAAAGAATAAAAGCAGCAATTCTAGAAACAGAAAATCAACCACTTTCCAAGGAGACTCACCTTCCTTCTCTGGAGGCAGGAATCTGCTGGGTTTGGAGACTCCAAATGGGGCCTGTGCCAGAGACAAAAATGCTCAGTCACAGGCCAAGTGAGCTCAGAGCATGGCGGAGACCAGGGAGACGGGAGTGACTGAGCGCTTTTCTCTGAGGGTACACTGAGGAGTGGGCCCCCAGAGCTCTCAGCTCCTCCGGGCAGAGATTGGGAGGCTGCCATTTTTCATTCCCATCCTCCAGAGCTCTACAGAAAGTGTTCAGGGAACAAAAGCTCCTGAGAGCCAACTTGAGCAGATTACTTAGCCTGGCCCCTGGCAAGGGCAGGGCAATTCTGCCTCCAGCAAAGACATTTGAGAATCACTGCGACAGGCCCCTCCCCCAGAAGATCAGCAAGAACATCCAGCCAAGACCAAGCTCACTGACCAAGAACAGCGAAATTCCTGAGGAGGGGAAAGCAAAGCATGGAATACATGGCTTTCTCCCCATGATTCTTTAATCTTGCAAAGTTAATTAATTTTTTTAACTTTATTTTTTTATTCTAAATTTTTTTAACTTTTCCTCTTTCCTCTTTTAACTTTTTTTTAACTAGTTTATCTTAACAATACCTTTCTAAAAAAATCTTTCTTAAACTTTCATTATTATAGTCATATTTTATCCTTCATTGTATCTAACTTTATTTTTTGTATACATATAGAATTTTTTCTTCTAAAAAAATTTGGGATACAACTTCTTCTAATAGATTAAAATATACCCTAAATCTAGCACAGGGCTTTGTTCTAGTCTCCAGCCTGAGCAAATTCTCTTCATTTTCTTTTTCATTCTTTTCTCAACCAACTTATCTTATCAATTCCTTTTTTAGAATTTTTTAAAAATTTTCATCTTTATAGTCGTATTCCATCCCTTCATCATGTCTACCTTTATATTTGTGTGTGTGTGTATATATATATATATATGTATATACATATATATATATATAAGTTTTTCTTTCTTTAAAATTTTGGGAGGTAGTTTCTTCTAGACCAAAATACACCCAAAATCAAATGGGTGGCTCTGTTCTATTCACCAGTCTAATATATATATATATATTTTTTTTTAAATTCTTTTTACTCCCTTTCTTCTCCTCCCCCCACCCCCCCCCCGATTTGGGGTCTCTTCTGATTTGGTTAGCATACATTTTTCTGGGGCCTTTGCCACCCTTTTAGTATTTTATTCTCTTGTTCATATATTCTTATCTGGATAAAATGACAAGGTGGAAAAACTCACCACAAAAAAAGGAACAAGAGGCAGTACCAAAGGCTATGGAACTAATCAATATGGACATTGGTAATATGTCAGATCTACAGTTCAGAATGACGATTCTCAAGGTGCTAGCTGGGCTTTAAAAAGGCATCAAAGAACTTAGAGAAACACTGTCTGGAGAAATAAAAGCCCTCTCTGGAGAAATGAAAGAACTAAAATCTAACCAAGCTAAAATCAAAAAAGCTATTAGTGAGATGCAATAAAAAATGGAGACTCTTACTGCTAGGATAAATGAGGCAGAAGAGAGAATTAGTGATATAGAAGACCAAATGACAGAGAATAAAGAAGCTGAGCAAAAGAGAGACAAACAACTACTGGACCATGAGGGGAGAATTTGAGAGATAAGTGATACCATAAGATGAAACAATACTAGAATAATTGGGATTCCAGAAAAAGAAGAAAGAGAGAGGGGGGCAGAAGGTATATTGGCGCTAACTACTGTAGAGAATTTCCCTAATATGTCAAAAAGAACAAGCATCAAAATCCAGGAGGCACAGAGAACCCCCCTCAAAATCAATAAAAATAGGTCCACACCCCGTCATCTAATAGTAAAACTTACAAGTCTTAATGTCAAAGAGAAAATCCTGAAAGCAGCCCAGGAGAAGAAGTCTATAACATACAATGATAAAAATATTAGATTGGGAGCAGACCTATCCACAGAGACCTGGTAGGCCAGAAAGAACTGGCATGATATATAACACCAAATGAGAAAAACATGAAGCTAGGCTATCATTGAAAATGGAGAAATAAAAAGCTTCCAGGACAAACAAAAACTAAAAAAAAAAAAATTGTAAACACCAAACCAGTACTACAGGAAATATTGAAAGGTGTCCTCTAAGCAAAGAGATAACCTAAAAGTAGTAGACCAGAAAGGAACAGAGACAATATACAGTAACGGTCACCTTACAGGCAATACAATGGCACTAAATTCATATCTCTCAATAGCTACCCTGATGTAAATGGGCTAAATGTCCCAATCAAAAGACACAGGCCATCAGAATGGATTAAAAAACAAAATCCATCAATATGCTGTCAACAAGAAACTCATTTTAGACTCAAAGACACCTCCAGATTTAAAGTGAGGTGATGGAAAACAATTTACCATGCCAATGGGCATCAAAATAGACCTGGGGTGGCAATCCTTATATCAGATAAATTAGATTTTAAGCCAAAGGCTAAAATAAGTGATGAGGAAGGACACTATATCATACTCAAAGAATCTGTCCAATGGGGCACCAGAGTGGTTCAGTGGGTTAAAGCTTCTGCCTTCGGCTCAGGTCATGATCCCAGGGTCCTGGGATCGAGCCTCGCATCGGGCTCTCTGCTTAGCGGGGAGCCTGCTTCCTCCTCTCTCTCTGCCTGCCTCTCTGCCTACTTGTGATCTCTGTCTGTCAAATAAATAAATAAAATCCTTTAAAAAAAAGATATTATTAAAAAAAAAAAAAAGAATCTGTCCAACAAGAAGATCTAGCAATTTTAAATATCTATGCCCCTAACATGGGAGCAGGCAACTATATAAACTAATTAATAACAAAATCAAAGAAACACATCCACAATAATACAATAATAGTAGGGGACTTTAACACACTCCTCACTGAAATGGACAGATCATCCAAGCAAAAGGTCAATGAGGAAATAAAGGCTCCAAATGACACACCAGACCAGATGACATTACAGATATATTTGGAACATTCTATCCCAAAGCAAAAGAATACACATTCTTCTCTAGTGCACATGGAACATTCTCACATCAGATCACATCCTGGGTCACAAATCAGGTCTCATCCAGTACCAAAAGATGGGGATCATTCCCTGCATGTTTTCAGACCACAATGCTCTGAAGCTAGAACTCAGTTGCAAGAGGAAATTTGGAAAGAACCCAAATACATGGAGGCTAAAGAACATCCTACTAAAGAATGAATGAGTCAACCAGGAAATTAAAGAAGAATTGAAAAAATTCATGGAAACAAATGATAATGAAAACACAACTGTTCAAAATCTGTGGGACATAGAAAGGCAGTCCTGAGAGGAAAATACATAACCATACAAGCCTTTCTCAAGAAACAAGAAAGGACTCAAGTACACAACCTAACCCTACACCTAAAGGAGCTGGAGAAAGAACAACAAAGAAAGCCTAAGCCCAGCAGGAGAAGAGAAATAATAAAGATCAGAATAGAAATCAGTGAAATAGAAACCAAAAGAACAGTAGAACAAATCAATGAAAATAGGAGCTGATTCTTTGAAAGAATTAATAAGATTGATAAACCCCTGGCCAGACTTATCCAAAAGAAAAGAGAAAGGCCCCAAATGAATAAAATCATGAACTATAGAGGAGAGATCACAACCAACACCAAAGAAATACAAATAATTATAAGAACCTATTATGAGCAACTTACACCAGCAAATTGGACAATCCAGAAGAAATGGATGCATTCCTAGAGATAGATGAACTACCAAAACTGAACCAGGAAGAAATAGAGAACATGAAAAGACCCATAACCAATGGGTCACCAGTAAGGAGATTGAAGTAGTCTTCAAAAATCTTCCAAAAAACAAGAGCCCATGGCCAGATGGCTTCGCAGGGGAATTCTACCAAACACTGAAAGAAGAATTAGTACCTATTCTCCTGAAACTGTTCCAAAAAAGAGAAATGGAAGGAAAACTTCCAAACTCATTTTATGAGGCCAGCATTACCTTGAGCCCAAAACCAGACAAGGACCCCATCAAAAAGGAGAATTACAGATGAGTATCCTTGATGAACACAGATGCAAAAATTCTCACCAAAATACTAGCCAATAAGATCCAACAGTACATTAAAAGGAGTATTCAACACGACCAAGTGGGATTTACTCCTGGGCTGCAAGGTTGGTTCAATATCTGCAAATCAATCAATGTGATACAATACATTAATAAAAGAAAGAACAAGAACCATATGATACTCTCAATAGATGCTGAAAAAGCATTTCACAAAGTACAGCATGCTTTCTTGATCAAAACTCTTCAAAGTATAGGGACAGAGGGTACATACCTCAGTATCATCAAAGCCATCTATGAAAAACCCACTGAAATATCATTCTCAATGGAGAAAAACTGAGAGCTGTTCCACTAAGGTCAGGAACACAGCAGGGATGTCCATTATCACCACTGCTATTCAACATAGTACTAGAAGTCCTAGGGTCAGCCATCAGACAACAAAAAAAAAAATTAAAGCCTTCCAAATCAGAAAAGAATTCAAACTATCACCCTTTGCAGATGATATGATACTTTATGTGGAAAACCCAAAAGACTCCACCCCAAATCTGCTAGAACTTGTACAGGAATTCAGTAAAGTGTCAGGATATAAAATCAATGCACAGAAATCAGTTGCATTTCTATACAACAACAAGACAGAAGAAAGAGAAATTAAGGAGTCAATCCCATTTATAATTGCTCCCAAAGCCATAAGATGCCCAGGAATAAGCCTAACAAAAGAGGCAAATAATCTGTACTCAGAAAACTATAATGTACTCATGAAAGAAATTGAGGAGGACACGAAGAAATAGAAAAATGTTCCATGCTTATAGATTGGAAGAAAAAACATTGTGAAAATGTGTATGCTACCTAAAGCAATCTACACGTTTAATGCAATCCCTATCAAAATACCATCCTTTTTTTTTTCCCAAAGAAATGGAACAAATAATCCTAAAATTTATATAGAACCAGAAAAGACCTTGAATAGTCAGTGGAATGTTGAAAAAGAAAACCAAAGTTGGTGGCATCACAATTCCAGACTTCAAGCTCTATTACAAAGCTGTCATCATCAAGACAGTATGGTACTGGCACTAAAACAGACACATAGATCAATGGAACAGAATAGAGAGCCCAGAAATAGACCCTCAACTCTATGGTCAACTAATCTTTGACAAAGCAAGAAAGAATGTCCAATGGAAAAAAAGACAGTCTCTTCAACAAACAGTGTTGGAAAAATTGGACAGCCGCATGAAGAAAAATGAAACTGGACCATTTCCTTACACCACACACAAAAATAGAGTCAAAATGGATGAAAGACCTCAATGTGAGACAGGAATTCATCAAAATCCTTGAGGAGAACACAGGAAGCAACCTCTTCGACCTCAGCCACAGCAACTTCTTCCTGGAAACATCGCCAAAGGCAAGGGAAGCAAGGGCAAAAATGAACTATTGGGACTTAATTAAGACCAGAAGCTTTTGCACAGCAAAAGCAACAGTCAACAAAACCAAAAGGCAACCAACAGAATGGGAGAAGACATTTGCAAATGACACATCAGATAAAGGGCTAGTATCCAAAACCAATAAAGAACTTATCAAACTCAACACTCAAAGAACAAATAATCCAATCAAGAAATGGACAGAAGACATGAACAGACATTTCTGCCAAGAAGACATCCAAATGGCCAACAGACACATGAAAAAGTGCTCCACGTCCCTCGGCATCAGGGAAATACAAATCAAAACCACAGTGAGATACCACCTCACACCAGTCAGAATGGTTAAAATTAACAAGTCAGGAAACAACAGATGCTAGTGAGGATGCAGAAAAAGAGGAACCCTCCTACACTGTTGGTGGGAATGCAAGCTGGTTCAGCCATTCTGGAAAACAGCATGGAGGTTCCTCAAAAAGTTGATAATAGAGCTACCCTACAACCCAGCAATCACATTACTGGGTATTTTAAAGATAAAAATGTAGTGATCCAAAGGGGCACAAGCACCCTAATATTTACAGCAGCAATGTCCACAATAGCCAAACTATGGAATGAACCTAGATGTCCATCAACAGATGAATGGATAAAGAAGAAGTGGTATATATACACAATAGAATACTATGCAGCCATCAAAAGAAATGAAAAATTGCCATTTGCAATAATGTGGATGGAACTAGAGGGTATTATGCTGAGCGAAATAAGTCAATCAGGGAAAGACAATTATCATATGATCTCCCTGATATGAGGAATTTGAGAAGCAGAGTTGGGGGTTTGGAGGGTAGGGAAGGAAAAATGAAACAAGATGGGATCAGGAGGAGACAAACCATAAGAGACTCTCAATCTCACAAAAAAAACTGAGGGTTGCCAGGGGGGTAGGGGGTAGGGAGAAGGGGGTTGGGTTATGGACACTGGGGAGGGTATGTGCTATAGTGAGTGCTGTGAAGTGTGTAAGCCTGACGATTCACAGACCTGTACCCCTGGGGCTAATAATACATTATATGTAAATTTAAAAAGAAAAGAAAAGCTCATATGAATTATCAATTGGTCCCAAATGATTTAGAAATATGATGTGATGTCAATTAAAACCCTCTAAAAAATTTTGGAATAAGACAAAACCATGTTCTTGTGAAAGGACAAATGGGAAAGAATTTCCCCCAAAATTGAAAAGAATAATTTTGTTAGTATTTATTTTTGCATTAAAAAATTACCCCCAAAGGTGCCTGGGTGGCTCAGTGGGTTAAGCCTCTGCCTTCCGGCTCAGGTCATGGTCTCAGGATCCTGGGATCGAGGCCCGCATCGGGCTCTCTGCTCAGCGGCGAGCCTGCTTCCCTCTCTCTCTCTCTCTCTGCCTGCCTCTCTGCCTACTTGTGATCTCTCTCTCTCTGTCAAATAAATAAATAAAATCTTAAAAAAAAATTACCCCCAAATTTAGCAGTCCTAACCAACAAACATTTCTTACCTCACAAGGATTCTGAGTTAGGAATCCAGAAGCAGCTTAGTTGATTGGTTCAACCTCGGTTTCTGTCATCGTGTTGCACCAACATGTCAGCTGTGGTCATGTAAAGGCTTGATGGGGCTAGAGGATGCACTTCCAACCTGACTCATGTACCTGTTGGGTAAAAGTCTCCACTGGCTTCCCCACTGACTGCTAGGAGAAGGCCTCATTTCCTCATCACATGGAGTTGACTGAGTGTGCTTATGGCATGACAAACTCCCACAAAGGGAGAAATTCGAGAAACGGACAGAGAGAGAAAAGCTTCAGTGTCTTTCATGGCCTAGTATCAGAAGACACACTCCATCGTTTCTACAATATCTACTCATTACAAGCAAGTGACTAAATTCAGCCCATACTCAAGGAAAGGGGAATTAGGCTCCACCTTATGATAAGAAGTATCAAAAAAATTGTGGACTTATTTTCAAACCACCACACTAACGAAATCAGGCTCAGCTCTCAACCACTATATACACTGTTTCTCTTATATTATTCTTTATGCCAGTTTCTATGTGTAAAACAACTCAGAATAGTTTAAAATTTAAATATAAAAACTAAAAGCATTAAATGATCATAGAGAAATATTTTTAAATGTTGGGATGGATAAAATCTTTCCAAGCATGACATCCAAAGTAGAAGCCAAAAGAAGAAGAAAAGAAAAGGAGGAGGAGGAGGAGTAGAAAGGGGAGGGGGAAGGAGAGGGATAGGGGGAGAGGGAGGAGGAGGAGGTAAAGAAGGAGGAGGAGGAGGAGAAAGAAGAAGGAAGGAAAGAAAAGAAAAGAAAGAAAGAAAAAATGGAAAGATATAATTACATCAAAAATAAAGCTATCTACATACAAAAAAATTACCATCAAAAAAATTAAGTCTAACAGAAAACTTGAAAAAAATATTTGCAGCATATATGACAGATGAAGAGTTCCTGTCCTTAATATCAAAGGGTGCTTTAAAATCAGTAAGAAAAAGATATATACATTAGTAGAATACAAAATTGACATAAATAAGCAATTAAAAAGAAGAAATAGAAAATGCCAATAAACACATTAAGGAAATACTCAATTTATTTGATCTTTGATAATCAAAGAACAGCAATTAAAAATGAGATCTGTACGTTCTTTCAAGTTGGTAAAGATTGGGAAAATTACAGTATTTTCAAGATTTGGAGGGAAAGGGAATTTCATACATCCACAGGGTGTATACATTGGTATCTGTAAGGAAGTTTTTAAAATAACCTTAAAGAGTTGTATTCCCATTCACGTAACAACTTCTAGCAATCTACCTTAAGAACAAATTGGACAAAGATATACAGAGAGAGATGCTTATCACAGCATTTTTTATTTTAACCAAAAATTTAAAACAGTTCAAATATCCAAAAACTGAAGGTTTTGTTACATAAATGATGGTACAACTGTGAAAGATGGAATATGATGCCATTAATAACTGACTTGGAGGAAATTCATGAGGTTAAATGAACAACATATTTAAAATAGCATATATAACATGGTACAATTTTAGAAGAAAAAAATGTTAAACTGTATTGCGTACAGCATATGTTAATTGTGTTAAATGCTATATAGAGCAAAATGTCAATAGCATTATCTTTAGATGATACAATTTTGGGTTACTTTACATTTTCATCTGTTTATTCCTGTTTTTAAAATACTACCAGTGAATAAGCCCAAATTATAAAGCCAAAGTTATTTCTTCACTGACCCCTCCTCAGTCTTTCTCCTTTCTCCCTCACTAACAGAATAAATGATAGAAGAGGCTGGAACCTGTTATTATCAGTTAATAGTCATTAACCCCCTCACCCCAGCACAGCCTGTGCAATTTGCATGATAAAGAAATGAGTCTGAAATCTCCTGCCCAGGGATCTCCATCTGCTTTAATGAACCTACTAGAGTTCTGCTTTTGAGGTAGAACTTTAGGCAGCACCAAAACGATGATGTGTTCACCTTTAAAGCAAGTGATTGAAACCTTACACAAATGTGAGCCTGTCTTACACACCTGAAAAGCTCACAGTAGCTTTTATCAGTGTAGGCTATCATTTCTCAAAACGGCATCTATGTCATTTGCTTCTGTTGTTTTAGAAATGGTTGAAAGTTTAATTTTGAATATGAAAAATTTTAGATGGCATACTCAGCTCTACAAATTAAGAGTCGATCATTCATTTTGAAAGGGAGCAAGGGCCAAAAAGATGATCTGCTTATTACTCTTATGTTAATTACTACAATTCCATAAACACCTTTATCATATAAGGCAGTGTATACCAGATCAAACCAACATAAACTTACAAAGACTTTTTGATATTATTTGTTTACTCATTCGAGAAGATTTTTATGAATGACTTGCATTCCTCTTCCTACATATCATTGATTATCTTTGGAAGAGATGTATTGGCTGAATGGTACTTGTCCTTTCAGAACATTGAAAGAAAGTTTTTATCCTTTTAGAGCTATCAGTTCCCACTGAGAACCAACTCCCTTGATGGTATTAAATAAATAATAAGAATAAAGTTATAACATCCAATGTCTGATTCAGCACATGGGCTTAATGAGTTGTAAGGTACAGTTAAGTGCTTTGAAATCTTCAGAGAGTGGGAAGGACAATACACTGTATCACCCGTCTGGAACATAACATCATCTTATTAGAGATTAGTATTCTAATTCTTCATTTTATTTTGATATTTTCACTATCTTTTGCACTGCCTACCTATATTTCATGGAAACAGCTAGAGTTTAAGAAAATATGGAAATAAGTAAAAATTCTAAGGAGTTTAGAAATACTTCAAGGGGGGTGCTTTCTATCACTGTCATTTAGTAAATACTTAGTGCATTAAATTGAATAGCATCAAACTAGTACTTAAAAGAAGCATCTATTACACAGTACAAACAAGCTAAGCATCAGATTAGGGCCCTTATTTCAGCTCTCTTTTCACTACCTGCAGGGGCCACTGGCTGATCATGTACCTAGTCTGGGCCTCAGTCTTGTCATCAAAAAGTGATAGCTAATGAGACAACCTCCAGCTGCAATATTCTTTGAGCACACGAAATCAAAATTGAGAAAGACCTGTATCTGAAAATGTCTAAGTTGAGTTGCTTGTGCTAAAATATAGAGGGACTTCCTTAGAAATCCCAACCTAAGAGCATTCAGTCTATGAGAACTCCAAGCTCATACACTGAGAAAACCAAATTCCCTTCCAAGGAAGATAATCACCTTCAAATGTCAATTCACCTAATGACGTCATTTGTTCAAAATGCTTTTATAATCAAACCAGCAATTTGGTCCAGAGTTTACCCATCCTGAAAAAAAAACATTTATTTTTTGTAAGTGGACATACCAAAGATTGTCATCTGCAAGCTATACATAAGTCCCCAAGGGTTAAGATATGTGGAAAATAAAAATAAAGAAAAGGTTTTCTGTGATTATTTGGCCTAAAAGCTTCTTTCCTTTTCTTTTTTTTTTTAAAGATTTTATTTATTTATTTGACAGAGAGAGATCACAAGTAGACGAAGAGGCAGGCAGAGAGAGAGAGAGAGAGAGGGAAGCAGGCTCCCTGCTGAGCAGAGAGCCCAATGCGGGACTTGATCCCAGGGACCTGAGATCATGACCTGAGCCGAAGGCAGAGGCTTTAACCCACTGAGCCACCCAGGTACCCCTTCTTTCCTTTTCAATACCATCAAAAATTCATTTCCCGGGGTGCCTTTCTGAGGGCTAATTTGTAATTTATCATGCATCCCTCTAACCCAGCCTGCCAAGAAGCTTAGACATAGGGTTGAAACTCAATCACAGCAGCCACATGAATAGTTACAGTTCATATATTTCCTCTGTCCTTTTCTCTATATCCTGCTTTTCTACTCTCTTAGCCTTGTTGCTAAGTCATGTTTTATAAGTCATTGCAAACTCTTGGAAAAAGGCGAAGTATAAAAAAATACAATTGTAGAATGAGCATAAAATATAAAAATTACAGTCTATATCCAAAGAATAACATCCTTCACCTCAGTACAAGGATATCAAAATTAAAAGTGAATTTATTTGGAAGTGAACTGCATGATATCAGCAAAATTTAGACAAGTAATTTATTTATTAGATGTTCATCAAGTGTTTCAATTTATTTTGCTTTATTAATCTCTCAGGGAAAATTGAGACCTCTCTGAACACTTAGAGTGCTCAATTAAATTAAATATCTTGTAAAAATACATATGACTAATTTTTAAACGAATGTCTACCTTCAAAGTGAAAACAAAACCCTTTAGAACCAGAGGCTCTGTTTTATTTAGGGGAATATTGGCTGCTCTAGCAAATCCAAAATGTATAAGGACTCAAACACATTTGAAGTTTATTTTTTGCTCATCTAAGAGTGTGAGGGAATTCTTCCCAGTTAGCAGGCAGATCTCTGTGTAGAGGTTCAGGGACCTGGATTCCCTCCATCTTTGGCTTCACCATTCCCTAGGGCATCCAGCTAGCAGAAAGGAAAGAGAGCCTAAAGCAGTGACCTCAAGATAGTGTATCACTCTCACTCCTATTCCACTTGTGAAGACAAGTCAGGTGGCCACATGTAGATGTAAAGCAAGGGAGGGTAGAGGTGGGCGGAGGTTAGGGAGTTAGAACTAGGAAAGGTAGTTCAGGGCTCCATGGCTTTAATAACTCTATACAATGGAAAGGGAGTGCACAAACTCCTGTGGGCAGCTTGCCCTGCCCACTACAGGTTCGTGCCTTTCTTTCCATTCTTTGTGTTTTCTTTTTCCCAACTCTCTATGCTCTATGCAAGACACTCAAACACAGAGTGGCAATTTGGCAGCATAACTTGCTCCATGTCAGATGAGGGCCCTGATAGAGAAGAACTGCTGGGAAAAGGCAGTTGAACAGAATCAGGAAATTACACCAAAGACTCAAGAGACACGTAAACATCCAGCCAGAGATCATGAGTTGGACATCTTCCTTATAGGCTGTTGAGTCCATGAGAACCGCATAAACTAGGACACACTCCATCTCACTTTCTTTTCATCAGTGAAAGTTCTGTTTAATGTGATACAAAATATGATATCTTTGAAAGACTTTGCTTATTAATAAATTTACAGATCAGAAAATTGCCTTTGTCAAGCCATATATCCTGGTGTGTGTTCAGGAAATATGGTTATCATCTGGGTTATAGGTTTAGCCCAAGCGATAAATAGCTGTATAACTTCAGATAATCTACTTTACCCCTAGGCACTCAGATTCTTCATTAAAAAAAAAAAAAAATCAAGGGATTGAACCAACTGGTCATGTATATCCAACTAAGATCCAAGTGAAAAACTCTGCCATCTGAGCAGCCATATAAAGTTAATTCACCTTGAACATATTTTTTGCTTAATATATTCTAGCATCAGCGATAAACCAAGCTATTGTAATAAATATATCCATCGACTGGGTTTTGAACAAGTAATGGTTTGTTAAATCCATAAAATAAGATAAATAAAATAAAATAAAATAAAAACAAAAAGTGCCTATAGTGAGGGCTCTTCTTTCCAAATATCAGACTGCCTTTTGCCAAATTCTAAATCTACTGCTATAGAGTAAGTAGAACGTACATATAGATCTTTACCTCTTCACAACCAAGACATTGCATTTAAATGAATCACTTGAAACTTCCTGCACAACTTCTTAACCTAGTTATCTAAAAGGCAGTGCACTAAATTAATCAAAATGTGTTATGAAAGTAAAAACCGGTCTTCACCCACTGAAGGGTGTTCTTTGGGCCAGTTAGAATGTCATTCAGTAAACAGCCAAATGCCTGGCTTAGTGAACCAAATCATAATCTAGTTACCCAATTGAGTAACTCTGCCTTCCTCAGAGAACTACTGCAGCAGGGGCATAGGCCCTTTGCATTCATTGTCCCTTAGAAGAGTCCGTGGTTGGGCACTTGTCCCACTCCCTTCTCCACAATCTTCTAAGAACTTCATCAGAGTTCAATATCCATTGTGCCTCCCCTCCAAGTAGCTTCAAAAACCAGCCCTCAACATCTAACTTTCAATCTGAGAACAGGATAGTGAATCTTTGGCTTTGGCCTAATTTGATTTCCAAACTCAACAAAGATGCTTGATGCAGTCCCGGAAACAGGTAGGCATCATGAATAAGGGAGGAGTCAGTTCTACTTGGGTGGGGGGTCTCAGGAGGAAAGTTTAGAAAAGGTTTTATAGATAAAATAACACTTGAGAAGGCTTTTCAAAGATAGGAGGAGTCAAGGAGGTCAACAAAAAAGCATGCATAGATTGGAGAAATAAACCAGGATCAGACCATGAAATATCTGGTACAGGAGGCTAAAGAATTTGAACTCCATCCTGTGGATAATGGGAAAATCCATGAAGGTTTTTAAGCATCAGGGTAATATGATAAAATTTGCATTTTCCTAAGATTGTTATTTTGGCAACAGTGTGGAGGATAAATTATGGGCCAGAATGGAAACAGGGAGCCAGTCAGGAGACAATTGTGGTATTTAAGAGGATGCCAGTTTAGCCAACACACTATAACAAAGTTCCTAGCCAGAAATCACCCCCTACCCCAACCCTTAGGCAGGTTCACAAGCAACAGGAAATTTCACACAGACAAATGCTCCTAATCTGTACATAGATGCTTCCAGGCAGTAATGTTAGCTCGAGTTGTATTTATGAAATGTGTAGAGCTAGATGAGAATGCTTTCCTTTTTATTGATTACTTTCAATTACACATTACCTGGGATAGTCTTTTGCCAGATATGCCTTATGATTTAGATCAGTGCTCCTCTGTCTGTGGGAAAGGACCATGCTTTGTGTTTTCTTTTTCCAATTTGCTGCAGACTGACACTTTCGTCAAATACAGTAATGGTAAATTACTAGGAAAATGAAATGGAAAAGCAAAAAATACAAAATGCAAGCCCTCTTTCTAATTTTATTGAGCAAACATAAAATGAAAATGATTCTGTCAAATTGCTGTCAGAGTTTCTGCACGTTTACTCCCAGGGTCTGCCACAGGCCACTAGGAGTTTGCAGGCTGGCACAAGGGCACAGACCCCGCTATGAGTAGCCCAAGTCCAGATGGGCATAGCAAGAGGTATGGAAGCCCAGGAAAATTGATCACCTCCAAGAGCATTACAGACACCCCCCGTTTAATCTCCCTGAAGAGACTGAATAATGATAGTACTAAAACTATTAGACAGAAGTGGTCAGACACAACGTCCACATTTGTGTCATGAAACAATTTAAACAAAGCAGCATTTTTATTAGATTTGGGTCGTTGGGGGGGTTTCCCTCCTACACAACTTTGCTTTAAGCAACCACTGAGACCAATATTTAAACATGTTAGCGCTGATGAGCAATGCCAGAAAAAATATAATCAAACAAAGTGACTAAATTAATAATTTATACACTAACAACTATGTGAAAATATAAGGCATGAGGAATTCAATTAGAAAAAAATGTAATCCAAATTAGAGTGCGTCTCAATTAAATTAGATTCCCCAACAGTGCTGTAAGTTTAGTTAAAGCCCATAGCACTACAATGACCTTAACATCACTAATGGCAACTTGACTGGGAGCATATGTGGTATATTTGAAACACTTTATAAATACTTATGTAGATGCTGGGCTTAAGCTTAAGTGGTAATAAGACTCTTCCCAGATTTCTTTTTATAGTGTAATAATAATAGATATTTATTGAACATTGGTTATGCTTCAGAGACATTGTTTCTTTGCATATACCCTAATAAACCTGTAAGATAAGTATTATACTCTCTCATTTTAAAGATAAGAAAACTGAGGTTCAGAGAGGTAAGTGCCTTCTGAAGAATGGGGGCCAAGTTGAAACCATGTCCTCCTGATGACAAAGCTTGTCCTTCCAGCCATAAGGCTCTGCTACACTCTGCCTACATAACATCAGCTTCGGTGGAGTTTCGGCTTCGAGGCTCTAGATTGCCCAGATGGAGTGACTTTCTCAACTTTCTCGTCCCTGAACCTCACAGGGTAATAAAACCCCTAACAAGGTGCCACCATCCAGGGCCACCCTAGCTCTGTACCTGCTGATCTTTTTTTTTTTTTTTAACTTTTTATTTTTTAATAACTTAATACTGATTTTTTTTTTAAATTGCAAAAGTAGTTCAGAGGATTCCCCTGAGTTCTTTATCCAGCTTCCCCTAATGTTAGCAACTTATGTAACCACAGTACCATTAATAAAGTTGGGAAATTAATATTGTTACAATAAGTTACAATAGTAATTAAGCTATAGACCTTATTTGAATTTGGGCAGCTTTTCCATCAGTGTTATGCTTCCTGTCCCCAATCCAGTCCAGGATCCATCATTGCATTTAGTTTTTTTCTTTCCTTAGAGTCCTCCAACCTGTGACACTTGCTCCATCTTTGTCTTTTATAATCTTGACACCTTTTAAAGAGTACTGTTGGTTATACTGTAGAATGTCCCTCAGTTTAGATTTGCTGGCTGTTTTGGCATGATTAACTTGAAGTTAATGTTAACTTAAAGTTATGGATTTGGGGGAAGAACACCACAAAGCTTATATGCCCTTCCCAGTACATTATGGCAGAGGATACCTGTTGTGAATATGTCTTATTATTAAGTGATACTGACCTTAATCACTTGATTATGGTGTTGTCTACCAGGTGTCTCCACTGTGAAGTTACTATTTTTTCATTGTGCAATCAATACATGCTTATTTGGGCGAAGATGCTTTCAGATCATCCTGCCAGCCTTTTTAATGTTGACATAATAGGTTGCTTGTTAATGTTGGCATTTATGACACTGATATCAGAATCACTCTTCTATGTGACTTTTGAGAAGATGGTTGGGATGGATGATCAGAGAACAAACCTACTCATTACAGAGAAGGAAGAGCAGCCCCTATAGGACTGGATGGGGGTAGAGTGGCAAAGTGAGAATGGTCAACAGAGAAAAAATAAAGCCCTAGAGAACCCCAAGAAGAGACGGCAAGTTGTCTTGTACCCCGTTTTTCAATATTCCCTTATTCCTGTAGTAATTTAATCCCCACTCAACCTCAAGTTTTAACAAGACTGAGGACTTCCAGCTTGAAATTGTATTTCCCAGCAACTTACGGTCCTGTGACTAAGTTTGCAACAATGTCATGTGAGCAGAAAGCACTGGGTACATACCATCAGAAAGACATTTCTTGTTCTCTTTCCTTCCTCTGTGACCCTAGAACAAAATTTCTTACTCATTTTGTGTCATGGACCAGTTTGGCATGCTGGTGAACTCCCTGAGATCTTAACAGAATGATGTTTCAAATACATAAAGATACAAAAGATTGTAAGGGAAATAAAAGTCAACATAATGAAATACAGTTGTAAAATATTCTTAAATAAATGTATGATATACTACTCTATGTACTTCTTTATTGATAGATTACAAAAAAATTTTCACAAGAGGGTATAATGACTAACATAGTCTTAAAGTGATGAGTATAAATGGTATTTTGAGAAAACTGCAGGAACTAATATGATATGAAAATACCTTGACTGGTGACACAGTCCCTAGTCCTGCTAATACTACTGTGGTTTGCTGCCTATAATTGAGAGATATGCTACATTTCCATCAGAAGTTTTCCTGGTCACATTCACAGACATTCTGAATTCCATCCATGGCCCCCAGAATAGAGGATACTGAAGAAACAAGATTGAAGAAATCTGAGCCCCGGAATGATGCATGGAATAGAACCACATATCTGCCCCAGTTTCCCCCGCTATGCACTTCTGGAATGTTTCTCAAAAAGAGAGAAATTTCTATATTGTTTGAACCACTTTGCCATCCTTTTTTTCTGTATATATCTCTTAGTTATAATAGGTGAGCTGTGGGGCACTTGGGTGGTTCAGTCACTTGAGCATCTGACTCTCGATTTGGGCTCAGGTCATGATCTCAGTGTTGTGGGATTGAGCCCGGTGTCAGACTCCATGCTGGGCTGCTTAGGAACCTCTCTCTCTCTCCCTCTCCCTCTGCCCGACCCACCCCCACCCCCCCCCCATTGGCCCCCCCCCCCCCTCAAAAAAAAAAAAAAAAAGTTGAGCTGTACTCCAACTCAACAGTTCTCAAACATTTTAATCTTTTTTTTTAAAGATTTTATTTATTTATTTGACAGACAGAGATCACAAGTAGACAGAGAGGCAGGCAGAGAGAGAAGGGGGAAAGCAGGCTCCCTGTGAGCAGAGAGGCTGACATGGGACTCGATCCCAGGACCCTGGGATCATGACCTGAGCCGAAAGCAGAGGCTTAACCCTCTGAGCCACCCAGGCACCCCATCAAACATTTTAATCTTTAGACCCTTTTACAACCTTGAAAATTTTACTGATGACCTCAAACATCTTTTGTATGGATTATATATATCAATATCTACCATGTTGGAAATTAAAACTGTGAAATTTTTATTTTCATTCATTAAAAAATAACAATAAGAAACCCATGACATGTTAACATAAATAACATTTTTATGAAAACTAGCTGCCTTTCCAAAAAAAAAAATAGTGAAAAGAATAGGCACTGTTTTACATTGGTGAAAATCTCTTTAGTGTCTGGTTTAATAGAAGACATCTGGGTTCTCATATTCACTTTTGCATTCACTATGTTTTATATTGTTGCTTTGGTTGAAATATATGAAGAAAATCCAGCCTCACATAGGTATGGGAAAAAGAGGAGTTTTTTATTACTCATTTCAGATAATGGTGGGCTTTCTTTTTTGATACTATGCAAAAACTTGGCAAGCAGTAGTTTCTTAAGTTTATTGTAATGTGGAATGTGAAATCATATCACCGAACTTTTATACTCTGTCCCATTAAATCTTTAGTCTGTAATTTGAATGCCTCTCTAAACCTTACACGGTTTTATAACATCATGAATTGGTCATTTTGAATGTATTGGCTCACTGAGTTATACAGATCTTCTAAATTTTGACACATGTCATTATACAATATCAAAGAATAACATTGGTTAGCATTACCGTGGGTCTCATCAAAAAAAAAAAAAAAACTTCTTAAGAATTGAGAATCTGTCAGGCTCATGGTGGTGGATACAAGTCTTCCAAAATTATAATTTTTCACTTGAAAGCTCAAATGTCATCATTGGCAACAAATACTGTCAGTTGTTTTCCTTGAAGTGACAGGCTTACTTACTTCATTTTTGAGGAAATGTCTGCCAAACACCATAGCTTGTCTATCAGTCTTTCTTTCAAGTACAAATGGTTTTCCATGAAAAAGTGGCTAATTCATCTCACAGCTCCAACAATTGCACAAGCCCTTTTTCTTGAGACAACCGTCATGCGGCAGACGCGCCTTATGGGCGCCTCTCATTTTGTCACCCAGATTTTTAAAAACACAGTTTTAAAAAATTTTGACCCGTGGGTCAAAATTTGATAAAAAATAGTTTTACATTATTCATAAATTTAATAAAATTTCTTTTTATCAAGGGAATTCTTAAAAAAAAAAAAGATTTTGTTTATTTATTTGACAGAGAGAGCATGACAGAGCACCAGCAGGGGGAGGGACAAAGGGAGAAGCTGAGCAGGAAGCCCTACTCGGGACTTGATTCCAGGACCCTGGCATCATGACCTGAGCTGAAGGCAGATGCTTAACCGACTGAGCCACCCACGTGCCCCATCAAGGAAATTCTTAAACGAAACTGGTTTTATCTACATGCTGCAAGTGTGTGGCAGTGAAGAGTACCCCCACTGCTGGTATTTTGGTATCACCACTTTGATTTGTGCTGAGGTACTGGCAATTTTTGCCTTGTCTTTCTTTCTGCACCATCAGTGGGAATGTCAATACAGTGAAAAGGCCAAATAAAATTTTAGTGTTATTATGAAAATAGTTTGACCTGTGGAATGCCTAAAAGAGTCTGAGACCTGTTAGGACCCACAAACCTGACTTTGAGAATCACTTTTCTAACTAATGCAACTTCCAGGCCCTAAAGCAAGCAGTAGATTGGATGGACATTGCTCCAGGAAAAGGGACATAAAATAACAAGAAATGAAGGGGCACCTGGATGGTTCAGTCGGTTAAGCATCCGCCTTTGGCTCAGGTCATGATCCCAGGGTCCTGGGATTGAGCCCCATATCAGGTTCCCTGGGATCAAGTCCCACATCGGGATCCTTGCTAAGCAGGGAGCCTGCTTTTCCCTCTGCCTGCTACTCCCCTTCTGGAGCTCTTTCTCTCTGACAAATAAATATAAAAAATCTATTTAAAAAGAGTAACAAGAAATGAGTCATCATAGTTTTTAATCCTCTTGAACCATGATGATAGCCAGGCCAATCCCTGGGATAGTCAGGAACTTGATTCTGCAGGCTGCCCCTGAACAGGCTTTCCACCAACAAATAACACCAACTTCCCAGCCAAATGCCAGTTAAGCTGCTGAATAACTAACCCACAGAAGCTATAAGCTGACACACGATTATTGTTGTTTTAAGCCACTATCTGAGCCAATTGAGGTAATTCACTATGCAGCATGACACTGGGGTAAGCAATAGAACACAGTGATGATGAGAAATGGTAAATCTTGCCCTCATGAAGTTTACAGACTACTCATGCCCTAGACTTTCCTTCAGAATCATCAAAACATTGGCACCTGATCACAGTCTACTACTCCAGACCAAATCTTACATTGTCTAATAAATATCAATGGGGAGGATCATTCAATACCCTTGATTCATAGCTCCTGAACCTCTTCAGTTCCTATAATCTATACCTTCTCTATTTCAGCAACCCACTCCTGTGATCATGCTATAACCTACAATTTGCCATCTGTAAAAAGTTTAACATACAATTTTTTTAAGATTTTATTTATTTATTTGACAGAGAGAGAGAAAGCAGCAGCAGTAGAGGGAGAAGCAGACTCCCCACTGAGCAAGGAACCTGATGAGGGGCTCAACCCCAGGACCCTGGGATCATGACCTGAGCAGAAGGCAGACACTTAACCGACTGAGCCACCCAGGTCCCCTTAATATACAACTTTTTAAACCACAATGACCAGCTCTCCCCATCTGATTATTTCTCTACTCTTAAACCTGCTCTGACCTCCTGAAGAGATCCAGGTCCAGGGAAGTCTCCTGTTCCCTCCCAACCAAACAACCCCTTCCTAGGTTTATTCCCTTCCTTATCCAGGTTAGATCCCATAGTGTGTCACATCAACCACTTTTCTGTCAGAACTCTCATGTAACCTTTCCTTTTTGTCCCCAGACTTGGATATTACCCCTGCCTACTGGCGCCCCACTCATCCTCTTCAGCATTACTCTCCATCCCCCAAAGATTGCCTACAATGAACACCTGCACATCCATCTCCGAAGACTTTTCCAGGCTCTGGAGAGACTCCATCAGAATACACAGGAAAGGTCAAATGTGCTGCATTAATGCCCCTGGAAGCAGCCCTCAACTAAGGGTGGGTGAGGACACACAGAAACCACCACAGTTGACAGCCACAGCTACCATTACTATTGACCAGAAATTCTCCTACTTCTACTGGTCTTCTTTGCCTCTCATTTCCCAGCCCAAGGAAGGAATATCCTCATTCACCATCAATGCATCTCTCTTTCTGCTTGAAAGATGAGGTGGGAAAAATCCTGTAAGAATGTCATTAAATTCCTTTTCCCATTCCTCTCCCCTGCCTTAAAAGAAACAAAAATAAATTAAATAAGTAAGTAAGTAAATAAATAAATAAATAAAATCAGTCTTTGTTGCCTCTTTCTTTCACTCATTTCCAAAATTTGTCCCTTCTATGATCAGCTAAACTTTCACCAGGACTCTGGATCCCATCACCCCCGCCTTCATTACTAAGGATCTCAAATCACCCCTGAACTGACACATGAGATGAAAACATCTCAGCTGTCATTGTAATTTACCTCCTGGCAGCATCTGGTGTTACTGACCACTTCTGAAATTGTTTTCTCCTTGTCATTCCCCTCCCATAATTTTCTTTCTACATCTCTGATCACTCCTATTCTGTGTTTCCACTAATCAGACACATCTTAAGCTTCTCTCCATCTACTTCCATCCTCATGGTCATAATGCTAGTTTAGAATCCACCATCTCAAACCAAGGTTACTGGGTGATTCCTCTATTGGCCTCCTCTGCCCTACCTCACCCCACAGCCCAAATCTATTCTCTAGATCATAGCCAGGGTGCTCTTTATCAGGTCACTGCCCAGTTTAAAATCTATCAGTGACTCCTCAGCAGTTGGGCTTGATGGATGTCAAGGTTAGCAGCAGAGACAGGTTTACCTGGTCTTGGAGAGGTAAGATGTTCTTCCACTGGGGAACTGCTGGTTCTATCTTGGAAAAATCTCATTTAAGACAGTTGTGCTTGAACACCAGGGCTTTTAACCAACCTCATCTGACTTTCTAACCCAGCAACAAGTATGGAACACCACATACATTGAACCATCCTTTTGTCTTGATATCTCACCCACCTCTAAGGCTTAAGCCTTGCACATCAGCTGCAACCCTCCAAAATAATACCACCAGATTGATATTGATTGATAACAATCGATTTCACAACTGTTAAGCCTTCCAATTTTCATGTCTTCTAAGTCTGCAAGAGGAATCATGTGCTATACACAAAAGTAAATTCAAAAATAGTTACAAAAGCACATATTTTCCCTTGATTTTGGTCACCAAGAATTTCAAAAATTAAATCTGTGTTTTAACTTAATAAATGTCCAAAACCCTATCTACAAAACTTTGTCCTTACTTTCTATTTATGTCTTGCTCTTAAAGTCTTATTTGGATTTCCCAACTGATATGTTAGTTTTCTACTGCTGCATCCCCAAATACCACAAATTTAGTAGTTTAAAGTAATACACATTTACCATCTCTGCTTCTGTATGTTAAGAGTTGGGCAGAGCAGGTTATTCTATTCAGGGTCTCACAAAGCTGCAAGGTAGGTGGTGGCTGGACTGCATTCCTTTGAGGAGCTCGAGATCACATAGCTCTTGGCAGAATTTAGTTTTGTGCAGATGTAGAATTAACCTTTGTGCCACTGCACTGCTGGCCTGTTAGTCAGGCTCCACCTAAGCCCCATGGAAGTCCTCCTAGTTCCTTGCTATCTGGTCCTCTCAGACATTCTCACCCCATGGCAGCTTACTTCTTCAAAACTGGAGGAGAGCTTTTCCAGTCTGCAAAAACAGTCTTAGAAAATATCACATAATCAAGGAATCACTTTTGCCATATAAAATAACTTAATTGAGGGAATAACTACCCCATTATATCCACAGATCCTGCTCATACTCAAAGGAAGAGGATTATACTCTTGTGTACACCAAGAGGCAAGAATCTTCAGGGCCATTTTAGAATTCTGCAAGCCACAGCTAATCTTAAATTTTTATTTATTATGCAAAAATATTTGCATATATGTTAAATATTTTGAGAAATAAGTTACATAGGATCTTAAGAGAACATTGCACATTGTAAGATAGATTGATTCTAAAAATGGCCCACCCCAATTATTCCCTTCCCTGTATCCATACCTCATGCAGTGTGACATCGAAGCTCATCCCAGGGATTTTGAGACTGTCTTAAGTCTTGCTTTGGCCAAGAGAAGGCATCTGAAGTAACAGTATGAGAATATCAAACCTAAACTTGAAGAAGATTGCATGTTTTTGTTCTCGTTGTCTTGAAACTATACTATTGTCAATGGTAACAAGTGCAGGATCACCTGCTACAGAATCACATACACTGTGGGACAAAGATAAGCTCCCATCTTGAGGAGTCCTAGACCAGCTACGCTTAGCTGACCCACCAACTGACCACAGACCTAAGAGAGAGCTACTCATGTCTACCCAAGCCTTTTCCAGATCAGTAGAACCTCACTTTCAACCCATAAATTCCTAAGAAATAATAGATGACCGTTGTTTAAAACTACTAAAATTTGAAGTTATTTGTTATACAGCAATAGCTAACTGATGTATGTGGGGAAAGACAACAAAGGGCTTCGTTGTGTGGTGGAAGTAAAGTAGCCTAAAAAAGCATAATTCATTCAAAGTATCCTCAAATTTCCGTGTTTCATGTAAGAAATCACTACTGCTGATGATGGGATGTTTTCAGTCTGTGTGTCTAAGTAATCTTCATTCAAAAGACTGATGTGTGACCTGCAGTTCTTTCTACAATGAATAGAGCAATAAAGAGATAGAGAAATCAAATAGCAAAAAAAAGAATTCTGCTGTGCTGTTCTAGACACAGCTGCCCTAATAGAGAAATGTGCAGTTTCTACTTTCCTTGCAGTTTTTCAGTTCAGAATTACTTTAAAATAAATCCCAATGAAAGCAGTAATCAATTATGTCAAGAAGAAAACAAAGTTTGATCTGAAAATACTAACAGAATCTAACATTTTAGAAATAAATTACTGTGTCATGTCCTGTGGCAACATTGTATCAAATTGCTTAAAGATAAATTGTACCATCAACGCCTGGGCATCTGCATGTGGATTATCCTTGTTGTAGATTATCAAGGGCAAACACTTAATTTCAGGTTTTTATCCCTCTTCTCAGTGTATTTCTCTACCACCATTCTGAATACTATCAGTCATAGCATGGTAAGGGGACAGAAATTTAGTGAAATACAGTGATAATTCACCTATACTGCATTCTGTAAGAATAAGATGTTCAATATAAGTAAATTTCCAGGATAGCCTAAAAGTTATTAAAGCCCCCTCGTTTTTTAAAAAAGCTGTAACCATTCTGATATAAATTTTGCCAGAATGTATTTTACATTTTCTTTCCTTATGAAACAGAATGTGCTTTGTTCCTAAAACCTTTATTTATACAAGGTACTTTAGATGTTAAAAAGAGGCGAAGGTGAATCACATGGGATTCCAACCCAAGTGGCTTACAGTTGAAGGAAAGAGAGAGGATAAAAGACATGTACATCGATGATTCTAGTCGTAAGGTCATGAGAATAGTAACAAAAAGTGAGATACTAATTCAAAGAAAATATTGAATGCCTTTAATGACATAAGAGAAGGCTTTGTGGAGTTGGATCTTGAGAACAAGAGGGCTGGACCTGGGGTGAAGCCAGTGAGGTCCTTGCCCCAAGAGCAAAGTTTATGGAAGTACCCAAAACTCAGTGATCAGGACAAGTAATATTTTAATGTATAATTTTTAAAAGTCAATGTTAACACAAAAATATAACAAACAAAAAGCCAATACTTTAAGGAAAGACTATCGTGGTTACAGTACCATGCAAAGCCCGATTAAAGTCTGAGACAAAAGGAAAAATCAATAGAAGACTATTTGGTTTGGTGACTAAAGAGCCCACTAACTAGGAAGTTATGCCATTTCCTGAAATTATAGTCTATTGTGAAAAAATAATAGTCTACTATGAGGAATGATCATTTTTGTGATCATTTGCCTCTTCTTACAATTTTGGGCACCACACCCTGAGTGGAATATTGAGTAGATAGATTGCACATGCATCAGTGACTTGCTGATAGGAGCAGATATTGGCCTCAGGCACTTTGTCTTCTAACCAAATAGTATTTTTAGATGGATTCTAAAACTTGATACCAACCTTCAAGTAGTGAGTCAGAATATTGGGTCAGAACTGTATTGCTCAAATAATAACATTAATGTTTTTTTTCTACACTTTCTGCTAGAGACAGTTCTCTCTAGGCAGCCTGAGGCATTCATCTGCCTTGGGGGAAATTGGGATTGTTAAACAGGAATGCAAAGAAAAAGAAAGCTATAGTTTGGCCTCTGACTTGAGAAATAGAATTTTCAAATATGCAGCTAGACTTAAAAGCTGGGCCTTATCAAAACAATAGGAATTTCTAAAAATTCTTTATCTCCCCTTTTAACTTATCGAGGAGAAGCTGACTCTTACAGTCTCGGCATGTCTTCACAGTGAAGATAAGTATCCCTTCTACATTCAGCCAAGGCCATAGGGTAAAGAAGATGTTCTAGGTAAAGAAGATATAAATTACAGGAACTGGAAAACCCAACACTTGCTGCTTCCCATACAAAAGGATTTAGGGAAGTGAGAAACAAAAGAGGAAGGAGATGATCTCTTCTGAAAATAACGTTTTGTATTGCTTATTGGCCTTTTGGCTAAAATCAAGTGTGGAAATAGCATGTTTTGAGAGTTGAAGGAAATGAAGACTAGAGGGTATTTTTCCAAACGCAGGGTGAAGGCATGGGAAAACACTCCTTCATAGGCTGTCCTGACTCCAACTTCAGGGACAGCCCCATTAAAGTCAAACAAGAGCATGGTTAGCCAAAATAAGAGCCAGAGTTTATTTTTTTCTGAGTCTAAGGTGTGGTGAGAATTCGAAAGTTCTCCCATGGCCCCAAGAGAAGATAGAAAAGAAACTGAGATGAAAGCCAAAGAGCTTTCCGGAATTCATCATGGCAAAGGACAAGGTCACTACACAATAGAGACCATGTGGTTAACGGCCAAAACCATGACCAGGGGAGGGTGTGCCAACATGAACCATGGCAAGGTCAAATAAATAGGTATGCCTATGGATGCATAGGTTATACAGTGGATGGTCATGTGTCAGAGACTTCCAGGTCCTAACCAAGCCAGGAAACTACTCTAGGTTTTATGTGCTACCCCTTTATGTTTGTGTAATTTAGTCTATTTTCTTGTCCTACATGGTAAGATGCAACCACGTAGACAAAGAACAGTTTTACAAAGACCAGATGAGCCAGAAGACACAATGAGATGGACACTGTCAGTGCTCTGCCCAGACCCTCTTGTATCCCTTTACAAGTTCTGTGTGCAGAACACCCACCCACATACACTTCAAGTGTTCTTTTGCCTCTAATGCCTGCACCTGACACTGTTCTTTGGAGGGATGCCATCAGACTCCTGGCATAGCTTTATCCACCTGCTACCTAGAGTGAGAAGTGTCATGGGAGTAGACCTTAGGCAATTATTCATGAGGGCAGGGGATGTGTGATGGGAATAGGAAAGGCCAATCTCTTCATCTTAAGTCCCTAAGTTGGGACTACTTTGAGAAATAATTTAAGATTACAGAGTTCCCCTGCAGGATCAGGTTGAAGCTACCATCCACCTGACTTTGCCTGAAATTTCACCATTCCTTGGCTGGCTCCTCCTTCTCTTCTCTTATTGGTTTCTCCTGTTTGTTACAGTTGCTCTTGTTCTTTTTGAGTTTCCTGAGATAAATGCTAAATTCATGTACTTTTATTCTTTTCCGTATAATACTTAAGTCTATGAATTTTCCTCTGAGTGCAGTTTTGATGTATCATTGTGAGTTTCAATATAAGGTTAATATAATAGTCATGTATTTCTAAATAGTCTATAATTACTATCTTGATTTTCCTCTTTGATATGAAATTGAAAGACTGCCTTGTAATGTGTTTAAGTTTCTATTGGGTTACATATATATAAATATCCACATAAAAACATGTATGTGAATGTTCATAGCAGCATTATTCATAATAGCAAAAAAAATTAAAAAACAGAAACAACCCAAGTGTTCGTCAAGAAGAATAGACAAATGAAATGTGTAATCTGCATATAATGGAATATCATTTAGCAATAAAAAAAGGATGACCTTCTAATACATGCTATAATATGGATGAGCCTTAAAAACATCACCCTAAGTGAAAGATGCCTGTCACAAAGGACCACATGTTATATGATTATATTTATGTGAAATGTCAAAAATAGGCAAATCCGTAGAGATAGAAGTAGTTTAGTGGTTGCCAGGACCGGGGAAAGGAAGGAATGTGTTATGAATGCTAACAGGTATAGGGTTTCTTTGGGGGTATGACAAAATGTTTTGAGATTAAATAATGATAATGGCTAAACAATTGTGAATATACGAAAAAACACTGAATTGTACATGTTAAAAGTAAATTTTATATTGTATGAATTATATGTCAACAAAGCTTTTATTTTTTAAAGATACTGTTGTAGCACAAAATGTTTAAAAAATTGGATGTCCTATATCCATATACTACAACCATAGGATCCATGTCCATATATCCTATACCCATAAATTGCTTGCTCCTATATGTATATTCAGAAAAAAAATAGCCTTTTTAAAATATAACATACTTACATAAGAGTGCACAAATAGGTGTACAATTAGATAAATTTTCTAATGATGAACACACCAGTGAAACAACTACCTA
The DNA here is from genome assembly GCF_002288905.1 of Enhydra lutris kenyoni. Classification (NCBI taxonomy): domain Eukaryota; kingdom Metazoa; phylum Chordata; class Mammalia; order Carnivora; family Mustelidae; genus Enhydra; species Enhydra lutris. The sequence goes on from NW_019154123.1 coordinate 11,241,575, forward strand.
GACCAACATCAAGGACTTTTCTGTCACTCAAGAAGCCCCCTGAGTATTCTCGCCAGACACTAATTAGGAGGACTTCTTTAGAGAATCCTCATCTCGAGGTCTACTTCTGAGAAACCCAACCTCGTACAGTGTGGACCCAAGGGTCCTTTTTCTTTGTTGCACCCAAATGTCCAGAAGCCATCCTTGGGAAAAGAGAAGCAGAAAAAGGAAATCCAAGAAGAGTCTAAGCTTTTACCCAAAGGCAGTTAGAAGTTATACTTTGAATATCCTGAGTGATTAAACTGAAAGGAAATGGTTGAACCTGAGAGAGACTGAAATAGTAATTAGCGAGTGGACACCACCATAACTTTTCAAGGGCTAGGGGACCGTGAGGAAGGTCAAAGCTGATATAGAGAAATAAGGCAACGACCAGTTTCCCTGCAGTCTGATGCCAGGTGAATTCATCAGGTGAACCCATCAGAGAGAAACTATGTGAAGTCCAGAACTCAGGGACTGACACATGGCCGTGTGCCCACCAGAGGGGAGTTGGTCAGCACTGCTTGTACTGTGACCCTAAACAAGTAATTTACCGGCTCTTTGGCCTTTAAGTCCTCCACTATAAATAAAAGAAAAAGATGCTGAATTCTATGTGGTTTTCACATCAATGGTAATCTAATTGTAACTAGTTCAAAGAACTTCCACTTTTACATCAGAAAAGGCAACTATTCCTCCATATAAATGACCAGCACAGCCTAGGTTCCAGCCTCAGAGAAGTGGTGACAGAGACATATAGGACAGCCTTCACGAGGGCAGAGAAAAGGGTCAAGTTCCCTGGTGGCCTTCAGCCTCCTAGGACTCACAGGATGCTCTTTGAGGAGGTAAGTCTGGCCCTTTGTGGAAGAATATGTTCAGCTGTCCTTTTGAGAATAAACTAAACTCCTATCCCGTGGGGAAGACTTGAATGCAGTAAGCTATAAGCCAATAGTTGGAGAAGACTACTTTAAAAATACAACAATCTAAAATGTTATAGTGAAAGAAGATAGGTGAAAGGGAGACTAGTGCTAATGAATACCAGCCTGGTGAGATTGCTCCTACAGGTGAGTATTCAGTCCTGACATTGTCCATTATAAAGGACACCTCAACAGAGAGTGAATTCAAAGCTCCTCTGAGTAATACTTAAGATCATTCATGATCTGGTTCTTTAGACGCCTTCAAAGTCATGTCCCATCAATTCTGTGTGCTGTTGGGTCACAGAGTATTGCTCCGCTATTTCCCCAAAATATGCCCTGTGTTTTTGCACCTGCTTCTTCTGCTTTGGACTTTTTATATATTTTATATTCAAGAACTCTTATTTTGCTTTACGGGGTCAGACTCACTTAATAGCCAAATGGGTTGGATCATGTTTTTAAAGAATACAACTATAAAAGACAGTTTGGGGATAACAGGAGCATTTGTATATGGCCTGGATATTAGATCACAGTAGGAAGTGTTGCTAATGGTAAATGGTTATGCCATAGAATGCCCCTACTTTTAAAAGATGCATATGAATTATTTAAGATGGAATGCTTGATGTCTGTAACTTACTTCCAAATGGATCCGAAAATATATAAAGAGAAGATAAAACAAGCATAGCAAAATGTTATCAATTGTTTTATCCAGATGGTGGTATTCAGATATTCCTTGAGTTGTTTTTTTTAAACTTCCTTTATGTTTAAAATTTTTCATAATGAAAGTTGGGGGTAGGGGGCACTAAAGTAATTTCTTGGTGTTATCCTAAACCAACTGTAAGTAACATGTGGATTTTTTTTTTTTTAAAGAAGCTGTCTTAGGTGTTGTCTCCTCAGTAATGTCATCTTCATCCTCCACATTGTGGACTCACATCTTACCCTGGTACAAATACCAGAATCAAGCATTCTTACTGACACATATACAGTAAGATTATTTGTCAACTTACTGCTTGTATTGGTTCTTTTTACCTTCTCTGACTTCTCAGATGCAATCAGGACTCAAGGAACTTTGGTCCAAAGTGCCAAACTTGGGAAAGAGCTCGTTAAACTATAAATTCCTATTTTAAGTGTGCTTGGTCAAGTTACAGCTATAAAAAATTTCCAGCACTGGAAACTGAAGTAATCATGGGCAGCTTTATGAAAAAAGTGGTAAAAAAGGAAGAGCCTTGAGAAGCAAAATCCAATTTGGATTTGGGAGAAGGTATTCCTGATAGGATATAAATATGGAAAAGACACAATGGCCAAAGTCTATTTGTATGGCAATGAATGGAATTCATTCAGCATTCACTCATTCAGCAACTGTTTATTGGTACCTGCTGTGAACAAAGCAATGTACTAGGGACTTAGGATAAAATGGTGAGCAAAACAGACAATGTTGAATGTTCTAGATTCTCAGAACTGTGGACAAAATAGAGCTCGCCACCTATTTTTGTTAATAAAGTTTTATTGAAACATAGCCACATTCATTTACTCACATTTTGTCTGTGGTTTTTGCACTACAATAGCAGGGTTGGGTAGCTGTGACAGAGAATTTGGGCCCACAAAGTCTAAAATATTTACTATTTGGCCTTTTACAGAAAAAAAAAATGTTGACTCTTGCCTTAGATCATACAGTATTGTGTGGATAAAGATATTAGTTAAAGAACTACTAATAAATTAAAAGTATAGCTCTGATAAGGACCAGGGGAATACATAATAAAGGAACTTGACCTATTAGAGCAATAAGAGAAGACTCCCTAAGAAAAATAAAAATTGAGGTCAACGCTTAAGGTTGAGTAGAAGTTGACCAGATGAAGCAGAAAAAGAAGACCATCTCAAGCACAGAGAATATCACATGTAGAGGCCCTATGGGAATATGGGGAGTTTGAAGGAATAAACAAACTTCACTATGGCTATAGTTCAAAGCATGAGGGGAACATGGTACAGGGTGAGACTGGAGAGGAAGGCAAAGGTCAGAGCACAAAGGACTCTGTAAGCAGGTATGGAGGTTGTCTTTAAGCTTAGAGTAAAGAGAATCCATTGATATATTTTAAGCACTTGAATGATATGATCCGTTGCGTTCTAAAAATTTCTCTCAAGCTTCCCATGGAAGAGATAGCAGTGGTGTCATGTTCCTTGTTGCCTAAATCCCTACTTTGTTATCCTTCTTTGTCACTTAGAACCACAAAGACAGGGGACCATGATTTTACCAAACTATCTAAGGACTTGAATGTTGTCTCTGAACCTCAGGCCCACAGCCCTTTCCATCTGCTGTGTCCCTTGCTGCAGCCTGGGACCGTTTTTGCCTGAACCCAAGCTGATATTTCCAGGATTATCCAGCCACAGGAGAGATATCCTGTATTGTAACCCACTGGCCTGCTCAGACCAACACAGTTGCCTTACACCCTATCTACCCAAGATCAAGCTTCCCTGCCTGCCTTACCCATTTCCTGCAATCAGTCCACTGCCAATGCACTGGGTCTGTGGAGTTTCCAGGCTCTCAAGTCTGGTTGGTGTGGCTGAAGCAAATGTTTATTTCCAGCTCTTGGCTCATCTGCTTTTACAGTTCGATGGCTACCAGCAGGCCAAAACACTACCGATTATCAGACCCCTGCACCCTCTGCAACCCCTCTGATCACAGTGAATTTATCCAGCCCCTATCAAGTTATGCAAACCATGACTTGGAAGTCATCCGTGGCACCATTTTCTACCTCATGTCCAATCCATCCCAGGTTCTGTCCATGGTAGGCATAGCTCTCGGATTTGCCCACTTGCTCATCTCAAGGGATTAACTGACAGAGGTTTATGTCTTGCTCTCATTTCATTTCCATTGGGGGGCAGCTGTGCTCTGCTGCATGTTGTCTTCACTCTGTGACCCAAGCTAATGGAGTAGCCTCCATCCAGAAAATTGCTGGCAGTGTGGCAGATAACAAAGAACATGTCAACCTCTTACTGTTCACAAATGTCCCTGTCAAATATCACTGCTATCGGGAAAGAGTCTCAGGTGTGCAGTCTTTTGACCCCCCATTGAATCACACAAGGCCTCTGCTTGGCCGGTAAGCCTTCCTTACCAAGAGATAAAGAGCCCACAAAGCCTATCCCAGGCTTATCACCTTGTGTTGGAATATCTTACAAATATAATCAAAAACTTACCATGCTAATCCAATTCTAAGTATTATCCAGGTGAAATGAAAGTTTATGTTACTAAAAAACTCTGTATATTAATATCTATAGAAGTTGATTAAGTTCCATCAAAACTGGAAACAGGGGCACCTAGGTGTCTCAGTCGGTTAAGCGTCTGCCTTTAGCTCAGGTCATGATTTCAAGGTCCTGAGATGGAGCCCCACTTTGGGCTCCCTGTTCAGCAGGGAATTTGCTTCTCCCTCTCCCTCTATTCTTTCACCCTGCTTGTGTGCTCTCTATATCTAATAAATAAATAAAATCCTAAAGGGAAAAAAAAAGTTTGGAGTTAGAGATGGAAATAGGTTTCCATCTAACCTCACAGATCTCAGATTGTCCTTGCTCTTGTCCATGTCTGTCTTTCCTTCCTGATGGTCTGGTTAACCTATTTACAACAACTTTGGGCCCAACACCTTCAACAGCCCTGCCAGGTCCCACAGGGGTAGGTGTAACTAACTGCCTTACTAAGTCACACACAGAGGCTGTTTGTCCTGTTGATCCTGACAGAACACCCACCTTAATGCCTTTTATGTGATGACACCGCTTGGCCTTAATGCATGGGGTTTCTCTCTCTCTCTTTCTCTCTCTTTTTTTTTTAAGCAGTGGGAGGGGAAGAGGAAGAGAGAGAATCTTAAACAGGATCCACACTCTGCATGGAGCTCCACATGGGGCTTGATCTCACAACCCTGAGATCATGACCTGATCAAGAGATGGATGCTTAACCTACTGAGCCACCCAGGCACCCTGGTTTTCTCTGTCTTTTTAAAGAATGTTCTTCATTACAAAAGAAAGAGTTGTGTCTGAGTGAATCTACCTGTGGAAAGTCATAGCTATGATGGGGAAGTTCATGCCCACTTACTTAGTATCTATTAATGTAGTCCTTATGTACTGACGTGAATATGCTATCTACTCAAAATTTCTGCCATGATTCATGCAGACAAAAGCAGTTGCAGGAGACCTTGACCAAGGCCTCACAGTGAGTTTTGCTAAAAGCATGGAAAATGTAATTAGCTCCTTCTTCTCATTCAGGTTTGTCTCTCACTGCAGACATAATTCTTGAGGCTTCTCTCTGCAACCTGCCCCCACATCCCCAGCATGAGTTCCCTACGCTTGATTAGAAACAGAAAATGGCCAAGTTCAATGCTGACTTGTACTTCCCTTTCAGGAAGCTCTTATTTTCCTTCACCCTCCCTGTATGTCCCACATCTCTTGACTCCAGCCCCTACTATCAATGCCAATGATAGCTTATGTTTCTCCCAAACAGTTATAGGTGTGACATGCATAGTTTACGCAGTATTCACCAAGTTAATGTACAGAACCATCCTATAACCCTTACATCAATACTGTGAAGCCTCCATCTGCCAAATCAGAGGAATCCAGTTCATTCCAGAAGCTGCCCTTCCTTGACATGGGCAGAGACTCATTCATCTCATTCATGTTCTGGTGTCCTGGATCCTGTTAGGGTATGGGGGAGGGTGGTTGGAGGGTTTATTGTTTGTTAATGGGACAAAAAGTCAAACACCTTACTAGGAAGTCTCATGAAATAATTTGGACTGATGTGTGGAAAGTTAAAATGGTCCAGAAGTTTCAGCAAGGCGGTGTCCTGGGACATGTACCTCAGGCAAGCAGTGAAAGGAATGGTGGAAAGTTCATCCAGTCATGAATATATTAGGCCAGGGCTGTGGGGATTAATAAACTCCAGGCTCCGGGATTGGTCCTTTAAAAAGGATGCCCACCAGCTGAATCCCAGTATATAAAAAGCCATACTTGGGCTGATATTGTTCAGGACATGCAGATTGATGGGTTAAGAACAGTTTTCAATTGAGGTCAGTAAAACTCACTGTAAGCCCTAACTCCTTGAAGAGCGTAGACTTCCCAATATAAAACCAAGTTCGATTAGGCTCAGTTCAGGAATCATTTTGGCTCAAGCCTACAGACTGAAGGCCTTTAGTACCTGCTGTTAAGCAGAAATGGGACAGGGAAGATATAAAGCTACAGATAATGATCTTTCTGTGATGGATAATGGTTTTGATTAGTTCTTCTCTAAAAGGGTTAAACATTCCAGTGTCAATCATTATGAAAAAGGCAGGTCCTCAGACAAGAAACTGAAAGTTTGGAGATGGACAGAGCTCTCCTGCCAGATTTTAAAGAGGGAGAGTTTCTGGGCATGGGCTTCTTCCTGGTATATGCTAGAATGATTATTGACACTTTGAGAAAGTTAGAGTGGTCTGCAAGATTTGAAGAGCAGGCCATGTTTTAGACACCAGCTATGTGGCTTCATAGTACTTTTAGTGTTTGTTATTACTGTTTCCTGTTGTTACCTTTCATCTGGCACAATGGTTCTCAGTCCTGGCTGCACATTAGAACTACCCGGGGAAATTTTAAAACTACCTCCCCTCTGAGCTGCACTCGAATAAATTTAATCAGAATCACTGAAGGTAGGGCCCAAGCATGATATATTCAGTATCTATCCCAATCTATTTAAAGTGTGTGTGTGTGTGTGTGTGTGTTTATACACATACACATATATATGTAAATATAAAATCAGTGTGTGTGTGTATATATATATGATCTCTGAATATGCATTGTGTTTGTATATATAATCAGTGTGTGTATATATATAACCTATATATATATATATATATATATGATCAGCATATGTAAGATACATATTTAATCAATACATTCACAAAAATGGTTATATATATACACACATATACATACATATGTGTGTGTGTGTGTGTGTGTGTGTGTGTGTGTGTTTAACACTCCAGGTCATTCTAATGTGCAGCCAGAATAAAAAACTGCTTTACTAACCTTTCTTGGAAGTATTCCAACCCTGCCTCCACTTCGCTACTGAGACCATATGAGGCAAATAGGCAAAACCAGGACGATCATGGCAATGGTTTTATTGAGAAGAATATTAAATGAGTTGGGGTTGCTAACAATTTGGGGCACAAGATCTAGTTTCCCCACCCCATAGAAAAACTGATAATTTCTGTAGATATCATTGGTTTTTTTAAAAGATAGATACAAGGGGCGCCTGGGTGGCTCTGTGGGTTGGGCCTCTGCCTTCAGCTTGGGTCGTGATCTCAGGGTCCTGGGATCGAGCCCCACATCGGGCTCTTTGCTCAGCGGGGAGCCTGCTTCCCCCTCTCTCTCTGTCTGCCTCTCTGCTTACTTGCGATCTCTCTCTCTCTCTCTGTCAAATAAATAAAATCTTAAAAAAAAAAGATAGATACAAGTTTTCTTGGGTAACTAAAAATGACCTAATTTGTTTAAATAACTCTATGATAATATATTTTTAAAATTTAAATATATTTTTAATATAATATTTTATATTATATATTCTTAATATATAATATATAGATTTTATTTATTTATTTGACAGAGAGAGATCACAAGTAGGCAGAGAGGCAGGCAGAGAGAGAGGAGGAAGCAGGCTCCCTGCTGAGCAGAGAGCCCGATGTGGGGCTCCATCCCAGGACCCTGGGATCATGATCCGAGCCGAAGGCAGAGGCTTTAACCCACTGAGCCACTCAGGCGGTCCGATAATATATTTTTAAGATTTGTTTCTACCAAGGATTGGTAGTATTTTAATGAAAAGAAAATGTGTCTAATGTTTGGTTTCCTGACAAGCCAAAGGATGATATACAGGGGATGGCAAGTAAGAACCTCCTGAAAACATGTCAGCTAAACAACATGTATAGTTACGTAAGACCAACCCTTCTCCCTTGCACTTTTCCTCCTAAATAATAGCTTATTTTTTAAATTCCTCATCCATAAGCCATGGTTCTCTCTTTAAACTTTCACACTGGTTGTATTTCATGCAATAGATAACTATGACACAAGGTGACTGGTTTTTGCTTAAAACTATCTCCTGCTAGTTTATTTTATTGTAAAATTGTAGTATATAATATGTGTAACATAGAAACTATGTGTTAACCAACTGCTTATGTTACTGGAAGAATCTTGGTCAGGAGGAGGTTATTAGTATAATAGTTTTGGGGGCATCAAAAGTTATACGCAGATTTCCAACTGCACAGCAGGTCAGTGACTCAACCCCTGTGTTGTTCAAGGGTCAAATGTATGATGAAATAATTACTACAATAAGGTTAGTTAACACCCCATTACCTCACATACTTACCATTTGTTTTTTTGTGTGCTGAGAACATCTAAGATTTCCTCTTGACAACTTTCAAGTATATAATACAATTAGTTAACTATAACTATTCATTGCTTACTACATGCTGTAAATTAGACCTCCAGAACTTATTTACCTCCGAATTGGAAATCTGTACCCTCTGACCAACATCTCCCCATTTCTCCCAGCCCCCCAACCCCTAGCAACCATTTGGCTCTCTATTTCTATGAGTTCAGCATTTTTAGATTCCACATTGAAGAGAACCTATAGCATTTGTTTGTTTGTTTTTTTCACTTAACATAATGCCTCCAGTGTCCATCCATATACTTGCAAAAGATAACATTTCCTTCTTTTTTGTGCCTTATTTTCCAGTGTGTGTGCGTGTGTGTGTTTCTTCATCCATTTATTTGTTACTGGACACTTAGGTCATTTCCATGGCTTAGATATTGTGAATAATGCTGTAATGGATATGGGAGTGCAGATACCTCTTCAAGATAGTGATTTCATTTCCTTTAGATATATAGCCAGAAGTGGGATTGTGAATCACATGGTAGTTCTAACTTTCATTTTTTCAGGAACCACCATACCATTTTCTCTAGGGGCTATACCAATTCACAATCCCACCAACAGTGTACAAGGGTTCTCTTTTTCAAAAACGTTTTTAAATGTTTTTAAAATCTACCCTTTATTAGGTTAAAAAAAAAAAACAAAACTTGAAGCCCCTTATACCATAAAAAAAATTAACTCAAAATGGATTAAAGACCTAAATCTAAGAGACAAAAGTAAAAAACTCTTAGAAGAAAACATAAGGTCAAATCTTCATGTTTAGATTTGGGGAGAGTTTCTTATACATGACACCAAAAGCACAGTCGTCAACAACAGAGATACGTGGACTTTAAATTAAAAACATTTTTCATTAACAGACACCATCAAGAGAGTAAAAAGAAACTACAGAATGGAAGATAATATTTGGATTATCACATATGGGATAGAGATTTAATATCCAGAATATATACAGAACTCTTACAACTCAACAAAAAAAAGACAAACAAATTTAAAAATGGGCAAAGGACTTGAAGGAACATTTCTCCAGAGATGATATACAAATGGCCAATAAGCACATTAAAAGATGTCCAACGTCATTAGTCATCAGGGAAATGTAAATCAAGACCACAATGAGATACGATTTCAAACTTAATGGTATGGCTATAAATAAATTAATGAACAAATGGATAAACAAACAAACAGAAATTATGTGTTGGCAAGGATGCAGAGAAATTGGGCCTTTGTACATTGCTGGTGGGAAGTACAGTATTGCAGTCACTGTGGAAAACAGTTGTAAGAGTTCCTCAAAAAGCTAAATATGAAGTAACTACATGACCCAACAATTTCATTCCTAAGTATATGCCCCAAAAGACTTGAAAACAGGGTTTCAAGTAGATACTTGCCTGCCAATGTTCACTGCAGCACTATTCACAATAGTCAAAAGATGGAAACAATCCAAGTGTCCGTTGACAGATGAAGGGATAAGCAAAATGTGGTATCTCTACAAAGGATTCTTATTCAGCTATAAGAATGAATGAAATTCGGGCACATGCTACAACATGGATGGAACTTGAAAACATTATGCTAAAGGAAATAATTTAGACACAAAAATGAAAATATGTATGATTCCACTTGTGCAGGATATCTAAAATAAGCAAATTAGATTATTAGACAGAATGTAAACTAGAGGGTACCAGGGCCTGAAGAAAGGGGGCACTGGGAAGTTATTGCTTAATGGGTACAAAGTTTCTGTTTGGGGTGATGAGAGAATTTTGGCAACAGACAGTGGTGATAGCTCTACAACACTGTGAATGCAATTAATGCTACATAATGTAAAAGTGGTTAAAATGGCAGATTTCATGCCATGTATATTTTACCACAATAAAAATACTTGTTAAAAATCCATGAAACCAACTATTTTATTTACTATCTTCTCCCAATTTCCACTGTCAGATAAATGTCACTGAGATTAATAAGAAATATGAAGTTGCTTTTGATGAGAGCAGGGAATGCATTACTAATTTATGCCAAAGACCAAATACAGATGTTGTCAAAGTATAAATATTACCATCACATGGCATTAGTTCACAGGACACTCAGGAGACCACCCTGAATATGGAACAAGGCTTCACAGACCACTGATCTAGAAGGAAATGTATTATGGAATATATATGCTCTGATTTTAGAAAGACAGATTTCCTTTTACCTTCTGATTTAATTAACTTTCTCTTTAAGACAATCCTATTATATGTGGATTTATTATAGTTGAGATTAGTTCTTAAAAAGAAAATAAACACAGAAAGTAATGTGGGTTTTGAGTAAGAAAATCAATTTGATTTGTCCTTGTTCAGAATTGGCGTTTCAAAGACAAAACCCATAAATTCGGACTAGTTCGTGTTTTTATATTGGGAGCCACGTCATCATAATACAGATTATTTAAATATTGCCAAGAGATTCCAGTAAAATTTTGAAACATGAGAATACAGGTAACATTTTTTTGAAATCACAGGTCTGTCTTTATGCTGAATATATATTTGAGCATGCAAAGAAACAATGTATTTCAAAGCCCATTAGAAATTCAGATGCAGAATTTCCTTTCATCTGATCATGTAGAAGTGGATTAATACAGATAATATGAACAGAGAAAAATAAAAATATGTCATGTTGGATATTCAATAATCCATTACTCAAAGATAAAAGTTTTCTAATAGCCATTAAAAAGAAAATCAAAGAATATATAAATTTTAATTTAGCATAGCATTGTATCACATCATAGCTAATGGGAAGCTTCCAAAGCATCTAGCAACAGATGGGTTACTGGTCATTTCCTAAGAATTTAGAAATGCTAAAGGTAAAGAAAATTACACTGTTCCAAAAAGCTTTTAAATAAAAAGAAGTTAAATTCCCCACAGTAAAAACCTTTTGGAGAACAGTTGTAAATTTAGGCACTACTGAATAAAACTGCAGTTAAATAAGCCAATTATTTTTATAGGGAAAATAAATTTTCCTATGATAATTCAGATAAAACTGGTAAATGGATAACTGCCTTAATAAAAGGGAGAAAGAAAGCTCAACATAACAGCAATTTATACAAAACAAGGAGTGATAATGAGGAAAGAGATAAGGAATATCTGTAAGGTATGTTACAAGTATATAAATCTGAGAACCTGGTGAGTGTGGGAGATTTAGAGAGTGGAGAGGGGGTTGAAATTTGAAATTTCTTCTTAAATAAAAAGTTGTTTAAAGATGAAAGAATAAAAAAAATAAGATGAAAGAAAACGCTTCCCTTGAAAGTGTGCATACAGAATCATCCAAATTTGGGGGAGATCTAAAACAGGACCCACAGTTTCTGTTGACACATTTCAATGATGTGGACAATTCAATCCCACTTTTAAGTCCCTGTATTTTACCGAATTGCTCCTAAATAATTAGCCAGTCCTGTGATAAATAATTTACTTATATTAGTCAGGACTCTCTTAATTATAAATGACAAAGACTAGCTTAGGTTGGCTTAAGCAGACTAACAAGCTAGGTTGGTTACCATACCTGGGCAAAAATTTAAGTGCTGAGCTTCAGGATTGGTGATCTTTATTTACCCCAGCCTGGATTTTCTTCCCCTTCCTTCTTACCTCCAGTCTTTGCCTCTAATGTCTGCATTCACTTCTAGTTGGAGAGAATGAAGCTAAGCCAAGCCATGCCAAGACTAAACTAATTAGAAACAAGATGAAGAACAAGAGAGAAAGAGTGTCTTTATGGCAACAGAGTCCCCAGTTTCAAATGCTGAGACCCCCAATACCAAGCAGGTTTTTGAAACTCTTCTTCTGGTTCTGCTAGCTATTGCCAGATCCTTCAGATAAAGGCCCACTTTTGGCTCAAGCTAGTTTGAGTTGGATTTCTGTCACTTGTAACCAAAAGCATCCATGCTTATATAATATACCTCTCTGAATAGTACTGGAAAACTGAATTCCTGGGAGAGGAAATGGATGGGCAAGTAAATGTCAGCCCAATAGTTTGGGATTAGTTCCTAGAGAAGGGGCTATAAGTGTTTCTTGTTTCTTTTTTTTTTTTTCTTTCTTTCTTTCTTTCTTTCTTTCTTTCTTCCTTTCTTTTTAAAGATTTTATTTATTTATTTGACAGAGACAGCGAGAGCAGGGGGAGTGGGAGAGGAGAAGCCAGCTTCCTGCTGAGCAGGGAGCCCAATGCAATGCGGGGCTTGATCCCAGGCCCCTAGGATCATGACCTGAGCCAAAGGAAGATGCTTAACTACTGAGCCACCCAGGCACCCCTACTTAGGTGTTTCTTAAGTGTTATTGTAAGTGGGGCTTCCTGAGAGGGGCTGGTGCAAGGAATCTGCAAGGTATGAAAGTGGACAGAAAGTGAAGTGGGCCAAAATTACAGAGTTAAAGTAAAGAAAGGAAATGGAGTTAATGATATGGATATGTTATACTGATCAGCAGAATCATTCATTCCCACACTTGACAAGCATTTACTGAGCACTTTACGTGCCAGGCACTGTGCCAGGTGCCAGAGAGAGCAGCAAGATGGAAGACACACATTCCTGCTCTAGAGTTCATATTGTCGTAGGGGACCCAAGAGTTTCTCCCATTATAGTTCTACAGTTTTAGTGATATGGTCCAAAAAAGAAGACAAAGAGTTACTGAGTCTCAATTTTGGAAGAGATTTGTCCCGAAGGGGAGGGTAAGGCGGAATTTGTGTAGGAGTGATGGTAACATGGATATTGACAGATGGGTGTCCTTAGCACAAATAAAGTGGGAGGGTGGAGGAGAGGAAGCATGGGTAAACAAACACTACGTGTAGAAAGAAGAATAAAAGCAAAAGCACAAGGGTGTGTGGACATCATTTTTGCCAGAACAGTGGGTCTTGCCAGAAGGTACATCTTAAATATCAGGCCCAGGGATTTAGACTTCATGCCCAGGGGCATGAAGCATGAGCGCAGGTGTATAAGCGAAACAGAGCCAGATTAATAAAACAATGTAGATCAAATAAATTGACACTACAAAGGATGGAAGTCAGGACAGTTCCTCAAAAGTCTGTTAAAATGGTCCAGAAGAGAGGTAATAAATAAGTCGCTTGAGAAGTCACTGAGGAAAAGGGGAAATAATAATTTTGGAAAATATAAAAGAGGTGGGGCAGTCCTTGGCAACTGGTGATGCAAAAGGAAAGATGATACCTTGTGTTGTATGGCCACTCACTGAGCTGGGGGTGGAAAGAAGGAAGAGAAGGTTTGTCGGGGAAAAGGGTAGTTCAGGCCATCTCAAGTTTAAGGTGTTTTGTGAATCCTAGAGTAGAAGATCAGGAAGGAAGTAGTTAAGTGTGAAACCCCAGAATTCCAAAGAGAAATTGGGAACAGCAACTTGAGATTTGATGGTAGTCTGCAGAAAGGGGGTAGTTGAGGTCAAGGAAGTATAGGACAGAAGGAATAAAGAATAGGTCAAGAGACATAAAGAGGTTTGACACACAGAAACTGCCCCTTTCTGGTTTTATTCCTTGATCTCTCCTTCTGGTCCAAAGAAGGCTATTGTGAGCGCAAAGGGAGATAAGGAACACAAGACACTTTGAAGCCTGCCCAGAACAAGACAAGTATTCAGGGAATGTTGTCCTGGAAGATCAACAGAGCTGATTGTTCTAATGAATGGGGTCAGTTAAATAAATAATTGTATATTTTCAGTGCAGGATATTAAGCTGTTCTTTAAAATCATGCTTTTGAAGAATAGTGAAAGGACTTGGGGAAATGCCTTTAATTTAATATTAAGAGAAAATCAGAATATAAAATAGAAATTTTACTAAGCAAAATATGCAGACATATACACAACACTTGCAGTAAAAAAATGTTCACAATGGTTATCTCTGGATAATGGGAATAATAGGGATTTAAGCTTCTTAATTAAGAATTTGTTTTCTTAAAGATTTTGTTTATTTATTTGAGAAACAAAGAGAGAGTGAGCCAGAGAGAGAGAGAGAGAGAGAGCACAAGCAGGGAGGAGAGGCAAAGGCAGATGGAGAAAGCAGGCTCCCTGCTGAGCAAGGAGCCCAGTGTGGGACTCAATCCGAAGACCCTGAGATCATGACCTTTGTCAAAGGCAGACCTTAACCTACTGAGCCACCCAGTTGTCCCTCCTCATTAAGAATTTAATTTAAATACTTAAATAAGTTTTTCACAGTATTGTCTGCATTTTTATCATAAGTAATATTTTATAGTAATATTTATCATAAGTAATATTTTATCATAAGTAATATTGTCTGTATTTTTATCATAAGTAATATTTTATAAAGTAATATAAAATATTTTATATTTTAAGTAATATTTAATATCATAAGTATATTTTATTGCTTATCTCTAGTGAGAAAACAATTTCTAAACAAAGGAAGTTTGATCAGTAGCCTCAAATCATGTGGGAAGGCTATTGGTCTTGGCATCTGATGGCAAGTTTTAGCACAATAGCAATGGTGGAAGGCTACTTTAAAAAATATTGCAAAATTATTTCATCTCTATAAAAAATAGTTACAGAAATAGAACATTACCAACATGGTTGAAGCTTTTTGTGTCCTCCTTTCTAATAACATTTCCTTTCCTTTCCTTTCCTTTCCTTCCTGTAAGAGGTAGAGATTTTTCAGAATGCTGTGCTTAAAACCACATTGTGGAGACTTAAGTGAGCAGGTGGCGAAAGGATGATGTCAGGGACCCTGGAAGGCTCCTGATTTGGTGGTAAAGTGGAGGAGAACAATAGGAAAATAGCTTGAGGGGAGTGTAGAGTGAAGGGAAGGTTTTTAATTTAGAAGAGAGCAGAAGTGAGCACATTTCTGGCAGAAGTAAAGGAGCCAGACAGAGATTAAGGATTCAAGAGAAATGGCAAACCATAAGAGACTCTTAATCTCACAAAACAAACTGAGGGTTGCTGGGGGGTGGGGGGGTAGGGAGAGGGTGGCTGGGTTATAGACATGGGAGAGGGTATGTGCTATGGTGAGTGCTGTGAAATGTGTAAGGCTGATGATTCACAGACCTATACCCCTGGGGCAAATAATACATTATATGTTAATTTAAAAAAAAAAAGAGAGAGAGAGAGAGAGAGATGGGACACTGTAACTGAACAATCCACTCTGGAAGAGGTAGGAGTGATTGAAATAGGAACTTTGGGGGGAAATTCAGCTACATCCCTGAATGATCCCTTCTGATCATTAACACAATCCCATTCATTCGATTTGACATGTTTATTTTCCTTGTCCTTCATACATTCCTTCAGGCTAAAATATATGTTACATTAGCATAAAACTTTTTTAAACAGAAAAATCCCATTAGAAATTTAATAAAAGCAAAGAAATGGTTAAAACTCAACAAAACATTAGCTGAACACACTGAGAACATTGTTGCAATTCCTTGAAGAATTGAACCCTGTAAAAGAGACAATTTCTTCATTTTTATTTCGAATAGTGCCACAAGCATAAATCAATATGTGCTCTCATTTTTACATTATTATTGAAAATGAATAAAAAGAGCTACTTGGCTGTTCAAGATGTTACTCTATTTTCCTCAACAAGATTATGCAATAATACCCAAATTTTAACCAACAGAATGAGTTGGGTTATGGAACAAATTATTCATAGAGATAGGACTCGCCTCATAAAAGTAGACTCTCATGAAACAATATGAGCAAGGACTGAGTTTTATTAGTTGCGCCCCGAATATCTCATTCCCAGTTCTGATGATGGTGAAATACATTGACTCAGCATTTGGTAATATTAGAATGGCTCTATGCTTTTGAAGGCTTTAAAGGATCTGATCTCAAGAATCCATTTACAATATTCAGTTGGCATGGCTACTTATGTATTTTGAAAACATTTATTAAAACTAATTAGCATTAACCTATATTCTTTATTTAAAGGATAAGGTGATCCAGGACATAACATCTGTCTCCATAACTATATTTGCTTGATATTAAATTGCTTTTGTACATGTTTTAGGCAAAATAATAATAAAGTGTTTTGAACTCAGGTGGTGTCTCATCATTTGCCACCAAAAATTATTAACCACTTAAACTATTTAGAATTTTCTTTCATCTAAAAGACATGGGGACACCTGGTAGTCTCAGTTGGTAGAGCATGTGGCTTTTAATCTTGGGGTCGTGAGTTCGAGCCCCATGTTGGGTGCAGCAGAGATTAATTAGTTAATTAATTAATCAAAAAAAATAAAATGAAAATAAAAAACATAAAAATTATATTATGGTTCTGTTTCTGAGAGATATCACATGGACATATGTTTAAGTCTCAATATTTTATGATAAGAAAAATAAAGACACAGACAAGTCTCTAAAATTGTTTTCAAGATGACTCACTTATCAATTGAACAATATTATTTAACCTAATTTTCATAGGATTATACACTTACTTTAAAAAACACCCAAATTTTCCTATAGGAAAATATTATTCTCATCTTCGTGAATATTTTGAACATAGTTCCAAAAGAAAAAACTAAAATTCTTCTCAATGAACTACCACTGTTCTTGGGTAAGTTATTTAACCCCTGAGCTTAAAGCAGCACCCACAAACAGCTTGCTTATCTATAGCCATCAGCCATGCACTTGTAGGTTCCCAGCAATAGATCATCACACCCATAAAGAAAACTCAGTCATCATTGACTGTGAAGGACTTTGTGAATGCATATTGATGACTGATAATTTTCAAACTCTAGCAAGCATCAGAATCACAAGGATAATTTAAAATTACAGATTACCAGGGGCGCCTGGGTGGCTCAGTGGGTTAAAGCCTCTGCCTTTGGCTCAGGTCGTGATCCCAGGGTCCTGGGATCGAGCCCTGCGTTGGGCTCTCTGCTCGGCGGGGAGCCTGCTTCCTCCTCTCTCTCTCTCTCTGCCTGCCTCTCTGCCTGCTTGTGATCTCTGTAGAAATCACAAGTATTGTGTCAAATAAATAAATAAATCTTTTTTTTTAAATAAATAAATAAAAATACAGATTACCAGTCACCAGACCTAGAGTTTCTGGTCCCAGTATGTCTGGGGTACGACCCAAGAATCTATATTTCTAACAAATTCCTGAGTGATGCTAATGCTGCTGGTGTAGGAACCACACTTGGAAAACTAATGTGAACAATCCATTCAAATGTACATACCTGTAAGACACACTCACAATGACAAATGCCACTGATTTTTGAAGATTTCTCATCTACAAGGGCAATCACTTTCCCTCAGTATTTTCTCCTTTCGGATGGGTTCTAACGTTCGTCTCAGCGAGGAGCAATGACATAGGAATTAAGGGGTATCCTGAAGGATTTACAATTTGTTGTAACTATTGTCTCATTCTTTTCCTCTCTGCGGTTGACCCAAGTCCCTGGGAAAAACCAGGTATGATCTAGCCTCTGATCACATAACCATCCTAATATGGAGTAGATTTTTTTCTCTTCTTTATGGACAGGAATATATGTTTGTTAGAAGACTCCAGTGACATTTCCTGCATGGAGATTCTATTGTTCTCTTAATATGAAAGAAAATTGTGGGCTATTAGCAAGCAAAAACAGATGACTTTGAAATCAATAGACCAGGGAGACTTTGTGTTGAATCTGAGCTCCGTATTAGTCAGTTTAATACAGGCAACACAAATCTTTCTAGATATTTTTTACAGAAGAAGATTTAACATGGGGAGCAAGATGCTTGCTAAATCATTTGAAAGAGTTGGAGTATCAGGCATCAGGAAGCCTGATCTAGAAATCCAAAAGCTGTTTCCCAGCACTGTGTCTCAACACCCACGAATCTGGTGATCAGACACTGAAATAGCAAACCTGGACACCTCAACTCCCTTTAGATACATATCTCCGTTACTTTGCTCTTCAAGAAGGCAAATGGCCTTCACCTCATTTCCGCCTTCCAAAGCTAGGACACGTGCCTCTAATTGATTGAATACAATTTGCAGCCAGAATCCAAGCTGTAATTTTTCGATTTCCAGCCTTTGCAGTATAGGAAGATACTCTAAGATTCAGGACAAATGCAGAACAAGCTGAGAAATGTGCTGATATATTTTCATGACGATTATCTACTACCATATGAGAAAGTCCTGATTTATTCTGGTAATGTCCTGTTCTTCCTTCTCCTCCCTCTCTTGCACACACACACACACACACACACACACACACATATACACACATACATGTGAGCACAGCTAGGCATGTATCCACCTTCCTCATTTCTGTAAACGGACTTCACTCTCCTTTAGTTCATAAATCCTTGCACTAATTTTTATTCTTTTAATCACAATGTTTTCAAGTTGGAAGAAACCCAGATCATCTAGCCCTGCCTCCTGCTTTCCAGATGAACAAGATAAGGCCAAAAGGCATATGACTAGTAAGTGGCTGAGCAAGAAGCCGTAACCAATTCTACCATCCTAGACTTATTTTCCTTCCACAAAATATACCATTTAGTCACTGAACTGTGCTGATTGTTCTTTTCAGGTCCCTTATTTCCATGCCCTCATCTCTACTTCTCCTGTGACCATCTTAGCTCAGGTCTTTAATATCTCAAACATAGATTTAACAAGAGATGCTGAGACAGAAATCCTGCATTTGTCCACTCCAACTTACCCTATATTCTGCCACTATCTTCATTCTCTGAGAAATCCTTCACTTTGGCATCCCTTACTTTTTTTTTTTCTTTTTTTTTTTAAGATTTTTATCTATTTAGGAGATGCCTGGTGGTTCAGTCAGTTAAGTGTCTGCCTTTGGCTCAGATCATGATCCCAGGGTCCTGAGATTGAGTCCCACATCAGGCTCCCTGCTCATCAGGGAGCCTGCTTCTCCCTCTGCCTGCCACTCCCCCCTATTTATGCTCTCTCTCTCTCTCTCTGACAAGTAAATAAATAAAATCTTTAAAAAAAATAGATTTTATTTATTTAGGGGCACCTGGGTGGCTCAGTCAGTTAAATGTCTGCCTTCTATTTAGGTCATGATCCCAGGATCCTGGAATTGAGCCCCATATAGGGCTACTCTGCTCCTTCCCCCTATTCATGCTATTCATGCTCTCTCTCTCAAATAAAGAAATACAATTTTTAAAAAATTTAAATTAGAGCAAGATGGCAGAGGTATAGGAGACCTAAATCTCATGGGGTCCTGGGAGTTCAGTTAGATAGTTATCAAACCATTCTGAACACCTACAAACTCAATAAGAGATCGAAAAGAAGAGCAGCAATTCTAGGAACAGAAAAGCGACCACTTTCTGGAAGGTAGAATGTGCAGAGAAGTGAATCTGTGGCACTATATGGGAAGAGGGATCGCTGTGGGGAGGGGCCGGCTCCCCGCAAGTGGTAGAGCAGCAGAGCACAAAACAGGAACTTTCAGACGTCGGCTGCACTGAGGGATGTTGCTCCAGAGGCTAAGCAGGGGGCGGAGCCCTCACAGGGACAGTGTGGTCTGGGGACCCGAGCGTGTCTTGAGAGTGGCAGAGCTCCCAGGTATTGGAGAGGGGAAGCAGGCTGCAGAGACAGAGCCGAGGAGGGGCTCTCGCTCAGCTCGGGGTTACCTTAAGTCATGATCCAAGGCACAGTTAGGCCAGTGCTTTTGAGCAGGGACACCACAAATGGCAGATCCAGGGAGACTCACCTTCCTCTTCCAGGAGGATCAGCGCAGAAGCATGCGTGGCAGGAATCTGCTGTGTTTGAAGACTCCAAACAGGGCCATGTGCCAGAGATAGAAAGGTTTGGTCACAGTCTGGCTGAGCATGAAGTGCGGCCAGAGACCAGGGAGACGGGAGTGACTGACTGCTTTTCTCTGAGGGCGCATTGAGGAGTGGGGCCCAAAGCTCTCAGCAACTAGGGGTCGGAGATTGGGAGGCTGCCATTTTCATTACCATCCTCCAAAGCTATATGGAAAGGGTTTGGGGAATAAAAGTTCCTGAGAGCAAAACAGAGCAGATTGCTTAGCCTGGCCCCTGGCAAGGGCGGTGCAATTCTGCCTCCAGCAAAGACATTTGAGAATCACTGCAACAGGCCCCTTCCCCAGAAGATCAGCGCGAACATCAGCCAAGACCAAGTTCATCAACAAATGAGAACTGGGGAACTCCAGAGGTAGGGGAATGCAACACGTAGAATTCATGGCTTTTCCCCCACTATTCTTTAGTCTTTCAAAGTTAAATTTTTCTAATTTTATTTTTTCTTATTCTATTTTTTTTTAAGATTTTATTTATTTGACAGAGAGAGAGAGATCATAAGTAGCCAGAGATGCAGGCAGGGGGTGGGGGAGTAGGCTCCCTGCTGAGCAGAGAGCCTGATGTGGGGCTCAATCCCAGGACCCTGAGATCACAACCTGGGCCGAAGGCAGAGGCTCAACCCACTGAGCCACCCAGGCGTTCCTCTTATTCTATTTTTTAAAAAATTTCCTCTTTCCTATTTTAACCTTTCTAAACTATTTTATCTTATCAATAATTTTTAAAAATTTTTCTTTTTAAATTTTCATTGTTATAGTCATATTCTATCCATTCATTGTATTTAACCTTCAAATCAGGAAATGACAGATCCTGGTGAGGATGTGGAGAAAGGGGACCCCTCCTACACTGTTAGTGGGAATGCAAGCTGATGCATCCACTCTGGAAAACAGCATGGAAGTTCCTCAAAAAGTTGAAAATAGAGCTATCCTATGACCCAGCAATCGCACTACTGGGTATTTACCCTAAAGATACAAATGTAGTGATCTGAAGGGACACGTGCTCCCAGATGGTTATAGCAGCAATGTCCACAATAGCCAAACTATGGAAAGAACCTAGATATCCATTAACAGATGAATGGATAAAGAAGAGGTGGTGTATATATATACGATGGAATACTATGCAGCCATAAAAAACCCCAAAATCTTACCGTTTGGATGGAACTAGAGAGTATTATGCTGAGTGAAATAAGTCCATCAGAGAAAGACAATTACCATATGATCTCAATGATATGAGAAATTTGAGAGGCAGGGTGGGGGATCGTGGGGGAAGGGAGGGAAAAACATGAAACAAGATGGGACTGGGAGGAAGACAAATTATAAAAGACTCTTAATCTCAGGAAATAAACTGAGGGTTGCTGGGGGGTGGGAAGGAGGGATAGGGTGGCTGGGTTATGGACATTGAGGGGGATATGCACTATTCTGAGCACTGTGAATTGTGTAAGACTGATGATTCACAGACCTGCACCCCTGAAGCAAATTATACATTATATGTTAATTTTAAAAAATACTTGTAAATAAAATTTGCATAGCTGAAGTAAATGGCTAAGAAATTCAAAATATATTTAGCCTCCTTGGTAATAAAATTCTTGCAAAGTGATTACAAATTTTTAAAATAAAATTTAAAAATTTTTAAAATTAAAAAAAACTTTAAAGATTTTATTTATTTGAGAGAGGACAGGGATAGTGAGAGGGAGCACAGGTGGGGATTAGAGGGAAAAGCAGGCTCCCCCCCAGCAGGGAACCTGAGACATGGGGCTTGATCCCAGGACCCTGGAATCATGACCTGAGCCTAAGGAAGATGCTTGACCAACTGAACACCCAGGCACCTCTGGCAGCCCTTACTTTGATTGCTAGAATAGCTAATATTGCTGAGAGGATGAAGTTCAAATTCCTTAGCTTGGCCCACCAGCAGCCAAACCCTCTTATCTTATCCAATTTCACTCCTGTATGAGAGGACTGGAACCACAGTCACTTAATGAAAGGCCTGTACTTTAAAGTGACAGGAGGAACCAAGAACAAGAAGTGGTTGAGTATTGGGCCAAAGACATAATTAGGGGTCAGATTTGATTTTCTTTTGCTCAGGTCAAAAAGACCTGCCAATCAATATATATGAGAACTTGGAATAAGGTACAATTTAAGTCCTAAGCAGAGGAATAAGACTGAATATTAACTCAGCAATGATGGAGCACAAAAACACAGGGCTTTGAACCAAAAGACCCAATTTTTATGTAAAATTCTAACATTACTGAAAACACTTTGAAGCCTGTTACTAAGCCTCTTTGAGATAACTTCCTTATTTCTATAATGGAGACAATGATTGATACCTGGTAGGAGCGTTTTTAAAGGTAAATGAAATAATATGTATGAAATAATTTAGGAGAGTACCTAGCATGTATTAGACATTCATTCTTTTCATTATCTTTTCACTCCTTTATTCATTCATTCTACAAATATTTATCCGGCAGCTATAATGTGCAAGTACTATTCAAAGAGCTTTCCAAGTACTGTGCAAGAATACAGTGAGGAACAAAATACATGAAATCCTTGGTTTTGTGGAGCTTCCCACACTAGTGGAAGAGAAAGACAATAAATAAATGAGCCTAAATAGAATTACAAACAGGGATGTGTACCATGAAATTAAAGAATAAAGGAGTATAAGAATGACCAGCATATGGGACCAAATTTAAATTGGGGGTGATTAAGAAAGGCTTCTCTCAGGAAATGCCATTAAAACTGAGGCATAAAGGAGAAGAAGTAAAGTAAGTGAAGGATATGATCAATAAATGCTAGTTATTTTCTCTGCCTGCATTGGGACAAAGAAAGGTGATTCCCTTTAGTTCTCTTCATGTGGCAATATGGAGGTCAAAACCAACCATGCTGGCTATAAGAGCTGAAAGTGGTCGCCTTGAAGGTGAGGAAGAATGCGGAAGGGTCAGGGATGTCTGGAGCTGGTTCATGCTGGCCCACAAAAGCTGATGGTACACATCACTTCCCAACTCTGTGTCCAGTCATGTCACATGGGTCACTTGCAATTGGCTATGGATGGCACATTTACAATGTGGAAATTGGCATACATTATAAATGAAGGGCTTTCTTCCTCTAGACAGGTGGTTATTAAACATTAACCACCATGCCACTGGGCAAGGGCCTCTTGTACTATTTGGTATTTTGAACTATGTTCTTTGATAAAGATAAAAATTAAATTTAAGAGAAAATGAAAATTTAAGCACTGGATGAAAACATGAAATCATTCTAACTATGAGTAATGTACATTAGCCAAAGGCCAGTCATGAAAGCAAAACCCATGCTAGGTATTTCAAACAGAGGCATTCAATATAGAGATTTGACACACAGGCACTGAAAGGTTGAAAGTGGGATGCTGAGGTAACCTATAGAAAATACCAGGAATGCTACCACCTCCAGAACTAAGAAAGCAAAAAGGATGAGATGGTGTTTCTAGAACCTAAAAGTTCTGTGAGGTTATTAGGATAGGAAAAGGCACCCTCACGGAGCTGATTTTTGCTCAAATCTCTGAGAAAGGGGCATAACCATGTGGGTGCTAGAAAGCAAAGGAAGACCAGGGCTGGACGATAATAGAAGTGGGATTCTGAGGATAGAATGGCAGGTGATAGGACACATGCTTGATTGGGTAGGGATGAGGGAGGGTTGGTAGGGCTGCTCTTCCAAAAGCATGCCTGCTGCATAGGCCACTGAGGGGCAGCTGCAGGCTGATTTTGGAAGTACCAAAGGAAGCTGGAGGCTATGGCTATACCTGTCCTCTCTTTCTGGAGGCTTGCAAACCTGAGCTGGAAACCAGGAGAGGACCCATTATCCTCTCCTCCTGCCTTCCAACCTCCAGCCAACACCTCCTATCAGTAGAATATATCTGGAAGATGTCATTTTGGAGTCCTAGTCCCAACATCACAGAACAACCTATAAGTGGGGCTGAGAAAAATAGGCAAATAACTAACAGTGTAGTTGTGTATTATTTCACAATTCATAGTTGAAACTCTATGGGACCATAAAGACTGGTTCCCAGGCTAAAGTGGTTAAAGTATGTTTTTACTATTGGAAGAATCAGAAGAGTTTCATGACTTTCTTGGGAGATAGATTGGGAGATAATTCTCCATGGGTCTCTTGCAATTCTGCATGTTTGAGGAGCAGGAGCACTGGCAATTTGTTACCCACTATTTTTTTCAAGACCATGTATATAACAGATAGTTTGGAAGGTAGAGATAGTGTCTCTCTCTGGAAGAGAGGAAAGTTGTTTGCTGTCCAGTAGAACAGAGATACTATTTCCCCCAACTCTTTCCCACCATCCCCCCAAGGCAAATGTTGGAACAGTTGTTTTGCATGAGTCATGAAGGAAAAGATCATGAAAGGCTGGGGTTTCCTAAGCTATGGTTTCTCAGCTATGACACAAAGTTACTGCATAGGCATCCACCAGATGTGTTTTACATCACTTTTGTGGAACTTGGGGAGCAAGAGGACCTTATGGGAATATTAAGTTCATGCTGCTCATTGTGCCAGAAGTAATAGAATTCTTTGTCTCTGTCCCTGGAGTCCCATGTCTTCTGCCAACATCCATGTGGCAGGCTAACCTATTTGCTCATGACCAGGGTAAAATCTCGGGTGCTCTACGGTTCTTGGGAGAATCTTCCATCCAATTCGACAGACATTCACTATGCAGATACAGCTTACCCAGCTTTCAAGGACAGGTCCAGGGTACACAGAGGAGCACTCTCTGCCCTCACACAAACCACAATGGAGAGAGAAAGGGGTGTGCTCTTCCACCACCTCCTCAGCTCCCCCATTGCCACTATCCCACAAAACCTTAGCAGAGTGGAGAACGCTGATACAAGTAGTTACCATGAGGTCATCTGCTGTCAGTCTTCTGAAATATTAACCATCTTCATCTGCCATTGTTTCCTTTCTTACAGTTTTTGTTATTTGGGTTTATTCTTTGCTGAACTTTTGGCGGGATGTTGGAAGGGGGAAGCTGTCAGAGGTCTTCGATCTGCCATATATAAACAGATGTCCCTAAACTTTCATTTTGTATCTGAAGTGCCATGTGTGGTTTTTGTTTCTGTACGTATCAGTGAACTATAATCTGCCCTGTAAAAGGATAGCTGCCTCGAAATCATTTTAGGGATGAAAACAGTATTATGCCTTCACCAAAAAAATCTTTCTTCAGGAACTTTATTCCCTTTAGGTGCAAAAAAAAAAAAAAATGCTTTGACTTGTTAGTCATCATTAACATGGACATGCAAATAAGCTTCAGGTCTTTTGGATAGGAAGAAAAACCAGAGGTCTCCATTTATGATCCCCAATGATGATTTGTGGTGGATTACCTCCTAAAGGAAAAGGCTGAGACTGGGATCTGGCAAATCTGACCCACTTCACAATCTTACTTGGAGCTGGCTGATTTTTTTCCCCCCAGAGCTGAGGTGTGATCTCTACAAGTCTCTAACTTTCCAGGAAATAAATAATATTGAACACAATAATCTTACTGAAGCTTCATAACCCTGATCCATCCCTTGCAATGAAGAGAGAAAGCACAGCTTCTGCATCTTCTGCCCGTTAAATGAGATTAGTTTACCTTTCCACCAGCTTAAACAAAATAGCAACTCAATGGTCCTCCTAGGACTAACCAAATAAGAAAATAGTGCTCTAATCAATGTTACTGCTAGGCTTAATAGTTTTTTGATTTTTGGTCTAAATTTTATTGCTGTCAGTTGAGTATCTCTTTTTAAGCAATTCTATTTGCCTCTCAATTATGTGCATATGTTTCATGTAATGTATCTCCTTGTGGTAGGCTAGTAAGGGGACACCGAGAATGTCATTGGTTGTTTAGTTTTTCTTGCTATTACAATCAATGGTTTCTTTATGATCATTTTGTTAAACTAGACATTTATTAGGTTTTTTATTTGGGGTTCAGTGAATTCAGCAATGCTGGCCACTTATCTGCATGTTCAGTATTTTCCTCCCATCTGATGAGAAAGTTGGTAACAGGGTCTTTTCATCAAGGTGCTTTTAAGGTAATTTTTATGTTTTTGTTTAACATGGCTCAAAGAGCAACCCAAAAAAATCAAGATACAGATGCTGATTAAAACACATGGCTGTCCGCTTGCCTGCATATTGGCCCAGTGCCTGGAAGGATGGCGCACCAGCAGGTGGGAAGGATTGTGGCTGATACACCTGACATGAGAATGGACTATAATGAAACCCAGGCTGCACTCCAGTGAAAATCAGGGTCTTCGTGTCTTTGACTAAATCACTCCAGATCAAGCCTCTATTATGACAGTACTAACTAGTGGTTTCAAAATTAAAATCAGGAAGGACTTCAGCATCATCATGTTTCCACTTACTGCAGAAAGTTTAAACTTGGGGGATAAAATTGTGAAGACGAAGGAGGAAAGGAAAACCACTGTGGCAGATTAAGAGCAAATATGGCTCCAACTCTTTACCATTGTCCTTCACCGTATCCCTCTGCAGTGTCCCCGGACTCTGGAGTGGTCAGGGTACTTGTTGGGGCCAACAGGATATTACTAAATACGTGTAAGCAGCAGCTTGAAAAAACACTTGTCTCAACCTGCACGCCTGCACTTCTGTCACCACTTTGAGAAAATGAGTGGACTAGCCTGCTGGTGGATGAGAGGCAAATGCCCAATCACTTCTGTCACCTGGCAATAGTAAGCCTACCATCTGACACATGATCAGATGATCCAGATTGATAAGCCAAATAAATGCCAGTTCGTTTTGGCCACCAAGATTTGAGGTGGTACTCCAAGCATTATCAAGGTAATTAAGAACTACTACTACCACAATTCAATTCAGCAAATAAATATTCATTGAGTGACCAATAAGCTCTTTGATGATTCAAGGATGAGTAAGGCATAGTCCCTGACCTCAAAGTGCCTATACACTGGTAAGAGACAGGTTTGCAAATAAATACCTTAATGTAGGGTAGTGTTAAATTCAAGTACAGATATCTTGCTAAGAAGGCATTATTAGATTAGATAGAATGCTTAAAATCTGGGAACGATTAGATAGAATGTTTCAACGTTTAGATAGAATGCTTAAAATGTGGGAACTTATTGTATTACAAGTGGGTACACACACACATATCACCTGCATAGTAGGGGACATATGATCAAGGAAGCCTGCTCAACCTACAATAGCAAAGTGGGGTGTTTACTGGTCTGATGTCTAAGGTTCATAACCTTCACACATCTGTTCTTTTGGGGTTGGGGAGAGGTTTCTCTGCCATCTTAAGCCCCAATCAGAAGGTCAATTATCCTACCAATGGGAAGGAAATAAAATACTACCTGCTTCATCAAGGTTTGTGCAAAACTGTAAATAACTAAGGGAAAGAAAACAGAGCGGGCTAGCTGGAGAATAGGGAAGGATCCAGTTAGAAAGATGAGTTGAAGCATCTTTGTCTAGTATCTTCTAACTCAAAGTGCCATTCATTGACCAGCAGTATAAACTTTACCTGTGAACTCATTAGAAATCCAGATGTCAAGCCCCATCCCAGACATACTGAATCAGAATCTTTATTATAACAAGGATCCCAGATGATTTTGACGCATGTTAAAATTTGAGATTAAAGTTTGAGAAGAACTGGTCTAGTCCACATTGCTGGAAATGATCGCCAAGTGGCTTAGGCAAGGACAGAGGTATAGGAGCAAATGAAAGCCTCAGTCTTTTACAGGATACATTTGAATAAATAATATGGAGATAATAAATATAATTTTAAAAATAAAAGAAATGTAATAGAAATATTAAGTTGCTATAGCATCAAACAGTAATCAAAGAGACCATTTCAAACGATGCTTTTCAACATGAGGGATGAGATGTAACAGGGGATGGTGAAATCCATTTAAGTCCATTTCTCAACCCTGGCTACACATCAGATGATTCCCCATGATTGGAGTTTGCTTCTTTAAAATACCAATGCCCAGGTCCTTCCCCAGATCAATTAAATCACAATCTTCAGTTGGTGGCAACTGAAGGGAGCAGGGACAAAGGATGGACTCAGGCATAAGTATTTTTAAAGCTCCCTAAGTGATCTTAATGTATAGCCAAATTTGAGAACCACTTTTAGAATGACGGATTCAGGTCACAAGTAGCAATTCTTTTCATAGCTAATGTAGAATATCAAGGAGTGGAGTGAAATGGAATAGAATAGAAAAGAAAAGAAAATATCAATGTTTCACATGCAGTCAGGGTATTATTGTAGGACATTTTGTTCCATATATACATGTATATATAAGCGTACATGCAATGGATTGCATTATAACATACATTTCTGATTTTGGTTCACTGCCAAGAATTTTTTAAACTACTGTTTTGAAATGAACATTGATCAAGCACATGAACAAAGATGGAGAAATATTCACAAATGAAGGTCTTAATAAAAAAAGAAAAGTTACATCTCAGCAGAAATCCAAGCAAGACAAGAATAGTTTAGAACACAAAAATTACAACAGACCTTGAATAGACAGAAAACAAGAGGAATCTGGAATGTACTGGACTAACTTAGACCAGTCTTGTCTGTTCTATGTACTCACGCTTAAGCTAAAGACTGTAGCAACAATACATCATGAACTTTCAATAATGAAGGGTCAATCACTCTCGGTTTGTTATATTCATAAAATCCTAACTTAGAGAAAGTGTTTAGATATCGTTCAAGAGATAGCCAGAGTATGTGGGTAGTGAAAGGACTAAATCATGTAGGGCATACTCCTTTTAACAGTGGTTCTCAACTTTGGAGCTCCCTTGAAAATCTGCTAAGAGCAAAGGAGCTTCTCTTATAAAACTGATATATTCAGTTACACAAAATTTTGCATGGAAATAAAGACCCACCCTCAACCCATTCATGGGCCACTTCACAGTGGTGGTGTCCAGATTAAGAGCCCCTCTAAGGATGTAGCTTTAAGAATGCTTATTTCCATGTGAGTGTGCTACAAATTATTCAAATATCCATTAATCGATGACAAGTTGATATGGAGAGTTTTCATCTCACAGAATTAATAAAGCAGGGAACAGATTTAGTAAATGAAGACTTGCAGTAATCAAAGGTGAGGTCCCAGGTGTCCAGTTCTAAGGTTCTGCTAGTGGTGCAATACACCTTGCCTGTGCTAGATAGAGCTTTCTCTACTTCCTTTGTGCCCTTTAGCTCTCTCTTTCTGTTTTAATCTTTTGTGTGTGTGTGTGTGTGTGGTAAAACAGACTTAACAAAAAATTTGCCAACTTATTCTTTTTAAATTGCAATTTTTTTAGTAGTGTTAGGTACATTCTCATTGTCATGCAGCCAATCTTCAGAACTCTTTCACTTTGCAAAAGTAAAACTCTATACCCATTAAATAAGAACTCCTCATTGTCTCCTCCCCCGCGCCTCGGCCTCCAATAATCACCATTTCCACTTTCTGTCTCTATCAGTTTAACTGCCCTAGGCACTTCATGTTAGTGGAATCTTACAGTATTAGGCTTTTTGCGATTGGCTTACTTCACTTAGCAAAATACTCTCAAGGTTCATCCATGTTATAGCATGTGTCAGAATTTCCCTCCTCTTTAAGGCTGGATAATATTCCATTGCATGTATACACTACAACTTATTTATCTATTCTGTAGATGAACCCTTGGGTTGCCTCCACCTTTTGGCTATTATGAATAATGGGGCTGTTTTAATCTTTTACAAACCGGCTGCAAAGAAATTCACCCATGAGAGCAGCCAGGAAGAAACCTAATTTAGGAGTCTGGAGTATCCTAAAATGGAATAAAGCAATTTCTATAAACCGTCATCAAGGAGGAAAGAAAGTGTAAGCCTCAGATTTTAACCTGCCACACAATAACTTGAAGATGGAATGTTCTTTTCTTACAGAGAAGAGCTAATCTTAAAATATTTCTTTTTTCTTTTCTTTTCTTTTTTTAAAGGTTTTTATTTATTTATTTGTCAGAGAGAGAGAGAGAGAGAGAGAGCGAGCACAAGCAGGGGGAGCAGCAGGCAGAGGGAGAAGCAGGCAGAAGGAGAAGGATCTGCTCTCCAGAGGGAGCAAAGAACCCAATGAGGGACTTGATCCCAGGACCCTGGGATCATGACCCGAGCCAAAGGCAGATGCTAAACCCACTGAGCCACCCAGGTGACCCTCTTTTTTCTGACTAGAAAATTAATACCTTTTTTTAAAGTGGGTTCCATGCCCAGCACATGATCAAGAGTCAGACACTCAACTGACCGAGTCACCCAGGTGCCCTGAAATAATACTTAATTATAAAAATAGTATATATTCACTGTAGAAAATTTGTAAGCTATAAAAAAAAGAAGAAAGAAGAATGTCAAAATTGTCTCTGAACTATCAATTAAGAATTTATCACTGTAAAGATTTTTGTGGATTTCTCCTAGTTTGTCTGCTATCTTATATGAGTGCTAGGCAGAATATATATAGCTATAAATGATTTTTTAAAACCAATTGGGATCATGCTGCATATAATTTTGTATCCCTTTTCCACTTACAATACTGCATTGTTGGTATTGTTGTGGTATTATTGGTGTTTTTGCAAGTTATTAAAATTCTTTGTAATGTCCGTGTAATACTCGATTTTATGGAATTATTGTTATAACTATTTAATCATTTTAAGTTATTTCCAATTTGCCTATTATAATCTTCTGGTAAACATCTTTCTATAAAATCATTATCAGCATTGCTTATTAATTTCTTTTGGATAGGTAACTGGAAGTAGAATTATTGAATCCAAGGGTGTGAATTTGTATTAATCTCTTGTGTATACCCTAAATTATGGGAGACTTGCAATCAATTTGGCAATAAATATTAAGAAATTTATGTAAATTTACACCTTTGGATCCAACAATTCTACAGTATCATCTTTTATTAGTCTTAGTTTATTTTTGAGACCAAAGAACAATTGCTATTTTTTTCTTTAATTTGCATTTTTTGTAAGCTCTATGGCCCTTTGTATTTCTTCTTAAAAGTCAAAACTATGGACACAGTAAAGAGAGTAATAGTTATAAAGGGAACAATTTTATTCTTGGTATATTATGAGTTTCTATCAGGAATGAATGTTCACTTTATTAAATAACTTTTTCAACATCTACAGAGATGAAGTTCTTTTTTTGTCCTAATGGTATGATATGTATATATGATTTCCTAATATTAAAGCATCTTTATAGTAGAAGTCTAAATACAACTAAAAATGGCAGATTATGATTTTAATATTACTGATTAATTCCATTTATGAACATCTGTCAGTTGTGGGCTTCGATCCTATTACATAAAATTGTGTACTACATTTTTTAGGTTTGGTATCAAAGTTTCATTAGTTTCATAAAATTGCTTGAATAATTTTCCAATAAAACTTCCATATCCTTTGCTTACATCCACTTTCTATGAAAGCTAATATATCTTTGCATTTTGCCTTCTTTTTCAAAGAAGTAGCTAATGAATCTATCAATGTTTCCATTCCTTTCTTTTTTATTAATCTCTGCTTTTAACTTTATCAATTTCATACCTCTATCTTTCCTCAGTTTTTCTGGTTGAGTTGTTTTCCATTTTGTTTTGGGGATTTTTTTTTTTTTTTTGCAAAGAATTATAACATATTACACAAAAATGCACAAATATATATGATCAAATGACAATCATCAGAGTCATTTAATTCCACCTGACTCTTAAAAGAAGGAAGAAATAGTTAAATGCAACATTATTCCATGGTGAGTGGAAAAGGCACAACTTCTGTTTTTAGAGCACAGAGTCTAACATATATATGGTAAATCAGCCTTAGTAATTAAGTTATTCACACTTGATATATACTATCCAACTATTTTAGAACTATTTTCGTTGCAAGTGGCAGATTCCACTTGAACATTCTCAGAATAAAGAAAGACTCATTGGCCAGATTGGATGAAATTCCTGTTATTTGCAGCCAAACGAGTCCTAAATCCATAATAATGCATTCTAGGAGGATTTCTCCCGTTTGTCCCACACATTAGTGGCTTGTTACTTTGCAGTGTCAGTTTTGTCCTTTACTCACTTCTGTGTAGATTTTAATTCTGCTTTTGTACTTGGGGTTTTCTTACATTCTTATTTCTCATTTCAATCCTTTTCCTTTCACAGACCTCTTTTATGTCAGTCTTGTCATCTCTGTTCTCTTCACAAGAAGCCATGTTCTTGGACATCTTTTTTATAATTTCAAGCATATGTTTAGTTAAATTTTAATGTATTTCTTAGAGATTTTATTTTTTTAGAACCACAATCTTCCTTTGAATATTAAAAGGTGGGGTTTCTATTCCCAGACGCTACAGTATTTTCTCAAGAGCCCCTAACTTGTATTTTTTCCTTTCTCTTCGTGTTGGCATTTGGAATGCACTATTGTTGGAGCCTGGTGTTTTCCAATAGACTGAGTGAATGTCCTTGACTAGTCTCAGACCTAAACCTGAAGGTCAGATTAATGTGCAAAGCCCCTAAGGTAGTACATTTTAACCAGGGATGGCACCACCACAAGAGGAGAATTTTGAAATATGGGTAGGCATCTTGGTTTGTGGTCAGCAGACAGGCAGAACCATACTCTTGCCGAAGATATCCATGCTCTAATCTTTGGAATTTTGTGAACGTTACCTTAAATGGCAAAAGGAACAGATGAGACTAAAGTTATGGATGTTGAGATGCAGAGATGAGCTAGATTATCCAGGTAGGCCCATCTAATCATGAATCTTTATAGCAGAGAATTTTTCCACCTTTCCAGACTGTGGTCAGAGAGATGTAATGGTAGAAAGGTCAGAGGGGTGTTACCTAGGAAGGATCCAACCTGCCGTTACTGACTTTGAAGATGGATCAAGAGGACCGCTAGCCAAGGAATGTGGGTGACCTCAAAACTGGGAGCAGCCTCACCTGACAATGAACAAGAAAATGAAGGCCTCTGTTCCACAACCTCAAGGAACTGAGGTCTGTCAACAACCCAAATAAACAGGAAACAGACTCTCCCTTAGAGATTTTAGAAAGACATGCTGCCTGCTGAGATCTTGATTTAGGTTGGTGGAATCTGTGTCAACATTCTGACTTAAGAAAACGAGAAGATGATAATTTGTGTTGCTTAAGAGGCTAAATCTATTGTGGCAGCCGTAGAAGTGAGACAGATAGTCTTAATGACAGGCAGATTCTATTTTCCAAGGACGACACCGTATCTCTCTTGACATTTTTCCCACTGAAAAGTGGGTTATACCCTTGACCTCAAATCTGGGTGGGTTTAGGCTTACTAGTAGTCAAGAGTTCAGCAGAAATGGTGCTGTGTGCCTTTCAAGGCAAGGCCAACAAACACCATGCCACTTTTCCTTTTCCCCAGAGCACTCATCACACTCAGAGCCCTGAACTGCCATGTGTAAGTCTAATTATCTCCAGGTCACCATAGGCAGTGATGAAGACAAACCACAAGAGGCCTTATGTAGATGCTCTGATGAGCAGCTCCAGGCTTCCAGTCCTGCCAGCCTATATGCCAGATACATGACTGATGGAGATCCAGCTCCCAACCGTTCATTTGTCCCCTAGCCTTGGAGTCTTTACCCCTGAGGCCCAGGTGGGGTGAAGCCTAGAAAAGTCATCCTGATTGTGCCCTGTCCAATTCCTGACCCACAGAATTTGTGAACATAACAAAAACAATTAATTGTTCTATGCCACCATGTTTGGGGTAGTTTGTTGCACAATATTAATAACTGGAATACAGGGGTCATGACTTGAATCAGTGCCCAAGGCCAGGGGAGTTGTCTGTCCCGCACAAAAAAAAAATCATTTCTCCAAAATTAATAGTGTTGCTCTAATACATTGATATATGTCTACCGATCTGATGTTGGATTTTTCTCTTGCCTTCAACATTGGTTGGTCTGATAAAGCAGCTTGAAATTCTTATTTGAAGAGTGTAGCATATGAGCAAGGTCTACTCACCCATTAGACAGCCTTCTTCACGTCCTTCTGTCTCTACCCCATTTATAGCACTTTTCACTGGGTTAACTAAAAATCCCAATATTTAACCCGTTGCCTTGCCCCTCTTTCTGCCATGTTGTTTCTGGGAGTTGTTTCTGAAAGCCTAGAGAGTTAGGTGCTACTGAGATTAGGTGGGAGAAGAGATGGTGGATGACAGAACTGTAGTTCTCACTGGCTCAGTTGCTATTTATGGTCAGCAAAATATCTCCATGTCAGAGTTAAATGCAGATGGGGATAGGGAGGCTACATTCTCCCCCCCTGGTTTTTTAAATCATTTGTTATAGTCTGTGTCAAGGGAAATGGTTTAAGAATCTGTCTTCAGGGGTGCCTGGGTGGCTCAGTGGGTTAGGCCGCTGCCTTCAGCTCGGGTCATGGTCTCAGGGTCCTGGGATCGAGTCCCGCATCGGGCTCTCTGCTCAGCGGGGAGCCTGCTTCCCTTCCTCTCTCTCTGCCTGCCTCTCTGCCTACTTGTGATCTCTCTCTGTCAAATAAATAAATAAAATCTTTAAAAAAAAAAAAAGAATCTGTCTTCAGTCCATCATCATCAATAAAAGAGTTTGGAAATTCCACCTGGACTTTAGCAACTGTCCCTACCTCATTTTAAGTCCACAGTGCCGTTGCCTGTCTTTTCTGTATCGTTGTGGGCATTTTAACAGGAAAATGTAAGGCAGTCTGTGAGACATCTCTAGAAAGTCTCTTTGTGAGCCCAAATTGTAGACACGTTCTTAAAGGCTTTTGTCCTAGGAATATACCTCTCAATATTTTAACATAAGATATGGAAGTTAAATCAGAGAATAGTCTGATATATGGAATTTAGCTCTTCTCCAGCTTTTCAGGAATACATCTGTTCACGTCTTAAGGCATACATAAACGAATTGATAATTGGATATCAGGAGTTGGCTGCATATGTGACACTTATTATGACACTACAGAATTTGGAAGGAATAGCATTATGTTCTTTAAGTATTTTTGATAGAATAGTGTTTCAACTTCTGGTGTGTCTATGTAATTTAAATTGAATTTGATATCTAATTAATTAATTAAAGATAGTATAGCATCTAATGTCCTTCAGAGAAGCCAAGCTAAATAGCAAGCTGCAAATGATTCCATATTAATCCATTTTAACTGTATAAGTAAATAATAGTCAAGAACGGTTGATCTTTGGAGGGTCTGCAAGTTAAAAAGTAAACAGAAACATAATATGTCAGTTTGCCAGGTTCCTGAGGCCGACTCATTTGTGAGGAAATAGATCCCGACAAAGAACCATCAGTTAAAGAAAACTACTGAAATTTGAAACAAAAACACAGGAATAAAATATCGGCACTATCCATAATACATCTAAGAAAATGTGTTTCTTTTTATTTGGATTACAACATTGCAGCCTTTTTGAATGAAAATTACTTTATTCAACCACCTATTAAACATTCAGTTGTATTATGCTTTACATTACTTGAGGCTTCATCCATAAGATAAAATTCCCAAAGTAATTTTCTAACTGAACCCATAACTCTTTCATCACCCTCATCCCTGAATATGCATGATTTCCCATTACTGTTTATAGTTAGGACTTCTGTCTTTACAGTATATGGGCACAAAAAGCTATGTTATATTTGCCATGGGAACTATAATTTTTAAGGTCCTTGTGCTTGTAAAATCTTTACCTTTATTATATTACCCTAATGTAGATTTTGTATTTTATAGAGGATTACATATCAAGGGAGGATGGTGTTGTACCAATGCATGGCCAGAATTGTTAGTTACGTGATGGTGTGTCTTGTTCTTTTAAAGCATCAGTCAGGGAGCTCATTACAGTGTCACAAGCAACTTGACCAGCTTTGAAGGTTGCTACCTTGTGCTTGCCTTTGCTCATTACTCCCCATTTTTTAGTCTATCTTTATATTGGAATTACTCACCATGTTCTGTCATGGGACTTTGTATTGCCTCCCACTAAAGTAAGCACTTGAGTAAGCACGTCATATTGACACTGAACTTAGCCGTATGACTTGCTTTAACTACTAGAATGAGAGCGGAAGTAATAGTGTGTTGCTTTTGAGCAAAAGTCTTAAGAATTCTTTAACGTTTCCACTTGCTTCACTTTTACTTCTGTCATCTGCCGTGAGCAGAACATGAACATCCCCTATGTAGCTTTGGTCCCA
The DNA here is from genome assembly GCF_002288905.1 of Enhydra lutris kenyoni. Taxonomy (NCBI): domain Eukaryota; kingdom Metazoa; phylum Chordata; class Mammalia; order Carnivora; family Mustelidae; genus Enhydra; species Enhydra lutris. Next base: position 11,277,775 of record NW_019154123.1, read on the forward strand.
GAATGAAGAAGACATGTGGAATAGACCTGAACCCAGCCCAAAGCCTGGAGTCCAGCCTAGCCCAGTTTGGCACAGCCAACCCCAAATGAGATTATGCGAGCCACAGCCAACCTGCAATCCCTGAGCGAGAAAAATAAATGCTTCTGTAAGTCACTGAGATATTGGAGTTGTTTGTTATGCACCATTATTGTAACAATAGCTAATTAATACCTCTCCCGTTATTGAAGGTTCTTGCGCATTTGCTGTCCTGCATGCAGGCTTGGTGCTTTTGGCTGGCGATTCAAATGGTTGGAATATCTGGAGCATGCCAAGGACCACATGAGATATTTCTGCTCTGAATTCCCAAGCTAGCAGAGAGATGTTGCATACCTTCAATTTTCATATTTCAGTCACCAGTTTAAAGGACTTCTAGATGGGCATTCATTCATCCTTACAAAATGGTCTGGTGATTTTGGGGTTCAATTCATCCATTTGAATTGTAAGGATATCTGCGTAAGACTGTCTGCCCTCTTACATTCATGTGTCTGGAGCATTAATGTATTTGGGCAAACCCCTGGACATTCTCATGAATTAGCATGTGAACCCAAGAAGTTTCTTCATTTGAGTGGGCTAAGTACTTACATCTTATTTGTGTGCTGAATAGACTCTAGAATAGTCCCCAGTAATACTGAAGCGGAGAATCTAGGTAAACCATGTACCAATTTAGGACCTGCAGAAACTGTGAGATTATAAATGTATGTTGTTCCAAGCAGCTATATTTGTGGTAGTTTGTTACACTGCAATAGAGAAATAAAATACTGTTCAATCATGTAGCAAGTTGATGATTTCCATAATGTGATACATATTTACTTTTATTCATATCAAACATTTATTGAATACCTACCAGATGCTAAGCCCTTCTTAAAATACCGCTGATATGGAGATGATACTGTTTACCCCTGAGGAACTCACAGTCCAGGAAGCGTCAGACATTCACGCAGCTGGTCATAACGCAATGGGACAAACATTATAACAAGGATATGAACTAAATGGTATAAGCCATGTTGCTTGTTTACACTTTTCTTGGCACAACATTGTAAGCCTGCACCTGGAAAAAATGTGAGGGTCTCATATGGAATACAGACACTATAAAATCACTGTTGAAAGGTGTTTACTAAGGAACCATCTGTACACACCTGACCAAGAAGAAGTAATCCAATGGAAATAAATGCTCTCACAGAGAACAAAAGCTTCAAAGAAATGGCTTCACATAATTGTGATCATGACTCCTTTGTCCTTCTACAGAACTGTTGAAAATCAACACTGATTATCTCCCTCCTACAAGTTCTTTCTCTTTATAGGATAATGTTTTGAGATATAGTGCTTCAGAGTAATAAAGCTAAGACATTACTTTTACTGCATTGCCATTTAGGCATACTTGTGGGTATATCATAGAAGTTTGGACAGTACAACAAAAATACCTGTCTTTCTGACGTCCAAAGTAAAGGCCAGAATTTGCCAATTTTTGCATGCAAACCATGAATCCCAATCATTATTGCTGTATCTAGAACAATTTGCTCTTTCTTCAGACTGCAGATGTACTTTTCTGATAAAGACTTTTCTGACTGAGACTCCAAGATATAAAATAATATAAAACAATACATACTTTTTAATTGAATGGTTACCAGATGCTTAAATACCTTATTTAATAGTGGATTATCTCAATTAATGTTCACACCAACCTGATGAAGTAAAGGTTATTATTATCCCCATCCATCTCACAGATGAAATTGAAGCCACAGAGTTTAGATAACTTGCTTGAGATTATACCTTTAATTAGTAATAGGACTTGGGATTTGAAGTTTTTCTAGTCCTGGTTCTATGCACTTAACCTCTATCCTGTTTTCTAATGTCTCTGACAGTTCCAAGATCTTTACAGGTAACTTTGAGCATGATGTGCTGGTGATACAAAATAGCGTAATGCAAATATGGGCCTTGCAGTTAGTCAAAGCATTTGATATTCTTCATATATCCATAAATATTGACATTGAGTCTTCTAAGAGTAAGTGAATTTATCTGTTTTAAAAAATTGATCTAGACTTTCTTTGGTGAGATTCTTCACATATCAACTTAGAATATAATACCTTATACATTATATCAGGAGGGTAAAGGGTATATGGCTCAAAAAAGAGATAAGAAACCTCAGTGGTTTAAATAAAGTAGAAATTTATTTCTCTATACTTTAAAGGTGTAGTGGGGCAGTTCAGTTTTGGGAGACAGCTTTCCACGAAGCAATTCAGGGGCCTGGTTTCCTTCCATCTTGTTGCTCTGCCAGCTACTATGCTCTGCCATGTCTGTGTTCCAGGTGGCAGGAATAAAAAAGAGGCAGTAAAGAGCAAGCAATTTCCTTTTAAGCAAGTAATGTGGAAAAGGTACACATTGCAACTTCTTACACTTCATAGATGAAAACAAAGTCACATGGCCATACCCAGTCACAGGCAGAATGGGAAATGTAGTCTCCAGACAGAGGGCTCTGTACCCAGTTAAAAGTCAATTCCAATGAAAAAAAAAGAGAGAGAGAGAGAGAGAGAAAAATAAATTTGGAGGGGAAGAGGAGCCAGCTGTCTATTACACACAGGTAGGCAGATACTACATATAAATCAATTACTGGCTTTAGCATTTTTTTTTTTTTTTTTTTTTGAGAGGAGTAGGCTATCTGTAGAATAATGTCATTTTTGTTTTTTCATGACTGGGATGAGAGTTAAAATGACTTTAAAGCTTAATATCACTAATCAGCTGGTTGAGCACTTACTGATACCTACTCTTTAATTACATGGTTAGTAAATGGCTAATTATTCTATATTAGGTAAGAGCATTTTGAAATTATGTAACTAACAGAAGGAATGTAGTGAACATGTGTTGTTTTGTCTGCCAAAATTTGTCCCCATCTGAAAAATAGCCATGCATTTTCTTTAGAAAATTATCCCCCTCCTTGTGGTTGTCAGCTGGGGAGGAGTGAACCTTATAAATGCTTTCTGAGCAAAACTACCTTAAGTAGTTTTACTCTGCATTCAACTGCTCAGGCTCTTTTTTTTTAAAAATGATTTTATTTATTTATTTGAGATAGAGCGATATAGAGGAAGCATGAGCAGAGGGAAAGGTAGGAGAAGTATGGGAGAGGGAAAGGGGAGTGAGGGGGAGAAACAGACTTCCCGCTGAGCAAGGAGCCCAACCTGGGGCTCTACCCCAAGACCCCGGAATCAGGACCTGAGGAGTCGAAGGCAGATGTTTAACCATCTGAGCCATCCAGTCACCCCTACGACTACTCAGACTCTTTATTACCACGGTGTAGATTAGGTCCCATGACCCCAGCCCTGGGGTCCCAGTAACATGATCTCTTTTTTGTGTCTCTTCAGCTGCGGATAATACAGTTCCCTTCAGCTGTTGCTAATCTCAGGGCAACCTCCCCATTTCTTGTTTGGTCCTCACCTGCATAACTCATTCCCTGTATTAGATTCCCTCTGTTACAAATAAGTAAAATGGTTTCTAGGCTCCTGGTCAGACATTGACTGATGAAATGGCCTACTTCATGGGGCTGTTCCAGTTCTAGCCACACTCCTCTAGCCATGTTGCTTTAATCTCAATTCTCAATTCTCCCAGAAAGAAGAAACCTTTGTTTCAGGTTCTTGATTAAGGATGGAGTTGGGGAAAGGGAGTGGTGATTGAGCCTTGTGGGAGATATTATTATGCACTAGAACAAACAGTTCCCAAACTGTCTGTTACAGAAACACAGGATGGGGAGGGGAGGGGCCAAATGGCCCGTTATCTCATAAAACTTTTAGTAACTTTCATTATTAGCCTCACAATCTTTATTATAATCTTAATTATCTTTACAATCAAAATAACTCAAAGTATCTTATTTTCTTAGGAGTGAAAGGCTTTAGCTTATTGTTATCCCCAGCTGAGGTTAGCTGCACTTAATGCATGGCTCTAGGAGACAAAAAGTTTTTCAAAACCTCAAACACAAAATAATTAAAGAATTTAGATTTTTTGAAATGAATCATAATTGTACCCTGTAGCTCTACTCTGAGGATGGGCCAGAGGAAGTCCCAGAATGGGAGTAGGTTTCAATTTTTGTCCTCACAGATGCAGACACCATGATGGGATTGGATGCACATAAGTGTTACCGAGAAAGTATTAGTGAAGGATGAAGGGAAGGAAGTGGAAGCTGGACTAGGGAGAGACCAGACAACAATGCAGTTCTGATAACTGTAAAAGCTAAGGGGAAAGGAAGTAAGATTGTCCAAGAAGATCTTAAGACTTCGAGGAGTTATAAGAAAGTGTTGACCAGGCCAGTGGGGAATCTTTAAGCCAAAGCAGCCCATTAGAGGAATCCTGCATCCCTCAACAATGGGCCTGCACTAATAACCCTGCTGTGCTCAGTCACTGACTAGGAAGAGCCCAGGGGAAATATAATCTCAGCATAAACACACTTGTGGGTCTGGCAAGAATACAGCTGAGGCTAAAAGTCAGCTGTGCTCCTTAGAGCAGGAAATCTGAGCAGATATTTCTTGGATGCTCTACCAGGTACTCACTAAGGGAGGAGATGATTCCTAATGCCAGCTCCACACACAGCCCATGTTTACCATATCTTCTCACCACCACATTGCAGAATGTACATCTTGTTATTATGTTATTCTAGGTCCCTACGGTAATTTCAGGATCTGAATGTGGCCTATTTACCTAGATGTGTTGAGTGGAGTTGAGGGAAAGGGGTATGTGGATGTTGCCCTGGCCGAAAGGGTCCAGGCTGAGTGTCCCCAGAGGCAGAGGCCTAGGAGAGGGCTTCTACCTTTCCTAGAGAACATCTGCATTTGTCTGTGTGTGTGTGCACTTCACACTATGTCATGCCCTGAGACAGAGAATGCACATAGATGCCAAGGAAGAGAACCAAGTTGTAGCAAAATTAAGTGTCTTATTTTTCTAAGAATGCTGATGTTAATTCAAATTTAATGTTTCTACCTTAAAATATGAATTGTATTACAAGTAGCATAACTCAAAATGAATTTTCATATAATGTTTATGTTTTATGGAGTTATTATTATCAGCTTTATTATTTTAGTTTCTTTTTCCAAGATTAGATTATAGGCCAGTCTCAGCCCTGTCAGGGTACTCTGTAGCATTTAGGGACTAACAGACCCCTCAGGTTTTCTTTTGTAGATTAAGGATGTGAGAAGTTAGAGAGAAGCTGAATCCCTAGAGCTACCGTTGTGGCCTAAAGGATGGGGCTATTCTGTGGTTCTCCAAAAGGCCAGCTGGGCCTCCTAGCCTGAAACCACCCAAAATAGGTGATGGAAGATGACTGGGCTGGTTTTCCACATCTCTTCAGTCCCTGCCCCACAATAAACCTCTAAGATAATCTGGGTACATGTATGACACTTCCTTGCAACATGGAAAAACCTGACTAATTCTCAGTACTCAGTAATTCAGGAGAGTGATGAAGAGGATCTGAGGTGAGATGTGCATGGAGCTGGAGAAAAAAGCCCATTACTTGGTGAATGAATGTGGTAGGATAAAGAGGAGTCAGGGGAAGCTCCCAGGTTGTCGGTTTGGAGTCTCAGGGGGATGAGTGCACTACCAGCAAAAGATAGAAGCAGGTTTGGAGGAGATTTGCAAAACTCGGTTTGAGCAGGTTGGGTTTGAGTTGCCTGTGAGGACACTTGGAACACATCTCTAGCAGACAGGTGGATACTCTGGTTACTTATTGCTAACTATCTACCTACCACGAAACTGAGTGGTTTAACATGACTTTTATTTATTTGTCCATAATTCTACAATTTGGGCATGGTGGAGAATAGCTCATCTCTGTTCCATGTGGCATCAGCTGGGGCAACTTGATGGGGCTGGAGAATCCACTTCTAAGATGGCTCACTCACTCACATGCGTGGTAGGTTGTGTTGTGTCCAATGGGAGCACAGCTGGGGCGATTAGCCCAGGTCCTCAAGTTTTCCTCTATTTGGCCTCTTGAAACGGCTAGGTGAGACTTCTGGCAGCATGGCAGTCTTGGAGTAGTTAGATTTCTTTCACGGTTCTTCTTCCAAAGGGCAAAAACAGAAGCTGTTGTCAAAAACAAAACTGAATGAACAAGGAAATAGATTTTATGCAGACTATTGCAATGGAGAGAGTACCTAGATTTGAAGATCAGAGTGTCTCAGCAGGGCTTTGCCTTGTACTTTTATAGGGAGCAGTAGACAGGTTATCAGTGGGATGACTTACAGTTGTGAGATAGGGAAACTGAAGGAACCCCATGAAGGATGGCTTTATTGCTGCCTCTTTTCTTACTAGGACCTACATCCCCACCCTACACATGCCTTATAGTACAGATAATGTATACATCTTCCTTGCAAAGGTCAAGGAGTTAATGATTTTTTTGGAGACTTCCAGCATAATAGGTAACATCTAAGGAGTGACCAGGTGGGGTCTTCATGAACATTTTCCCCAAATCCCTGGCTCCAGGGTGTAAATGACTTATGGAAAACATTTAAACACTCATCTTTGTTCCCGGATGTCTGAGAAGACATGTGCACAAGACCACAGTCCTCAATAAAAACAACAGACCCCAAGTAAAGCATCTCCCAGATGCTCTGTCTGCACTCTATGTCTTCAATAAACTCTCCTCTTGGCTTGCATTTGATTTCTATCCTGTGCAAAGACAAAGACCTTCTTGGCTAGTCTTGTGGGAACCCCTCTGGGTCCTTGGACTCCTCAGCCTGCATCAGCTGGAATTGTTTTGTAATCAGGAGATGTCTTAGTCAGCCAGGGCATGTTTGTCTGTGTCTAGATAATTTTAAGGCAACAAACAGTTCTAATCTCAGCTAATCATCCATGAGACAAAGAATGTTGAAGGGTTTGTGCCTAACCTTGTCAACAGGTTCAAGCAAAAAGGGAAAGATCTGTTTTTGGTCTTGTCACAGGTAAACAAGGAGTCATCTGCCAGTCTTTTGAGAAAGAGTGGACAGAGTCCCATCTAAGTCATACCGAGAAGGGTGGTTCTTTGTGGTAAGCCGTTTCCCAGAACACAAACAGGTGCGGGGGAGGGGGCTTCTTAATCATTTCTGTTTTCCCTGAGTACAGGTTCCAGCAAATTTCAGTGTTGTCACTGCAAAGACTTCTTACGGCTTCAGCCTGGAACTGGCAGTCGTTTTGCCACATTCTATTGTTTAAAGCAGTAACAGGTCCAGCCTAGATTCAAGGGGAGAGTATTACACAAGCACATGGATATTAGGGTTTATCATAGGCCACGAAAATACAGTTTCTCATAGAGTCTGAACCTTGGACTGGATGTATTTAGAATGGGGTGCTAGCATATCCTGGGTGGTAGCTGCAACTATCAGGTGGGATCACTGTGTGTGTGTCTATATTGGTAAATGTAGGAAAAAAAGTCCATCAACATTTCAGACCTATCAGATTGGAGGCTTGAGGGCTGTGATTTTCCTACTTTCTCAGAAGCCCTTGTTAATACTGTTCCTTGCTTAGCATTTATCCCAACATTTTCTGGAATTTTGTTGCTAGTTAAAGTTCCTGAACAGCATCTAGGTATTCACCTCATTTAACGATGAGAGGTAACGATGACAGGACTTAGCCAGAAATGATATTTAATAAGTTTTTACATTTTAATTATTTGCCCTGATTAGACTTGGCAAGAGGCATTAAGTTGACCTGTCCAGCTCCTGCAACAAAGAGGGCCAACAGTAGTTGAGGGAATCCCTGTGCAAAGGGGAGGGTTTTGAACAAAGGTCTCCCACACAGGGACCCTCCATGGAGGCTAGCTAACCTTTGAAAATTTGACCTTTTTCTTTCTTGGTTCCCTTCTTCTGGACTCAACACTATCAATTTCTTTTGGAGCTCTTTGTGAAGATAGGCCAATAAAAGACCATAAATCTTTTTTACTAGGTGAAGCATTTACCACTCTAATTAGCATTCCCATTTAAAGGCTTTCATATTCGAGAAACAAACACCAGCATTCCATGTGCTAAGGTTAAAGGAAATCTTAAATCATGAGTAAGTAGAGGTGGAGGACAAAGACCTAGAGTTTAGGCATTGCCTGTGTTCTGACAGTCATCAGAATTTTACTGAGATACCACAATGCTGAAGACACATACTGTCCTAGGTTTTTAGAGTAGAGATAAAATCTGAGCCTAGTATTGCGGATTTGTAAAACAAAACAAAACAAAACAAAACAAAACAAAACAAAACTTATGTGGGTTATAACAAAGTAGATCTGCATAAAATGTTAATGACTTCCCCAAAGGAGAGTAGAGTATGTTTCGGAGTAAGTTACAGGCTGGGTCCTGAAGCATGAACAGGAGTCTACTCAGCTGTAAAAAAACGCCGAGCAGGCCATTTACACGCAAGTAGGAAATGTAAATTCTGAGGCAGGAGGGCCAGCCTATTAGGAGTTTCTCGGGGGCTGACATCTCTCTTACTCTCAGTCCCACCCTGGGGAGGTGGTGGTGGGTGTGAGTGGTGAAGTCTCGGTACCAGGTTCCTAAGGCTACATCTGGGCGCAGGTTGGGGCGCAAGAGAGAGGACAAGGAGAAAGTTTGGGAGGGGGGGGGGGGGGGGAACGAGCCCTCCCGCGCATGCGTACTGGTAGCCGGCCGGCTCCGTAGAGGGTTTGGCCTGCGGCTCACTCCCCACGTCGTGCCCCGCATGGTCCCATAGACTGGGCCCAGAGAGCGAGCGCGTTGCGCGCCCGCGCAGCCTCCAGGCCGGGCGGGCGCCTGCGCACCAGCGTCCTGGGCGCTAGAGCCGCGGGGTTATTAGAGGTGGAGCGCGGGGAGGGCGCGCGGCAGGAGGCGGCCGCCGTTACGGCGCGAGCGTGGTCACGTGGTCGCTGGTCACCACCGCCCCCTCCCGCCCTGTTCTCTTTCTGGTCGGGCCGGGCCCGGCTGGTTCCGCAAGCGCCCGGCAGAGACTGAGGGAGAGAGAGAGAAAGAGGAGGGGAGGAGGAGGATTCAGGGAGTAGGAGCTGGGGAGCCTTTCTGCGCCACAGGTAAAACGAGATGATGATGATAATCGTAAAAAAAGCCGAGCCCCCTGAGCGCCTCCGCCTCCCTCCAGTGCAGCCCCACATGCAGTCGCTCCCGCCCCGGCCTCCCCCTCTGCCTCTCAGGACCATTCCCGCCTTTCCCAGCGCCGCTGCTGCAGCTGCCGCCGTCTCACGGGAGGGCCTGAGGGTGCTGCTGCTGCTGTCGCCGCGAACGGGTAGTCGCACCGCCCCCGTCTGTGCGCTTCCCGGGTCGGCGTGGGGGTTGGGTGGTGGGAGGGCGGCTCCTCTGGCTCCAGGGCGGGTTGGGCGAGGGGGCTGCTTCCACCAGTCCGCCTGCCTTCCCTGCCTCGGGAGGTTGGGGTCTAGGCTGCAAAGCCAACTGCTGCAAGTGGTCAGAGCCTGGTGGTTGGATTGTGGCTCAACTTCCTACTTGGTAAATTTCCCGTTCCTATCAGCCGTGGGCGGCACGCTTCCTTCCTAGGCCGGAAGCGAAACGGGCCCGGAATCCCCAAACCTTTTAAAAATGCAGCTTTTGGACTAGAGAAGCCTTTCGTCTTTGAGGAGAGCAACGTTACCCTGTGTTAGTACGACTTAAGTTTATTCACCTGAAAGAACATGCAAATTGAGGCCTTTAAGGATATAGGAAAAACTTTGTGAAAGTTGATCCCTCCTTCCCCTCCTTTTCCTGGAAAAACGAACACAGACCTCCTAAACATTTTTTGGTTCTATAAATGATCTAGAGTTCGTTCAATACCTATTAACTAGTTTTAGTTTCAGGGATATGATTTAAAGTTCACATCCTTCAGATTTTTTTTTCTAAATTTTCGGGAATGACTTCTATTTGTCAACTCCGAATTGGACTAAATCCCGAAATTGTAGCGTACAGGTTGCACGGCTTTGGGCCCGATTTCGCAGAGATTTCTAGAACCAGTCATTATTTGTACTTTGTACAAAAGATATAGTACAAAGAAACTGTATATTATTACTGCGCTGTTGCACAAAATACTGACTTAAAGCAGGTAGTAGTAAATGTAGGCATTGTTGAAAACAAACCTTTGATCTCTTACATTCATTTGTATGTTAGTCATTTCTCTAAATGAGCTTTTCGGATTCCACATCTTGGAATTTTCATACTATATCTCTAAATTCAGATGTAAACTTGAGCATTTTAAATTTTTACAACTATCTGCAAACAAGTGCTTCTCCGTCTTTAATATGCGTAGGAATCCCTTGTGGCTCTCCTTTAAAACGCAAATTCTGATTTAGTAGGTCTGTGATGTATCTTGATATTCTGCACTTCTTTTTTTTTTTTTTTTTTAAAGATTTTATGTATTTATTTGACGGAGAGAAATCACAAGTAGGCAGAGAGGCAAGCAGAGAGAGGAGGAAGCAGGCTCCCTGCCAAGCAGAGAGCCCGATAGGGGGCTCGATCCCAGGACCCTGCGATCATGACCTGAGCCGAAGGCAGAGGCTTTAACCCACTGAGCCACCCAGGTGCCCCGATATTCTGCATTTCTTATAAGCTCCTAGGTGGTGCTGGACAAGGAACAGTTCTTGAGTAGCAAGCGTCAATGATTAAGTGCTTTAATTCATCCTGAGTGTAGAGGTGGTTTGAGAGAAAGCAAAAGGCAGGATGACCTGAGAAAGTTCCTCTTAGGGCGCTCCTTTATGAAAGGTGAGTAGGCTGTGTTGGAATTCCAGGGGAGGGGATAGTAGTTCGGAGTGAGTTGCCCAACCTGGAGAAGTGAGGATGCCTCTTGTGCATGCTGTGGTGCATATATCACCTGGCCTGTGAATTTTCTGTGGAAGCCTGGTGTATTTCTAGCTGAAGGACTCAGCTCTGGGTAGTTGGGTTTTTATCAATGGACTATGAGTCCTGTGTCTCTGAATCCGTTGCTGGGATAAAATTTTCTTTTATTAATGAAAGTATTGAGTGTTTGCTTTTTCTCTCAGATGCAGCCTCAGTTGAGCAATGCATTCCTGAGCCTTGGAAACAAACTTGTAAAGAATTTAGGGTCTCCACCTGTTGAGATTATCCTAAATGGATTCAGATTTTTTCCCTAATCTAATCAAGAAAATGTAAATTGAAAAGTTGAAAAGTGTCATACTTAACCTCATACTTTATGTCTGTAAAAATCGTTGTACCTAACTTTTTAAAAACTTTATTGAAATGTAACATTAATTGCTTTTAGCACCGTAATTTTTATACTTTTCATTCTAGTCCTTACTTTGCCATCGTTTCTTCATGTTCTTAAATATTTATGACCATGCTTTTGAAGCACGAAGTGCCAGACACTGTTCTAAGCACTTTATGTATTTTAACTCATATGATGCTCACAACAATCTTTAAGGAAACTGAAGCAGAGAGAGGATAAAAATCCTATGCTAACACAGAGCTGTGGCTCTGGCTGACTCTACAGTCCATACTTTAATATTAAATCTTCTGAATGTAGCTTTTATGGAAGAAAATAAATTAATGATACCTTTCAAAATTCCCTTTTCCTAGTATTGTTGAAAATTATGAGATTTTCTTTCATTTTAAAATCCAAACTTCTCATCTTTTGAAAAATTTCCCCCATCGTATAATGAAAACTTGCCTCAATGCTTGTAATCTTTCCTGAAAAAGATACTGAAATTTGCAAAGCTTTATTTGTTTGCACCTGTCTGCCAGGCCGATCTTTCAAGTCTGTAAGTCACTATTAAATGTGAAAGTAGTGTCTGCTTCCTTTTGACTCTGCAAGTTTTTGTTCTTCATTTTTGCCTATGCTTCTCTTCCACCTTCCACCCCTTTTCCCCTTCTATGCATACATAGTAGACTTATCTTGTATTTGTTATCCTAATATTTAGGATTTTTTGCGGGGGGGGATTGATGGGTCACTGATTTTTTTTTATTTGACCAGTAAGGACGATAACAATCTAAGCATGAGTCACTGTTATCATATTTTAACAATGGGAAAGTCATAAGGACAACTTCAGTGTCCTTTTGTCTCTGACCGCTGAAAACTTTGTCCTGTATCAGCACCAGCCTGAGGAGTGGTGCTGGTACACTTGGTCTAAGACATTTCTCTTAATGTGGACAGATGATTAGAATGGCAGTAGTGTTACAGTGTGTGTACTGGAACTAGAGAAGTGAGATTTTGTGGCTGTGGGCAGTTGTGGGAGGAGGAAGTGAGAGGAGAAGGCCTATGGGCTGATTCTAGTAGCATTGATTCTTCATTAACTGGGATAATTGCGAAGCAAGTCAGTATAACAACAAATCCCTGTTGTAAAGGTTTTCTCGAAGTTCATACTGTGTTGTGATGGCTATCTGTTGTATTGTTATACTGGTCAGTTACTTAGCCTCATAGTGCCTCAGTTTTCTCAACTTTAAAGTGAGGATGATAATAATAAGTACCCCAGAAAATTGATTTGAGGATTAAATGAGTATATTTGTGTGTGTGTGTGTGTGTGTATGTGTATATATATGTATGTATAGTATATATACATATATAATGCTTGGTATCTGACACATAGGTAATGCTATCATGGAAGTGTTAGATACTGTGTTTTACTATGGATAATCTACAGTGTGGCTGTTCATATCCACATAACCAAGACTGACTGTATTTGAATGAACTTCATGGGAATTGTTTGGTATTTGGAATTTATTTGGTATGAAGTTGTATGGGCCAGCAAAACAAAGTTTGTATTTTTTGAATTATGAGACTGACGCGCTACCTACTGCGCTAACAAGGCACCTTATTTTTTGGATTAGATACAGAGTTGGTATAGTAATGCTCTTATCCCTTTGGGGGATTAAATATAAATAAATATGGTTTTGCTGCTCAGATCTTTCAAAATAAGGAAGTAAAGCTATAGAAATAAAAGAAGATGTTTTTAGTGGTGGTGTGAAAGGATTGGTTTAAAATTTTCTAGTGTAGTGCTGTGAAGCCTAGAACAAGGTCATCTTATTTATGAAGGCTCTGCTGAGTATAACTTTTACCTCCCTCAGCAGACTCCTTTGCTCCTTGAAATAATCCATCTGTCTGTGCATACTCCAGACTTGATCTACAGCCCCTTATCTAAAACCCAGGGTGACATATGTGTCTCAGAAGTAAAATTTTTGAAATTTAGAGAATTAATATAGGGCATATGCTTTATATCCTGAAACCTCCTGTGGATAGGAACAATCACCCCATAGTTGTACACATTAATTTTCCCAGCAAATTTATACATGTTCACACTAAGTAGAATAAAAAAGACCATAAAAAGCCTCCTGTTAGTTAGGCTGTGTTTTGTTGACAGCTTAGAAAACAGTTTTAGTTTTCAGAGTTTTTTGGATTTTTGGAATTGGAGATAAGGGGTTGGGATCTCTGTCTCTCTATATTTTATCATAGTACCTGTCTCTTTGATTAGAAAAAGAACTGGATTATGGGATTTGTGTGTTAGCATTTTCTATTTTTAGCACCTGTCATGGGACCTGGCATGCAAAAGATGCTCATTAAGTGTCCCCTAGTTTGGACGAAAAACCTCTGAAGATCGTATCATTCAGTTATTGTGCTACATGTGGTGTCTCTGACTCCATGAAGATATTTAGTAATTGTGGATTTATAATTTTTCTTGACTCAGTTGCCTAGGGAAGGTGATTATTGGATTACTTTTTTGAGACAAAATAGACTGAGGAGATTTGAAAGAGGCATTATAGATGATTGCAAGTTTTTATAGATTTGTGTTGACAAGAACGCTTATATTTACCTTTTTATGGGTCATGAAGTCTGCATTGAGAATGGTTTGCTTTTTATTTATATTTATTTATTAAAGATTTTATTTAATTGTCAGAGAGATAGAGAAAGTATAGGTAGGCAGAGTGGCAGGCAGAGGGAGAAGCAGACTCCCTGAGGAGCAAGGAGCCCGATGTGGCACTCGATCTCAGGACCCTGGGATCATGACCTGAGCTGAAGGCAGCTGCTTAACTGACTGAGCCACCCAGACATCCCCGAGAATGGTTTGCTTTTTAAAAATGATTATATTTAGTTTTGTATGATAATTTATGACAGACTAGTTGTGGTATATCTAAAGAAAATGTTGTGTATGAATATCTTGGGTTGAATAATTATAGTATAATAGCTTAGCCTGACATTAGAAATTTTTTTTCTATTACAAAAGGTAATGCCTATTGTAAAAATGTTATAAAAACAAATTATCAAAGGTAATGGTCTGCACTATTGGGAATTTCTTCAGTTCTCTTAGGGGTTATGTTGTCTTGAGAGAGGCTGAAAAAAAAAAAGTCAAATTTGTACTGCAAGTATTAGTTTAGAAAACCGAGTTGCAAATGTTGGTTAGCAACCAAGTTTTCTTACTGTTATTAAACATCTAAGTAAGATAAAAAGGTTGAACTAAAAGCAGTTTGGGTCTCTACTTGTAAATACCGATCTTCAAAATAATTAGATCAGGGAGAGGTAAAACCCCCACTTCTTATATAACCACCTTGGGGGCAGTGAGATGGAACTGCCTTCTGGTGGAGTTGGGTGGTATAGCACTGCAAGAAGACTGAGCCTGAGTTACAGGTCCTGGCTCTAGATGGGTGCATTCTGTTTGCTGGTAATTAGTGGGGATCAGAATGGACCCCTTCCGGTTTCCCAGAATAGGTACCTTTGGAGGTATTCCAGTAGCTAACTTCTAGGAATCCAAGAGAAATTACTAACATTATATCTCTTGCCACTCTGAGGTGAGATGGTGGATTGATTGCTCTGGATTCTTGTGGAGGTTGGGAGAGAAGGTGGAGTTGGTAGGAGATGGGTAGATGGTACCACTTTCTCTGTGCATTGGTTAAAGTAGACTTTTTTCTTCATGAAGTCCAGGAGTATTGTAGTAAGAATACTCATTTTGATAGGTCGGTATGCATGGCATAGGGAAGCTTGTGATAAATTGCCGCCTCTCTCCAGTCTTCATTACTCTTAGTAGTTCAGGGGTTAATTTTAACTTTTTTACCTGTGCTCTGTGTGTGTATGTGTATCATAGGTATATATGGATAAACACGTGTAGATACACCTGTTTTTTAAACTAAAAGTGGGTTTATGTTATTTTATTACTTGTGTGTGTTTTTCCTTTAATATTTTATGTTACTAATGATTTTACTCTTCTACACACTTTTTAGTAGTTCTATGACTTTCATTGTGTGAAGGTGCTGTTAGTAGTCCTCCATTCTTGGACACCTAGATTCCTTTCAATCCTTACATGACAGGCAGTGCTACACTGAACATTATTGTAGCTAATGTTCCTTTGTGCCTATGCATTATGATTTATTTAGGGAAAATTGTTGTGAGTGGAATTATTAGTAGTTCCAAAGATATGCCCATGTTTAATAGTTTTGAAACACATGACCAAATTGTACCACTTTACCGTTAACTACAAAGCTGAGAGGTCCTGTACTTGCGGTTATTGGGTATTTTCATCTTTATTTTATTTAGGCTTTATTTGGGCATCCTTGACTTTATACCTCCTCCTCTTCTGCCTTCTTATAGACTTTAGCATTTATGTAGTTAAATCTTGTTCTTCCTTTATGAATCTTGTAGGCTTTTCCTATATTTTGTTTATATAGTTATTTATATTTTAAACTATTTTCATAGTTTCAGTTTAAAATTTTGAATTTACAGTTATTCCAGAACATGGTTAGTTGTATAGTGTGAAATAGAGCGTACTAAATTTTTAAGCTTTTGATTAGTTTTCTCAGTACTACCGAATGACTGATTTATTCTTTCTGTATGTATATCAGAAATTTTATCATTTTGTCTTCTACTCCGTCCCACAGTGTTTTATTTGTTATTGGTGGAAATGAGATTTTTCTCCGTGTGTGTGTGTGTGTGTGTGTTTTCTACCTGACTATTGCTGGTCAATAGAAGAACCATTGATATTTTGTGGGTGTATTTTGTAATTAGTCACTTTCTGAATCTATTTATTAAAATTGGTTTTCAGTTGATTGTCTTACATTTTCCAAGTAGATAAGCATACCATCTGATATCAGCCATTTTTGTAGAGGTTTTTTTTTTTTTTTTTCATGATTAATTTTCATTTGTGGAAGCTGTGTTGGAATAATTTTCTTAATTTCATTGACTTGAAATACGGTATTTTGATACGGTGTCACTGTGAATTGATCTACTCAGTTCTAAGAAGGATTTAAAAATATTTGGAAACCACTTCACCAAGTGATCTCTCTTATGGACTGAATGTGTCCCCCCAAAATTTGTAGGTTGAAACCCTGCTCCCTCACTCTCCCATGTGATGGTATTAGGTGGTGAGACTTTTGGGAAGTAATTACGATTAGATGAGGTAATGAGGGTGGAGGCCTCCCGAATGGGATTAGTGCCATTATAAGAGTCAAGAGAGAGTGCTTCTTTTCTCTGGCAAGTAAAGATACAATGAGAAGTCAGCAGTCTGCAGCCTGGACAAGGACCTACAACCAGAACTTGACCTTGCTGATCTCGGAGTTCAGACCCCAGAACTGTGAGAAATCAGTTTCTGTTGTTTATAAGCCTTTCAGTCTATGGTACTTTGTCATAACAGCCGGAACTGATAATCTCTAAGGACCCTTCTGGCTCTGAAGTTTTGTGATTCTCCTTGTATGTCAAAATACTCATGGTAATACACAACACTTTGGTACTTTAAGTTAAAGGGCCTGCAGCTTCCTTCTTAATTGTGGCTGTCTAGCTGCACTGCCCAAGCAATTATTCTGAGGTTTTACATTTTCATCTCCTTAGAGCTTGAAGATTTCTTTCTTTGTGATTTGGCAGAAATTAAAAGGGAATACTGATAGACTACAGAAATCAAGCTGTGCAATATTGGGTTTATATATCTGTAGTATCTCAGGTATCATGATTTTCTTTCTCTGGTCAGGTAGTATAATTTTCCAATTTTATGGTGAATTTTCTTTTCAAGCTGTGGTCTTGCTATGGTCTACTTAAAGTTCTCCAAACCAAGTTATGTAATTGTCAGAACGGAGTGTAATGGAAGCCATTGGGAAGTGATAGACCAGGAAGCAATGAAGATAGGAACAAAATAGGGAAGGTGGGGATGGGGAAGTGCCTGGATGTATTTCTTTTTTCTCTGCCCCCTTCTACTCTCTGGTTATCCTTTTGTACTTCTTTGCCCTTCTAATGATTTTCTGGCTTCCTATTTATTCTTCAGATGCACTTCATTTTATCTTTAAGAGGATAGCTCCACTACCTCATTTCTGCTCCGGTCAGGCTTACAGATGCTTTCCCCTGGTCTGTGAAGTAGTCCTGAGCAGTCCCCTAATTTCCTTCCTTTTTGTCACTAAAACTGCCTGCATAATGGTGAGAACCAGTGGCCATCACCCATCCTGCCTTAAAAAGAGTGTGGCAAAACATTGATTAAACTTGGGTTTCCTCATAATGTAATACCACTGTTTTGGAAGCATTAATACAATTAGAGATACTTTATAAATTGTGAGAGAATTGTAGAATAATATCTGAGTGACTGAGGAGATAGTGAGAGATTAATGTTATAAAGAGAGAAAAGGCTCCTGAAGAGTCTATAATCTTAGATCTCCAATCCTGATTTCTTTTGTGAGCTTTAGACCTGTGTATTTGGTTGCTTGTTGGATAACTATACTTTTGATGGCCCACAAACTGCTCATGTTCATAACATCTGCAACTGAATTTACCATCTTCTCTTATAAAAGCTATTGCCCCTCCCACATGAATTAGCTCCAGTAGATGACTCCACCATCTTCCGGTTGTTGAAGCCAGAACCCTGATAGACACCTTTTATTCCCCAAATCATCATGTAATGGCATCAGTCTCAGTGGATTGTTGAATATTGAATCCATTGTCTCTTTATGCCCACTACTCCTGCTCTGGTATATCATCTCCAGATCATCATCTTTTTCCTTTGTCTCTGTAGAGTTTTCTGACTGGTGTCCCAGGATTCAGGTGATCTTTATGAGCTTTCAGCTGATTCTCTTAGTCTATTGCTTAAAACCTTTCAGTACCCTTCCATCACATTGCTCAGTCTTGTGTTTCCTTCTGCCTCCCGTATGATTTCATTATAAAACACTGAAATCTTTGAGTTTTTGGAACTATTTAGGATTTTGCTTACTTCAAGCCTGGAATAATTTATCTCTTGATTTTACTAACTCTTGTGAGGTCCTAGCTGAAATATCACTTTTCTACAGAGCATCTTACACCACTGAGTCTTACACCACTGTGTTGTCCTTTCCTGTCTGGGCAGATATGCTGTACTACAACATAACATTTATTATGTATTATAATTGTCTTTTTACCTAACAGTCTTTGTCCCACTTCTGACTGCTCTGTCACTACCAAAACCATCTATGCCATCTTTACTCATACTCCTGAAGCTGTGACTATTAAAAATAGGTGTCCCATACCATGTACTGTTTTAAATGCTGAATATATAGCAGTAAATAAGAGACTGTTCCAGTTATTGACTGCTGTGTGATTAAACCCCCTCCAAAACTTAGCACCTTATGACAACAGTAATATTTATTTACTCATGATTTTATAATTTGTATAGGATTTGGTAGGGTTAGTTGATCTCTGTTTTGCTTGGTGTAGGCTCACTGGAGGTTGGAGTTTCCAGTTCCAATATGGCTCATTCACATGGCTGGCAGTTGATTCTGGTAGAAATGGGATTATTATTTGTGTGTGTGTGTTTAAGAAATGGGACTATTATATAAAGGAAATACATAATTTAGATTTTGATTCTTATTGCCAAATGGCCTAATAGAAAGATACCCTAACTCTATACCCTAACTCTATACCCTAACTCTATACCCTAACTTTAGTTATTTATACTCTAACTTTAGTGCAGAGTATAAATTATATTTGCCCGTAACTTGCTACCAGAAGGTATTATAAATCATTGCTTTTGGTTAATGCCTTGGCATAGATTGATAGATTGCTTTTATGTTATTGTTTTAATGCCTTTTTGGGTTTTAGTTGTTGATTTTCAAGAGCTCTTTGCATATTCTAGATGTTAACTCTTTGCCTGTTATGTATATATTGCAGATATTTTCAATTTTGTCTTTTAATTTTGCTTATGCATTTTTAAAATTCTTACAAAGAATTTCTGAATTTTTATGTAGTTCCACATATTAGTCTTTTTCTTTACTATTCTCTTTCTTGGCAGAAATAAGATTACACTCAGTTCCTTATTCGTCATCTTTTTACCACTTTGGCTAATCTTCCGATAGCTTCAGATACAGAATTTTTATATATTATACATGTGTCTGGTGGAGAAAAAATAATCAATAGACTAATAAATTCCATAACATTTATACAGATATGTAGGGAATGAATTTCAGAATCTATCCATCTCTTAATGGTCTTATAATAGAATTGATCTGTTTTGGGATTTGGGAACATTCTATCCTAGATTATACCCGTTAATCAAGCTGAATAAAGAGAAGTTGTTACATAGTGTTCAGTTTTACCCACAAAATAAAACTTTTAGTGATTGAAATATAAAAATGTGAAATCTATTAAAATTGAAAATAAGGTAATATGATCAGCTGTAGTATATAGATAAAAGTAATTCCCTGAAAAGATATAGAAATGCTAGAAATTTTTTTTCCTTAGGAACAAACATGATACTGAGAAATTACCAGGTCAAAATGTACACAAAAGCAGGAATTTAGAGAAGCAGAATATTAAAACTGCTTTTCCTTTGAGAATATTAGCCACATTCTAGGAAAATTTACTTTAGTTTTGAGGGCCTCACAAAGCACAGGGTGTAGAAATTAAAGCCCATACATGCCCAGGGAGGGGAGTGTAATAGGATATTCTTTCCCTATAAAACTGGACTCCAAAAGAGCTATGGTCAGAGAGTATGGTTAAACCTCTTCTCATGTTCTTGCTTACAGGAGGCTGTAAGAATATTTGCTTTGGACTTGAAAAAAAATATCTGTTCCTAAGAAGTTATAACCATAAGCCTTCCTTTGCAGCTCAAATTCAGTGTTGCCTGGTCTAACAGAATCTCAAATTGTGAATTTGAAGGTGGTTCTAGGTGCTGGGCAGAAGAAATGAAAGTCCTCTCAGGTTGAATACATTTTGTCTTTGGTCCTAGGAAATTCCCATAAACATTTTTCTAAAGAATTATCTCACAATAAAATATAGCCAAGCAAAGAAGGAAATAAAGTACTATGGGTAGGAAGCAGCAGAAATAGTTGACAGAAATGAACCCATAAAAACTTCAGATTTTGGACTTAGTATACAGAGATGATAAAACAACTGTTTGTTCGGTTTACAGAAAGGTAGAAAATATCTGCAGGCAATCAGAAACTTGAGAGATTTGAAAAAGACCTGAACAAAACTTATAGAAATAAAAAGTATAGTAATTACAATGAAAAACTCAATAGAGGGGTGCCTGGATGGCTGAGTCAGTTAAGTATCCTACTCTCGATTTTTGGCAGGTCATGATCAGGGTTGGGAGAGCGAGCCCCATGTTGGGTTCTGTGCTCGGTGTGAAGTCTGCTTATCCCTCTCCCTTTGCTTCTCCCAGTCCCTGGCTTGTGTGCGTGTGCACTCTCTATCTCAGATAATAAAATCTTAAAAACAAAACAAAAAACTTAGTGGATGTGGTTAGCAGTAGATTAAATACAACTAAAGAGAACCAATGAACTGGACATAAATTGTTCAGAATGTAGAATAGAAAGATAAGGAAATGGATAAAAAGGAAGAGATTACAGTATATAGGACAAAGAATGAGAAGGTCTAACAGTATTTCGTCAGTTTTCTAATTGTAGAAGGGAGAAATAATAGGAAGGGGAGCAGTGTTTGAAGAGAGAATGGCTGAGCATTTTTCAGAGCTGAGAAAAACACCAGTCCATGGATTTAAGAAATTCTGAGAATTTTAAGTACACATCTAGACACATCATAGTAACGTGGAGAACACAGAAACAGAATATCTTAACAGTTGGCAGAGAACAAAAGATGGATCAGGTTTAAAGGAGCTGTAGTGGTTACACTGACAGCTGACTGCTCAGGAGCAGAGATGGAAGCCAGAAAACAGTGGGATAATATCTGTGTGGTGGGAAGAAGTTGCTGATGTAGTATTCTAAAACTAATGAAAATAACTTCTAGGAAGAAGGGTGTAATAATGACATTTTCAAATGGATCTGTAAGGTAGTCTCTGTGAAGAAATGTATAGATCTGTTTTTCTCGTTGATCCTAGTATTTAGAATGAAGACTTTTAACATAACCAATTTTGAGCTTCTATTCTTAGAAAGTTGTTGTGTTTACACTTGGTAAACAGAGCTACTCTTTGGCAATACTTTTACCAATATATTCCAACTTTTTGGATCTTTGATCTATTTAGAATCTTCAGTATTGTTGTAAGAAGTCTTTTGTGGTAATTAATGCATGCCTTTAAGTCTTGCTGAACCAGTGATGCAAATTTTAATATTCATATTTGAAATGATATAAGTCAAACCAAGAAGAATTTAGAGGAAATTGTGGCTTGGTGTTTGCAAAAGTAATTCACGTACTTTATTCTCCTTTCCCAGTCCTAAATATAAATTTCTGTAGGAAAAAAAGAGTGGGAGATACTTTTAAATCCATGAACAAGGTTAGCATAAATGTGAGTCTACAGTGGTGGGAAGAGCACACAGACCTTAAAGTTGATTAGATGGACTTGGATTAGAATCTGGTTCTACAATTTAGTAATTCAGTCCTGATGATGTGACTTAAATGTTCTGATACTTAGTTTTCTCATTTGTAAAATAGGGATACTTTGCAAGTGTATAATACAGGGAGGAATAGAGTAATGTTTGTAGAAAGCACTGAGTACAGTTCTGTGACTCTTACTGGGTTCTCAACTAATTGTTACTAATGAGTAACACAGATAAGTGAATTGAATCTGGCAAGGAATTTGAAATTGTTTTCTGTACAAGTGATATCAAAGAGTCATACTTTTAGTGTTGGAGAGTCATACACACTGATGATAATATTTTTTGAAGTTCAGAAATTGTCAGAATGTGGCTTCACTTACTGATTTGGTGATTAATTTTGTACCAGATCAGCTGTGTATGGTGCCTACAAATTAGACAACTTTACATTCTTCATGGCAGGTAACAGGGAAGGTGAAATCAGTGTCTTTCTTTAGAAAGTTAAAAAGATTGCTATACATTCACACAATATATATTTATATTTTTCTCTGTGTGTGTGTATATGTATTTTTGTGTCCTGAGGTTGAAGTTCTTGATGACAGTTAATTTATGGTAAACCTGAATATTTTAGTAATTTGGTCCATAAAATGTTTATAAAGAATGTGCTTAAAAACTTCACTGTACTTTTCAGAAGTTAAAAAAATTTGTTGGCCTCCAGTAATTTAAAGTAAGAGCCATCAGAGCACTCTAATTATTGCTATTTGAATTGGGAATCTGACTTCTTCATAAAATATTTAGACCTACATTTTACTTTCTCTCTCTTTTTTCCCCCTCTTTTTGTTGCTTGTAGTCCAGATGTGATATAGAATCTTTTATAATGTTGGGATTACTTGTGTACCCTGCAAATTATTTTATTTTTTACTCTTTATTCAATATATAGACATTTCCCCT
Source organism: Enhydra lutris kenyoni (assembly GCF_002288905.1). Lineage (NCBI taxonomy): Eukaryota > Metazoa > Chordata > Mammalia > Carnivora > Mustelidae > Enhydra > Enhydra lutris. Next base: position 11,300,382 of record NW_019154123.1, read on the forward strand.
CATTGAGTAGTGATAATTATATAGAGCATATTAGCTGATTGCATTTTTAAACCATCCTTCTTATAGCAAACTTTAAAAATTATATAATGAAGACAATCAGGAGTTTTTATTTTTGGAACTTGACATTTTTAGAATGTTGGTTGTAGTAATATGTTGCATTTGTAGCTTTTGAGTTTATTCAAGTTATAAAGACAATGACTAAAAACAAATTAGGCATTTCTTATCTTTCAAGAAGTTCTAGGATCGCCAGTCAAATACTTTGAAAAGGGTTTGGGTAAAGATAGTGACAAAACTTTAAGTAGAATCACAAATGCTTCCTATTAAACATGTAAGTGTTTTAATTTTCTTGATTTATATGAGATACTCATGTGATGCAGAAATTGAATAGTAGCAGATTTTTGGGCAGTTAGATCATGTGATACTGGTATTCCTCCAGTGCTGCTTTTGATCTTGGAGGTAATCCCTTGTAATCACAAACTTTAAAGGACCTTAAGATTATACTTTCTAAGCTGATATATTTTGCATTAGTAAAAATATATAGGATTAGAGAAGATACTGTATAAAACTCATGTAGACATTTTTTTTCTTGTTTACATTTGACTTTGTATTTCATATTTTGAGCTTTGGTTGTTTATAGTCTACAGGCTGATAATTTCTTTTTAACTAGTAGTTGTACTGTGTGAAAAATTATAGGTTAAATTTGAATGAGCCCTGTTTTGTCTTTCATCTTTTCCAATCTTTTATATTTTGAAAATGAGTGTTATTTCATGATATCAAACTCTTTGTGAATCAAAGTCATTCTTCATAGGAAGAGAAATTGTTACTATAGTTTTAAGCCAGGATTTATTCATGTCTTCTTAGTGCTCTAGTTTGACTTTTTTGCAGAACTGAAGAGGTTTGTAGTTATAATTATATGTTCACATTTTACAATACTATTAAGAACACTGATAGGTTAAAAAAAAAAGTAATTTAGGTGTTTTTTAAAGTTCATCTAGTAGTCCCATTAAAAAATAACACTAGCGTAGTGTAGGCTTTTCTAGTTAGTAATGACTGCTTATATAAAATAATGATGATGATATCAGATTTCACTGGGTTGCTTTTGTGGTGTTTTACTGAGAAAACATTCCATTTATGACATGCTAAATAATATTCTGTGTTTTTAGTGGAAATCCATAGTCTCTGTAGAATTTCTCCAAAAGCTTTCATTTGAAACATTGTGGTATTTTTAGTCTTGAATCATAATTATCTTTTATTAAGCAGTTACACATGAAATTATTCAGAAATCATTGCAGTTTTGAGAAGATCAGTGAAAAATTTGGTGAAAACAAGTATTTTTATAATTAGATTGATTATATTAATAAAATTTCAAAGTTTAATGATAACAAGGAATTCTTGATAATATTGTTAGCTGCGATGATAACTGTGGTTATGTAAGAAAGAATCTCGTGGTTTTTTTTCCCCTATATTTTCTAAGTAAGTAGGGTCTAAAATTACAGCAGGTTTGGGATAGACAAATAATTATAGCAACATTTGATAATTTGTTGAGTCTGGGTCATGTGTCTATAGGGGTTTGTGATTTTATTTTCACTTTTTAATATATATTTATAAAATCTTATTTTAAAAATTGAGTTTACCAGGGGTTAGGGGAGGGGAAGCAGGGAGTTACTGCTTTAATTGGTACAGAGCTTCTATTTGGAATGATGTAAAAGTTCTGAAAATGGAAAATGATGGTGGTACCATTGTGAATGTACTTAATGCCACCAAATGACACAATTAAAAATGGCTAAAATGGTAAATTTCATGTTCTGTATATTACCATAATGATAAAATGTTAGTATGTTGTAAAAATAATTCCCAAGAATTATACTTTAGGGAAAACTTTTGGAGGTATGTAGTACCTTTCATCTTTATTTTTCTTTTCTCACTGACTTTTTCTCCTTTAGTTTGGAAAGAAACAGGAAGGAAAAATGCCCCCATCATGTCAGCACTTTCTTAATGGGGTTGGGTTCTAGAGTGGTGCTCTAATAGCATGTTAGTGATTTGTGAGATCAGTTTAGTGGGTTGCTTCCAGCATTAAAACAAATTAGAAAATATTAGGTGCATTGTGTATAGTGAGTGTAAATATGGTTATTAATTTTTTCTTTCAGTTGTATAACATGTATATGTGTACTGAGTTGTGATGTAAACTGTATTCTCTCCGTGGAGTAGGTATTTTTTAGAAAGGAATAATATCAACATAGAGGTTATGGGTTGCTGCATATTAACTAGAAAGCAGATGTCAAAATTTTGCACAAAGGGGCTAGGATAATAACTCAGATTTCACGAAATTTTAAGACATTAATCAGACAACTAGGAGGAATAATTAAGCAAGATGATCTGACAAGGCTATTCTATCAGCATATGATGATAAGTAAAATGTACAAAATGAGGGGAGTAGGTTGGCTGGTAGCTTGGGGAGGCTGATCTCATTTTTGAACTTCTGTATCAGTGAAAAATTAATTGGTAATTATGAACTTTTCTAGGTAGGTTTTATCTGTTATTTGCAGATCTTCACACATAGTTGATGCTCTTTTTAGTTATACAAGTATTATTTATGTAAAAAATGTGTGGGAGTTTGATAATATTAAATACGATTTAAAATATTGGCTACAGATTGTCCTGTCATTTTAACCTTTTTTTTTTCTTTTTTTTTTTTTAAATCTTTGGTTCATTTTTAGCTTTAAGTCCCCCACAGGGAACAATTTCCAGAGAAAGCAAGGGAGAACCAGGCTTTAGAGCTAGATAAGACTGAACTCAAATTTTACTTCTACTAGTTGCTGGTTAAGTTGCTTGGAAAAACTATGTAACCTTTTTGGGTTTTCATTTCCTCACTCTGACATTGCCTTGGGGTTTTAAGTAAAATGAGGTGATTTATGTAAAATGGCTGGTAGTGGATAGTTACTCAGGAAATGCTTGTTGTTGTTAATGTCAGGTCCTTTTTCCTTCACATATCTCATTCTTCCGAAGTCTGTAATCTTAAATTGATCTTTTGCTTTAGTTTGGGAGATTATCATATAATACCTTTCTATGGTGATCTAGAACAATTTCAGTGATTAAGACGTAGTCACAAAATAAAACTAAATAATAGATGTTTTCTGTGCTTTAGGAGTGTTTCATTTCCTGAAATATTTTATAGATGGTAATGGTTACTGAGTTATTTTATTAGACTAGTTCTACTTAGAGAATTTCATGTAGTAATTATATGAAAGGGAAATTGAGAGGTCCTGTAAAAATCATTTGTTAACACTGAACGCTTTACACTTGTGCTCTTATTATTTATATTTAAAGCAGTTCTTTTCACTTTAACATTTTATGATGTTTTAAACAATTTATGAGATAAGATTAATGGTTTAAGGTATGTCTTTTAACTGATTAGTCTAGTTGGATTTGTCTTGAAAAAGGACTGAATTTTGTGGATTTGAATAAGTCACTGACAGGAGGTCTTGAACATTTTTTTCCCTCCTAACAGATGTCTTGGCCTGCAGTGACTCCAACTCCCATAATCCTTCCAATTTTCTCCTCTACCAAATAAGTTTTTAAAAAGTGACATTTTTATTATAAGTGATTGACTTAATTCAGGCAAACATTGCAGCTGAGGGAAGACTTCATTCCAGTGAGGAACACTTTGGTATGAATAAAATGTTAGATTCTTTATTTTTACTTTATGAATTTAATGCATGGTTCCCTTTTGCCCCACTCCCCCACCCTGTATTCAAAATAATAATTTTGTGTAATAAGTTTTCATCAAGATTAAAGTTTTTATGCTCTCGTATGCTGAGGTATTGCACTGTCTGATACATTTTATTTTAAATGACATTTAAAAACAGAAATCAGTCAGGATTAATCCAGAAAATAGTAACCACAGTGTGTCTTTCAGCAGAGGAAAATTAATTCAGGAACTGGTTGTACAGGTAATTGCTGAGAAGCCTATTGGGGCTATGAGACAGCCAGATATTAATAATACCCAGAGACTCTGATACCAGTAGGGCTTGGGGGAAGGTGAGAAAAGCTGGTGTTGTCAGAGTTTAGAAGCCAGAGCTATGTGGGGGAGCTAGAGCCATAGCTGGGGCTTCATGATAGGAGCTGGTATGTCAGAGGGTGGGACTGTGTGGAGGGAACTGGAGTTATGGAAGAGAAAAAATTTCTGCCAAGGATGTGTCAGGGAGTGGGCAGAATGGAGGAGAAATACTCTGGCTTCTTCCTCTTTTGCTTTCTATCACTTGTCTCTTCCCATTGGCCAAATCTCCCTGGAAACCAAAGGGAAACCAGAGTTTGCCTGTGATACAGAGCAGTACAGGCTTACCTGGGGAATGGATATGAAAGCCTTTATTATGTTGTTAGTGTATGATATTCATCAATATCCCTGTGCTCCTATGTAGTATTAGCTATTAAGAAGACTTACCTAAACAACAACAAAAACCAGCCAACAGCAAAAAAAAATCCTTTCAGTGGTTTTTTTTTCTTTTCTTCCTCCCTCCCCCACTCCCCACCAACAATGGAAAGAATTCTTGAAAACCAGTATTATGGTTAGTATTTTGGTTCAGTAAAAACACTTCCCGAGTGGCACTATTTAGGTAAATAAGCTATGAAGTAGAAAACACTTGGTTCTTGGTATTGTGGTTCTCATAGTTTACTGGGAGAAACTTTTTAAAATTTATTTTTAAAAGATTTAGAGAGAGCATGCATGTGTGCAAGTGGCAGGGAGTGATGGATGGAGAGGGAGAGAGACTCGTGAGCTCCCTGTTGAGTATAGAGCCTGACATGGGGCTTAGTCCCACAGTGCCGAGATCATGACCTGAGCTGAAATCAAGAATCGGTTGCCCAACTGACTGAGCCACACAGGCGCCTCTAGAAGAAACTTTTAAAAACAGGGATAATTTAAAAATTTCAGTAGGATGTGTGTTAAGTTAGAGAGAGGGGACGTATTTTTTGTAGGAACTCAAGGGAGGAGTTGTGAATCTAGTCTCGTATTTTTGGAGTGTTCTCAGGACTCGGGAAACTTGAGGCTTTAAAGGACTGGTCAGAACTGGTAAAGGGGAGTGGAAGGGAAGCTGCTGGAAGGAGGAGAAGCTTGAGCAAAGGCTCAAAAGCTTGAAAAAACTTAAGGCACATGCAAGAAATTTCAGTTACTGTTGGTGGAACTTCAAGTTTGACTCATAAAATGGGCCTGGGATGAGGTCAGGTTATTTTTATTCTCAAGCTGTTAGGGAGCTATTGGAGGGCTAGTGAAGTGGCCTGATAAACTTTGTTGTAGCTGTACTTTTCCCCTTAAGTGTGAAAGGTGGGTTCAGGAGGGTGTCATCTAGAGGTGGGAGACCTAAGAGAATATTACACTGGTCTAGGCAATAGAGGAGTAATGGACATACACTCTTCAAAGGTGGCCTTATGTCTCTTAGTCATTCACTTCATCTAAGTTTTGGTACCAAGCTTCTCAATCCATGCTCCATGTTAATATACCCTTTTCTGTTACTTGAAAATTCAAAGTAAATCATATAACTTTTAAAATAAAGAAGTGGATGAAGTGTTGTTTTGTTTTCAAATTATACATATGCCTCTTTGGATACTCTGTTGTTCTTTTTGAGAATCCCAGAGTCAGAAACAGGAGTAAATCACACACTCTGCTCTCTAGAAGCAGTCCTAGAATACACTCACTAATCTTGCTCTAGTAGGGTTTGGAGTGCTGGAGAAGGGTGCCTTGTTCTAGAGCCAGCTTATTGTTGTTACTGAAGTGTTATGGGTTGCAGCAATTTCCTGTAGAGATGTACTTGAAAAAAATTTCCTGTATTCTCTAATGTAGTTTCCGATATTGAAGAGTGACAGATTTGCAGTGTGACATTTAATTTTAGTAAATATATCTTTTAAAATACCAAAATCCTGCATTTGAATATGATCCATTTTACACATTGATTTTAATGTATACTCTGTAATTCTGATAATGAATGTGAGATAGACGTTATTATTAGTGCTTTTTTCTTTTTCTTTCTTTCTCTGGTCTGGTTGTCTTTTTCAAACTCTAGTGGGACTGCTACTATATAATAGATGAGCAAGTCAATTCTTGTCACCATGAGGCCTATAATCTAATGGGAGGTGGTCAGTGGACATTAATTCATTATACAAGACCTGAGAAATAAGTAAAAATCCAGACATGGTATTGAGGGAATTAAGAGGAAAAAGATATTTCCTTTATTTTACTGTATGTAAAACATGTATTTCCCCCCACATTTTAGCATTTCTAAAATTGACAGATGTCTTAAAATTTGATAGCATCTTAAACTTGAGGAAAAGTATATTTTTAGAGAATAATAAAGGCATATAGGTTTTAGAGGACAAGGAATTTACTTACGTTGGACAAAGTTCTAAGAAAAAGCACCTGGGCAAGAAAGCCATGATATGCTAAAGTAATGGTAAGTGCTTTTGGGAGGCTGACATTTTTTGTGCTCAGGAATGACATAAGAAGAAGTGACATTAGGTATGTGGGTTGAATTCACTTTATAAAAAGTTTTGAATATAAAGCTGTGGAGAAGGGGAATTTTATTCTGTAGTGAGTGGGAAGCTATTGATGGGTTTTAGAAGGGGAAGGTATGGTACATATTACATTGTGAATTTCTTGTCCTGTATTTGGGAATATAATGCTGTACTGGAGAGAAGAGGAATTGAAAGAAAGGAAATTATGCTGACTTGAAATAATGACTTTATTGAAAGGAAAAGATGTTATGGAGGTAGAATTGACAGAAATTGGTGACTGTGAGGGGTAGGGCAGGTGGTGGTGAGGGAGAGATAGCAGAATTACTAGTATGGGAGAGGAGGAATGTTATCTGAAACAGTATGTGTTGAAGTCAGAAAATGAATGTGCACTTTGTGACTGATGTGACTCCTCCTGTCATTCATGCAGCAAAAAAGAGGGGTTATTTAGGTTTGGAGGTCAGCAGAAAGGTCAGGGCTGATGGCAAACATTTAGTAGATGGTGTTATAGTTGAATACATTTCAGAGATTCATGAAGAAAGTAAAGGGAACATATTAGTGAAGAATTATATATATGAATATATATATATATTTTTTACTTTTTTTTTTCTTTTTTGCATTGTGAATATTACCACACATTTAATAAGTTATACCAATTCTATATAATCTCTTTCAGAGGATAAAAGCAGAAGGAACACTTTCTAAATCATTTTGTGAGACTGACATTACCTTTTTATTTTGATTTAAATTCAATTAATTAACATAATGTATTATTAGTTTCAGATGTAGAGTTCAGTGATTCATCAGTCTTATATAAAACCCAGTGTTCATTACATCACATGCCCTTTTTAATGGCTATCATCCAATTACCCCATCTTCCCATCCCCTTCCCCTCCAGCAGCCTTCAGTTTGGTTCCTATGATTAAGAGTCTCTTAAGGTTTGTCTCCCTGATTTCCTCTTGTTTTATTTTTCCCTCTCTTCCCATATGCTCCTCTGTTTTTGTTTCTTGAATTCCACATATGAGCGAGAACATATGATAATTGTCTTTCTGTTATTGACTTATTTTGATTGAGTCCTGCATCAGGCTCCCAGCTCAGGAGTCTGCTTCTTCTTCTGCCCCTCACCCCACTCTCATGCTCTCTCTCTCTCTCTCTCTCAAATAAAATCTTAAAAAAAAATATCCACTAGTTCCGTCCATGTCATTGCAAATGGGAAGATTTCATTTTCTTTGATGGCTGAGTAGTATTCCGTTGTATATATCAACACTGTATATATGAACCACATCTTTATCCATTTATCTGTTAATGGACAACTGGGCTTTTTCCATAGTTTGGCTGTTGTGGACATTGCTGCTATAACCATTCAGGTGTACATGCCCCCTCGGATCACTACATTTGTTTCTTTGGGTAAATACCCAGTAGTGCAATTGCTTGGATGTAGGGTAGCTCTATTTTCAACTTTTTGAGGAACCTCCATGCTGTTTTCCAGAGTGGCTGCACCAGCTTGCATTCCCACCAACAGTGTAAGAGGGTTTCTCTTTCTCCGCATCCTCACCAACATCTGTCATTTCCTAACGTGTTAACTTTAGCCATTCTGACTGGTGTGAGGTGGTCTCTTATTGTGGTTTTAATTTGTATTTCCCTGATAACCAAGTAATGTTAAGCGTTTTTTCATGTGTCTTTTGGCTGTTTGTATGTCTTTTTTTTGTTTTGTTTTGTTTTTTTGTTTTTTTTTGTTTTTTTTGAGAAATGTCTATTCATGTCTTATGCCCATTTCTTGATTGGATTATTTCTTCTTTGGGTGTTGCGTTTGATAAGTTCTTTAATAAACTTTGAATACCAGCCTTTTATCTGATAAGACATTTGCAAATATCTTCTTCCATTCTGTTGGTTGTCTTTTGGTTTTGTCCACTGTTTTCTCTGTTATGCAAAAGCTTTTGATCTTGATGAAGTCCCAATAGTTCATTTTTGCCCTTGCTTCCCTTGCCTTTGGAGACCTATCTAGTAAGAAGTAGTTGTGGCTAAGGTCACAGCAGTTGCTGCCTGTGTTCTCTGCTAGGATTTTGATGGATTCCTATCTCACATTTAGGTCTTTCATCCATTTTGAGTCTGTTTTTGTGTGTGGTGTAAGAAAATGGTCCAGTTTCATTCTTCTGCATATGGTTGTCCCAATTTTCCCAACACCATTTATTGAAGAAACTTTTTTCCCATTGGGCATTCTTTCCTGCTTTATCAAAGATTAGTTGATCATAGAGTTGAGGGTCCCTTTGTAGGTTCTCTTTTCTGATCCATTGATCTATGTGTCTGTTTTTGTGCTAGCCCCATACTGTCTTGATGATTACAGCTTTGTAATAAAGCTTGAAGTCCGGAATTGTGATGTGCCCAGCTTTGGTTTTCTATTCAACATTCCTCTGGCTGTTTGAGGTCTTTTCTGGTCCCATACAAATTTTAGGATCATTTGTTCCATTTATTTGAAAAAAAGTTCATGGTATTTTGATAGGGATGGCATTGAATATATAGATTGCTGTAGGTAGCATGCACATTTTAACAATATTTGTTTTTCCAGTCCACAAGCATGGAATATTTTTCCATGTCTTTGTGTCTTCCTCAATTTCTTTCATGCATGTTCTATAGTTTTCTGAGTACAGATCCTTTGCTTCTTTGGTTAGGTCTATTCCTAGGTATATTACAATTTTTGGCACAATTGTAAATGCGACTGACTCCTTAATTTCTCTTCTGTCTCATTGTTAGTGTGTAGAAATACAACTGATTTCTGTGCATTGATTTTATATCCTGCCACTCTGCTGAATTCCTGTATGAGTTATAGCAATTTGGGGGTGTAGTCTTTTGGGCTTTCTGCATAGAGTATCATGTCATTTGTGAAGAGTGAGAGTTTGACTTCTTTGCCGATTAGGATGCCTTTTATTTCTATTTGTTGTCTGATTGCTGAGGCTAGGATTTCTAGTACTATGTTGAACAACAGTGGTGATGGTGAACATCCTTGTCCTGTTTCTGGCCTTAGGGGAAAAGTTCTCAGTTTTTCCCCAATGAGGATAATTTTCACTATGGGTTTCTCATATATGGCTTTTATGATATTAAGTCCTGTTCTTTCTATCCCTACAATGTGGAGAATTTTTATCAAGAAAGGATGCTGTATTTTGTCAAGGATGCTTGTATTTTGTTTTTCCTGCATCAATTGAAAGGATCTTATGGTTCTTGTCCTTTCTTTTATTAATGTGGTATATCACATTTGTGGATGTTGAACCACCTTTGCAGCCCTGCAGTAAATCCCACTTGGTCGTGGTGAATAATCCTCTTCATGTGCTATTGGATCCTATTAGTATCTTGGTGAGAATTTTTACATCCATGTTCATCAGGGATATTAGTCTGTAATGCTTTTCAGTGGGGTCTTTGGTTTTGGTATCAAGATAATGCTGGCCTCAAAGAGTTTGGAACTTTTCCTTGCATTACTGTTTTTTTGAAACAGCTTCAGAACAATAGGTATTAATGCTTCTTTAAATGTTTGGTAGAATTCTCCTGGGAAGCCACCTGGCCCTGGACTCTCATTTGTTGAGAGATTTTTGATTACCTCTTCAGTTTCCTTGCTGGCTATGGGTCTGTTCAGGTTTTCTATTTCGTCCTGTTCGTCAGTTTTGGTAGTTTATACATATCTCTAGGAATGCATCCATTTCTTCCAGAGTGTCAAATTTGCTCATGATATGTTCTTATAATGGTATTTTTTTTGGTGTTGGTCCTGATCTCTCTTGTTTCAACCATGATTTAATTTATTTAGGTACTTTTTCTTTTCCTTTTGATAAGACTGGTCAGGGGTTTATCAATCTTACTAATTCTTTCAAAGAGCCAGCTCCCAGTTTCATTGATCTGTTCTACTGTTTTTTTTTTTTTTTTTTTTTTTGGGGGGGGTTACTATTTCATTCATTTGTGCTCTAATTATTAATTCTCTTGATGGGTTTAGGATTTATTTGCTGTTCTTTCTCCAGCTTCTTTAGGTGTAAAGTTAGATTGTGTATTTGAGATCTTCTTTTCTTGAGAAGGGCTTGTATTGCTATATACTTCCCTCTTAGGTTCATTTCTCCGGCATCCCGCAGGCTTTGAATGTTGTGTTTTCATTTTCATTTGTTTCCATGAATTTTTTTAATTCTTTAATTTCCTGGTTAACCCCTTCATTCTTTTGTAGGGTACTCTTTAGCCTCCATGTATTTGGGTCTTTCCAAATTTCCTCTTGTGATTGAGTTCTAGTTTCAAAGCGTTTTGGTCTGAAAATATGCAGGGAATGATCCTCGTCTTTTGGTACTGGTTGAGACCTGATTTGTGTTCCCAATTGTGATCTATTCTGGAGACTGTTCCCTGTGCACTCGAGAAGAATTTGTGTTCTGTTGCTTAAGGATGGAATGCTCTGAATATATCTATAAAGTCCATCTGGTTCAGTATGTCATTCAAAGCCATTGTTTCTTTGTTATCTTCTGCTTAGATGATCTGTCTTAGTGAGTGAGGTGTTAAAGTCCCTATTATTGTAACATTATCGATGTGTTTCCTTAATTTGTTATTAATTGGTTTATATAATTGGCTGCTTCTATGTTGGGGTATACATATTTACAATTGTTAGATGATCTTGTTGGAGAGACACTTTAATCATGATATAGTGTCCTTCCTCATCTTTTATTACAGTCTTTGGCTAAAATCTAATTTGTCTGATATAAGGATTGCTGCCCCAGCTTTCTTTTGATGTCCATTAGCATGGTAAATGATTTTCCACCCCCTCACTTTAAATCTGGAGGTGTCTTTGGGTCTAAAATGAGTCCCTTGCAGACAGCATATTGATGGGTCTTTTTTTTTTTTTTTCTTTTTTTAATCTAGTCTGATGCCCTGTGTCTTTTAATTGGAGTATTTAGTCCATTTACATTGAGTAACTATTGAAAGATACAAATAGTGCCATTGTTTACCTGTAAAGTCATTATTTCTGTATATCATCTCTGTTGCTTTCTTGTCTGTTACTTTTGTGCTCTCTCTTTGCTTAAAGGATCTCCTTTAATACTTCCTGCAGAGCTGGTTTAGTGATCACAAATTATTTTAGCTCTTTTTTTGTCCTGGAATCTTTTTATGTCTTCTATTTTCAGTGACTTCCTTGCTGGATGAAGTATTCTTGGTTGCATATTTTTCTGATTTAGCACCCTGAATATATCATGCCAGTCCTTTCTGGCCTGCCAGGTCGCTGTGGAGAGGTCTGCTGCCAGTCTAATGTTTCTATCCTTGTTGGTTACAGACCTCATTTCTCTTTGTCTCCGAGATTTGCAAGTTCAGGATTATATATTGTGGTGTTGACCTATTTTTATTGATTTATGTCTTCTGAACTTTTTTATTTATTTATTTATTTATTTATTTATTTATTTATTTATTTATTTATTTGACAGAGAGAGATCACAAGCAGGCAGAGAGGCAGGCAGAGAGAGAGGAGGAAGCAGGTTCTCTGCTGAGCAGAGAGCCCGATGCGGGGCTCGATCCCAGGACCCTGAGATCATGACCCGAGCCGAAGGCAGCGGCTTAACCCGCTGAGCCACCCAGGCGCCCCTGTCTTCTGAACTTTTGAATGCTTGTTTCCTTCCCCAGATTAGGGAAGTTCTCAGCTATAAGTTGCTCCAGTATATCTTCGGGCCCCCACTGCTCTTTCCTTTTCTGGGATCCCAACTATTCTAATATTGTTTTGCTTTTTGGTATCCCTTATCTGTCAAATTCTTCCCCCTGTGATCCTGTAGTTGTTTATCTCCTTTTTTCAGCTTCTTTATTCTCCACCATTTTGTCTTCTAAATCACTAATTGTTCTTCTGCCTCATTTATCCTCGCAGTTAGAGCCTCCATTTTTTATTGCATCTCATTAGTAGCCTTCTTGATTTCAACTTGATTAGATTTTAGTTGTTTTATTTCTCCAGGAAGGGATTCTCTAGTGTCTTCTGTGCTTTTTTCAAGCCCAGCTAGTATCATTATAATCGTTATCTGATCTTTATTTCCAACATCTTACTTATATTCATACTGATTAGGTCCCTGGCAGTCAGTACTGTCTCTTTTTCTCTTTTTTGAGGTGAGTTTTTCCATCTTTCAGTCTCTCAAGAGAAGAATAGATGAATGAGAGATGAAAATACTAAAGTGGTAACAGCAACCCCAGAGAAATATACACTAATCAAGTCAGAAGACACCTGAAACTGAGAAAAAAAAAAAAAAAAAAGAATGTAATCTGATTGGAACAGAACAGAGTACTGGATCTTGTGTGTATATTGCTCTGTTTGTTAGAAAACTAGATCCTAAAGTTGTAAATGAAGAAAAACTTATACATGTACACAAATGCAATGAAGGGATAGAATGTTACTGTAAAAATGAAAATTAAAAGACAACAAACAAAAAATGGAAAAAAAAGGTATAAGAAACAGGTGAAGAGAACGATAATACACTAAATCGTGGTTATATTTTGGAATGTTAGAAGAAATTGCATCCCAAAATTGCAAAGAAAGAGAAAGTTATGTATATACAACATAACATTAAAGACAATGAAAGGATAGAATGTAACTGTAAAAATGAAAATTAAAGTAGACTTTAGAAAGGTTATGAAATTGGTTGAAAAAGGAAAGAAAAAATAATTAAAATTGAAAAGACTAAAGAATCATGAGGAAAAAAACCATGAATTCTGTATATTGTTTTCCTCTAACACTGAAGTTTTGTATGTCTGTGTGACTGGGAAACTTATTCTTGGCCAGGATGTTTTTTGCGGATCTTTTGGGTGAGCAGTTTGTTGCACTGATTTCTCAGATGTCTTTGCCAGGGCCAGTCCTGCACTGCCCTGCCTAAGTGGCCCAGGTTGCTTTGTGTGGCTTTTGTTCCCTGAAGGCTTCCCCCTCAGCTTTAGAGGATGAGAATGAAAATGGCGGCCTTCCAGTCTCCAGTCCTAGAGCCGAAAGCTCAGGGCCCCACTCCTCAGTGCACCCTCAGGGAAAAGCAATCAGTCACTCCTGTCTCCCTGGTCTTAGTCCACACTCCATGCTCCACTGGCCTGTGACTGAGTGTTTTTTTAATCTCAGGCACATGACCACGTTTTTGAGTCTTGAAAATCTGCAGGATCCTGCTGTACACACGTGGACTGCTGGTCCCAGGGTAGATGGGGGGCGGTCTCATCCTGGTTCCACTGCCTGCTGGGCTCCTGCTTGGAGAGCAAGCCCCGGTTTGCAGTTTATGGGAACGCTGAGCTATAAGCCCACTCCTGGGTTTGCTGATTACAGCTGGCTTTGCTGCTCTGATGCCTGGAAGCTCTGCTGCACTCACATAACCCTGGTCATCCTGTGACCTCCGGGATCCAGAGACCACATTGTCCCACCTAGGATTCTGACCTGCCTCACTACCTTAGTGCATTTCAGGCAGGGACATCCCTCACCAGAGCAGATGTCTAGAAGTTCCAATTTTGTCCTTTGCTGCTATATCACTTTCTGGTGCTGTGTTACGGAGGCTCCCTCCCCACTGTGGTCTATCTCTCCATATACTGCCCCACCTCTTGCCTTACAGAAAGTGGTTGCTTTTCAATTTGTACAGTTGCAGCTATTTTCTTAGATCTCCTGTTGAGTTTGCAGGTGTTCAGAATGACTTAATAGCTATCTAGCTGTATTCCTGGGACCAGACAAAACTAAGGTCTCCTACTCCTATGCCATCTTAGACTCCTCCCCATTTTTTAAACAGTTTTAACTGCTATAATTCATATGCCAATCAGTCCATTTATTTTAAAGTGTACAATTCAGTGGCTTTGAGATTTCCACAGAGTTGGTCAGGCATCACTACAATTAGTTTTTAGAACTTTTCATCATCCCTAAATACGGTTTGTGCTGCTTAGCTATAGGCTTTACCATTTCTGCAAAAAGGCTATTGGAATTTTGATAGAATCTGTAGATTACTTTGAGTAGTATTTATATCTTAAGAATATTGTTTTCCTACTCATAAACTTAGAATATCTTTCCATTTATTTAGGTCAACTTTAATTTCTTTCAGCAGTCTTCTGTAATTTTTAGTGTATAAGTCTTTCATTTCCTTGGGTAAATTTATTTCTGGTTGTTTCATTCTTTTTGATGCTATTATAGATGGAATAACTTTCTAAATTTTCTTTTTTGCGTCATTCATTGCAGATACACAACTGATTTTGTGTGTTGAAATTGTACCCTGCAACTTTGCAGAAATTGTTTATTTGGTCTACTGGCTTTCTTGTGGATTCTTTTGGAATTCCGTTTTATATATAGGATCATTTCACTTGTGAATAGAGATAGTTTTACTTCTTCTCTCTGAATTTGGATGCCTTTTACTTTTTAAAATTTCATTGTCTAACTGCTCTGGCTAGAATTTCCAGTAGATTGTTGAATTTCAGTAGTAAATAAGGGCATCCTAGTTTTTTTCATGATCTTAGAAGTAAAGATTTCAATCTTTCACCATAAGTATGATGTTACCCTTGGAGTTTTCATAAGTGCTTTTTATCCTGTTGAGGGGAGTTTCCTTAATTCCTGGTTTTCTAAGTGTTTTTATAACGAAAGGGTGGTTTGAATATTAAGTGCATTTTCTGCCTCAGTTGTTAGGATCATGTGCTTCCCCCCCTCCCTCTTCATTCTATTAATGTGTATCACAATGACTAATTTTGTTGTGTTGAATCATCCTTGAATTCCTGGGATAAATTCCACTTGGTCATGATTTAAGTCCTTTTAATATTCTGTTGGATTTGGCTTGTTAGATCTTAGTTGGACATTTTTTTTTAAGATTTTATTTATTTGGCAGACAGAGATCACAAGTAGGCAGAGAGGCAGGCAGAAAGAGCGGGGTGGAGTGGGGGGAAGTAGGCTGAGCGGAGAGCCCAACGAGGGTCTTGATCCCAGGACCCTGAGATCATGACCTGAGCCACCCAGGCGCTCCTAATTGGACATTTCTGACTTATATTCAGAGTATAATGATCTGTAGTTTTCTTTTCATGTGAAGCCTTAGTTTCTCTTTGGTATCAGGGTAATGCTGGGTGCTTAGAATGAGTTGGGAAGTTTTCCCTTTTCTTCATTATTTTTAAGAGTTTGAAAAGAATTGGTATTAATTCCTTAAATATTTGATATAATTCACTGGTGAAGCCATCTGGTCCTGGACTTATTTATTGGTAGGTCTTTGATTACTGATTCCATCTCTAGTGGCTTAGGTCATTTGAGGTTTTTCTTTTTCTTCTTGAGTCAGTTGATGTAATTTGTGTGTTTCTAGACATTGGTCCATTTCTCTGAGTTATCTAATATGTTGGCATAAAATTGTTCACATTTTTTACTTCTCTAAGGTCTATAGTAATGTTTATACTCTTATCTGTGATTTTTGTTATTTGTGTCTTTTCTTTTATAGCTAAAGATTTGTCGGTTTCATTGATCTCAAAGAACAGCTTTTGGTGTTAACTCTTCTGTGTTTCTTTATTTTACTTCTGATCTTTATTATTTCCTTCCTTCTGAAAGCTTTGTGTTTAGTTTGCTTTTCCTTTTCTTAGTCCGCAAGTTAGGTTACTGGTTTGAGCTCTTTCTTCTTCTTAATGTAGGCATTTACAATTATAACACCCATCTGAGCATGATCTTATTGTTTCCTGTAAGTTTTGATATGTTGTGTTTGTTTTCATTCATCTCTAATTTCTGATTTCTCTTGTGATTTCTTCTTTACCAATTGGTTGTTTAGGACTGTATTAGTTCCCATGTATTTGTGAAATTTCCTTCTGTAGTTTATGTCTAGTTTTATTACATTGTGGTCAGAAAAAAGATAATTTGTATAATTTCAGTGTTTTGAAATTATTGAGACTTGTTTTATGGTGTAACATATGGTCTTTCCTGGAGAATGTTCCGTATGCACATGGGATGAATATATTCTGCTATTCTGTAGAGTGTTCTATATATAGGCTATTAGGTCTAGTTGGTTTATAGTGTTGTTTATGTCCTCTATTTTCTTATTGATCTTCTTGCCAGATGTTTTATCTGTTATGAGAAGTAGAGGATTGAAATCTCCAACTATTTATGTGGAACTGTTTATTCTTCAGTTCCGCTGGACGTTTTTTGTTTACTTTTTACAATAATTACAGAAAAGGAGCACTTGCCTCTGCCATTTTGTTATGTGTTTCCTGTATATGTTACTCCTTTTTTGCCCCTCCATTACTGTTCTTATTTGTGCGTTTAATTGATTTTTGTAGTGAATCATTTTGATTCCCTCCTCATTTCCTTTTGTATATATTTTTAGATATTTCTTTGTGGTTACCATGAAGATGACTACTAATGTTCTGAATTTATTACAGTCTAGGTCAAATTGGTACCAGCTTAACTGTAATGCCTACAAATCTCTGTGCCTATGATACTTCTGTTCTCTCATCCTTTTTAAGAGTTTTTAAGAGTTTTAAGAGTTTTTGTCTCTGGTTATGTCTTTATACATTGTATGCCAGTACCACAGATTAATAATTTAAAAAAAAGTATTTTTCTTTTAAATCTTGTAGGGAATAAAAAATGAGGCTACCAGTAAAAAGTACAATAATAGTGGCCTTTTATTTGCCCATGTGTTTACCTTCTTTGGAAGTCTTTATTCATATGGCAATGAGTTATTTTGTAGTGCTTTTCATTTAGACTAAAGGATTCCCTTTAGCATTATTTGTAGTATGGGTCTAGTGGTAATGAACTATGTTAACTTTTTTTTTTTTTAAGTGGGCTCCATACCCAGCGTGGAGCCCAGAGTGGGGCTTGAACTTATGACCCTGAGATTGAGACCTGAGCTGATATCAGGAGTTAGATGCTTAACTGACTGAGTCACTGAAGTGCCCCTATCTGGGAATATCTTAATTTCTGTCTCATATTTGAAGGGTGGTTTTGCCATATACAAAATTCTTGGTTGACAGTTGTATTAGGCCGGGTTTTCCAGAAAAAGAGAATCAATAGAGTGTGTGTGTGTGTATGTGTGTGTGCACACACGCGTGCACATGTGTGTGCATGCACGCATTTACTTAAACATTTGTTATAAGGAATTGACTCAGGTGATTTTGAAGGCTGAGATGTCCCACGATCTGCAGTCGTAAGATGGAGACCCAAGAAAGCCAGTAGTGGTGTTCTAGTCAGAGTCCGAAGGCCTGAGAACCAGGATTGCTGATGGGTTGTTTTAGTCCGAAAGTTGGTAGGCTCCAGATCTAAGCAGAACCAGTGTTTCAGTTCAACTCCAAAGGAAGGAAAGGACTATAGATCCAGTTCAATGCAGTTAATCAGGGGAGTTCATTTTTACTCAGTCTTTTTGGTCTTTGATTATCTGGATGAGGCATACCTACCTTGTGGAGGGCAATCTGCTTTACTCAGTCTACCAATTCATTTGTTAACCTCAGCCAGAAACACCTACACAGACATATCTTAAATAATGTTTGATCAAATGTCTGGCTACTCTGTGGTTCAGTCAATTGACACATAAAATGAACCATCTCAAGGTTTCTTCTTATAGTACAAATTTGTTATCCTACTGCCTTCTGTCCTCCTTGGTTTCTGATGAGAAATCAGCTGTTAATCTTATTGAGACCTCCCTGTACTTGATGAGTCACTTCTGTTGGGCTGCTTTCATGATTCTGTCTTTGGGCTTCATTAGTTTTATTAGAATGGGTCTCTGAATTTATTCTACCTAGCATTCAACCTTCTTAGATTTGTAGATTCATCAGTTTCATCTAATTTGGGAAGATTTTTCACCTCTTTAAACAGTCTGTTCCTTTCCTTTTCCTCCCTTTGGGACTCTCATATTGTCTGTGTTGGTCAGCTTAATGTCTCAGAAGGTTTCTTAGGTTCTGTTCACTTTTCTTCATTCTGTTCTCTCCTTCTCAGATTCAGCAATTACAAATATCCTACATTCAGATTCATTGATTCTTCTTCTGCTTGCTAAAATTGCTCTTGAGTCAGCCTAGTGATTTTATTTTTTTTCCATTGTAGTTATGCTTTCAATTTCAGCATTTCTCTTTGGTTCCTTTCTATAATTTCTCTCTTTATCGATACTCTAATTTTGCTTATACATTGATTCTATGAATTGTTTTTGTTGTTTTTGTTGTTTTCTTTAAGCTTTTTGAGCATATTTAAGACTGTTATTTTAAAGCCCATGTCTAGTAAGTATGATGTCTGGATTTCCTCAAGGATAGTCTTATCAATTTTCTATTGGATGGGTCATTCTTTCCTGTTTCTTCCTATGCCTTGTGATTTTTGTTGTTGTTGATAACTGGGTATATGGATATCATAATGTTATAACTCTGTAAATCAGTAGTCTCCATTTTCCTCAAGGTTTTATGTCTTTTTTGTTTTTTAAAGGCTCCAGTAGTCCATTTTGTTGAGTGATTTTTTTTTCCAAGTCGTTTTTTTTTTTTTTGTAAAGACTTTATTCCTTGTCACGTGGGGTCAGATAATTCTCTCGATTTAGTTTGTGTTCATCCAAGTTTTGACAGACTGCTTTGAGTGCCAGAAACTAAAACAAAAACCAAAAAGTTCTAAACAAATGTAATAAGACCTTTCCTGGTGTTTGTAGATTGACTGTCAGGGCAGTCCTTCACTTAGGCAGATTTGCACTGAGCCCAGTGGTCATTCCAAGGTGGAAGCTTAGAGATCTCTCAGGTCTTTCCTTCCCTTCCATTATCTTCCCTTCCATTTATTTATTTATTTATTTTGGACAGGGCAAGTGAGCACAAGTAGGAGGGAGGGGCAGAGGGAGAAGCAGATTCCTTGCTGAGCAGCAGCCTGATGTGGCTGAGCCCGTCCCGGGACTCTGGAATTGTGATCTCAGGTCTTTTCTCAGCATACTTATTGTTGTGGGTGTACATGTTGTCTTCATAGTTACATCTGTACTCTTAATTTGTCAAAGAAACACTCCCTAGCTTTTGCTCCTGTGTCTTAGGTAATTTATTGTATGTTTAGATAGTAATGTTTTGTTCCAGGCATTTTTAAGTTGTCAGTTCTGCTTGCTATGTTTTCAAATGACTACTGGCTTTTTGGCTTGATCTCTGAGTTAGGTGAAACAGACATGAGTATCTTGCATCAGTCCTTCAGGTAGTACCCAGACAGGTGAGAATAGATATTCACATGAATTTGTGAATAAAATCTGTTCTGCTGTCTCTGGGAACAGGGTTCCATACTAGGAACATAGATTAAAGTTGCTGCTGTGCCAGGTTTTAAAATTGTCTTTTTCTTGATTTGTCACTTGCTTGGTCATAAATCTTTATCTGTTTTCCCTAGTTTTAACAACTTGGTTCTGATAGTTAGTGCTTGTTTTTTGACATTTCTGTCAGGTGAGAGTACTTGAAGTTCCCTACCTTGTCATTTTGCTGACTTTGTTTCATTGTGGTTTTGATTTGTAATTTTCTGATGACTAATGATGTGCATCTTTTTAGGTGTTTATTGGGCATTTATTATATTCTCTGGAGATTTGTTTATTTAGCTCTTTTGCCTGGTTTTTAATTGGGTTGTCTTTCTGTTATTGAATTTTGAGATTTTTTTTTAAGATTTTATTTATTTATTTGACAGACAAAGATCACAAGTAGGCAGAAAAAACAGGCAGAGAGAGAGAGGAGGAAGCAGGCTCCCCGCTGTGCAGAGAGCCCGATGTGGAGCTTGATCCCAGGAAGCTGGGATCATGACCTGAGCCGAAGGCAGAGGCTTTAACCCACTGAGCCACCCAGGCGCCCCAAATTTTGAGATTCTTTATATATTTTGAATACAAATCACTTATTAGATAAATGACTTAGAAACATTTTATTTTATTCAGTGGGTTGTCTTTTCACTTTGTTGAAGTGTTGAGCTGTACACTGAAGCACAAAAGTTTTAAATTTTTAGTGATATTTAGTGATATTTATTTTTCCTTTTGTTACTTGTACTTTTGGTGTCATAGCTCCAAACTGTACTTAAGGGGCAGGTGGAGAAAAACAAGAGAGTAAACTACTGGTATCTGCTATTAGAATGACCATTGGTTATGTGCATGTCTTGACTTTTGAATGCTGATTGTAGGTGTCAGTTGTGTGGAATAATGGTTAGGTTTTTCCTAGTTATAATCCATTTTACCTGTCATTATTTTCCCTTGGTCATTGTAGATGTTTTCTGTTACATATGTCCATCATAGGCCCTTGTCTGAGAATTGATGCTTCTGCTTCAAGGGTAGCCCTCTAAAGCTTTATAGTGTTTGTAAAGATAAGACCATTGTATTCCTAGTACATATAGCTGTTGGGAACATAGGTAGACCCCTGTGCTAACCTGGGCTAAGCAGTTTTTCGGCAATTTAGAATTGTTGGAAAGAAAAGATCCAAGTTAGATTCTATTGGGTTCTTCTTCTAGACAAATGTGCATTACTGAGGCATGGACAACCATGGTTAGCCTATGATCATAGAGAAACAGTGGAGGGGACTGGTGTGCAGAGAGCAAAATGAAGCCTGCTTTCAGAGAAAAACTGTCTGTCATCTTTGAGAGGCAGTTTAGTTCCAGAGGTTAGAATAGATTTAATTCTTGGCAGCTTTGTAGTACCTGATTTCCACCTCCCACTGTAATTTATACTTGTCAGTTCTGTGAGATACCTTTATTTCTTTTTAATATAAGTTCTCATTTTGGGCTAAGTACCTTTGTATATGTTTTTGTTATTGGCACCCAGAAAACTTTGTCTAAGAGAGTGGCATGTTGAGATGAAAATATCCACTGAGTAAACAGAAGGGAGTGAGGAGACCATTTCCTGTGAGATGTTGATATAATATTTTAACTTGTAATGCTGGGCAGTAACACAATGGTGATGATTTTTTTTAATGTGGATTTGAGTGCTTACCTGTGATTTAAATTTAATTAGGCATCTGTTTTATATTGCTTATGTTCTTTGGTGTACTGGCTTTCTAATTTAAACAACTTTTCTTTGAAAATAATAGAGTGAAAATAATTTAGTATTATTTGTAAAATTGAACATATATGTAACCTGTGACACAATTTCCCTTCTAGTTTGTACGTCATCTTCTTGTATGTGTGCACCAGGGTATGTGCTCAAGAATGATTTGTTAGATGCATTATTTGTAGTAGTGTAAACTTAGAAATACTCAAATATACAGCAGTAGGAGAAAGGATGAAGTTGTGTGTACATTAACATGTTCATACAGTCATATATTGAAGTGTTGTAGAGTAGTGCAAATGAATGACCTATAACCACATATAATCACACTGATTATCTTAGAAACATACAATATTTAGTGAAAACTAGTGTGTCTTCTCTGAAAAAACACATATCCAGGCTTACCTTGGAAATATTGCTTGTTTGGTTCCAGATCTCTTTAATAAGTAAATATTGCAAGAAAACAAGTCAGATGAATATTTTTGGTTTCTCAGTGCATATAATAAAAGTTTATACTGTTGGTGGCAACGCAAGTTGGTGCAGCCACTTTGGAAAATAGTGGAGATTCCTCAAAAAATTAAAAATAGAGCTACCCTATGACCTGTCAATTGCACTGCTGGGTATTTACCCCAAAGATACAGATGTAGTGAAAAGAAAGGCCACATGTACTCCAATGTTCATAGCACCAATGTCCACAATAGCCAAACTCTGGAAAAGCCCAGATGCCCTTCAACAGATGAATGGATAAAGAATATGTAGTCCATAAACGCAATGGAATATTACTCAGCCATCAGAAAGGATGAATACCCAACTTTTGCATCAACATGTATGGGACTGGAGGAGATTATGCTGAGTAAAATAAGCAGAGAAAGTCAAATATATGGTTTCACTTACCATAAGGGACATAAGGGATAACATGGAGGACATTAGGAGAAGGAAAAGAAAAGTGAAGTGGGGGAATCGGAGGGGGAGATGAACCATGAGAGACTCTGGACTTTGAGAAACAAACAAGAGTTTTAGAGGGAAAGGTTTGGTGGAATGGGTGAGCCTGGTGGTGGGTATTAAGGAGGGCCCGAATTGCATGGAGCACTGGGTGTGGTACATAAACAATGAATCTTGGAACACTACATCAAAAACTAATGATGTACTGTATGGTGACTAACATAACACAATAAAAAAAGTTATGTTTATACTATATTATAGTCTATTTAGTGTGCAATAGCATGCCTAAAAACAATGTACATACCTTAATTAAAAAATACTTTATTGCTAAAAAAATTTTTATTGCTAGAAAATGTCAACCATTTTCTGAGCTTTCAGTGAGTCATAATCACTGATCACAGATCTCCATAAATAATAATGAAAGAAGTTTGAAATATTGCAAGAATTACTAAAGTGTGAGACAAACACAAGGTGAGCAGCTGTTGGGAAAATGGAGCTGATAAACTTGCTTGATGCAGGGTTGGTACAAACCTTCATTTTGTTTAAAAAAAAAAAACAGTATCTGTGAAGTGCAATAAAGTGAAGCACAATAAAATAAGCTATGCCTTGTAGTATGATTCTTATTTTAATGGGGGAAGTTCAAAACAAGTTAAAAACTAAACATAGTGTTTAATTATACAAAAACAGGGTAAAATGTTAAGGAAAAGTGAAAGTATGATCAAGAAAAAAATTAGGATAGTAATTTCCTATATGGGATGTGGGGCACGTTAGAATTGGGGATGAAGACACCAGGAACTTAATAATGTTCATATTATACTTTTTAGGAAAGAGATGAGTTGATCATATTTATAGATATCATATTTATTCTCTACACATATCGAATACCTCCCTAAACAAAGCTAAAAACTTAAAAATATGTTTGGTATAAAAAATAATATATATATTTTTTACAAAAATAACCATCATAGAAACAAACTCAGCATTTCTAAAACTTGAAATAATCACAGTCTTTTAAAATCAAGTGTTCCTCCATGGCTCACTAAGTTGAGTGATAGACCCTTGGTTTCAGCTCAGGTTGTGATCTCAGAGTTGTGAGATCTTGCCCTGCCTTGTGCTCTGTGTTTAGTGCAGAGTCTCCTTGGGACTCTCTCCCCCTCCCCTTCCCTCTGTCTGTCTGCCTTGCTCATACACATTCTCATGCTTTTTCTCAAATAAAGAAATCTTTAAAAAGAAATCAAGTGTTCTCTCCACACTTTGCTCTTTCTTTGCCTCATACCACCTTCTCAGCCTCCAAGTCTTAAGGGTTACTTTTGACTTCTTTATCTTCAGATTAATTTATTAACTTAACTTACAGGTATCTAAGTGCTACAGATATTGTAATAAGCAAAACTTATAATGAGCATTTTCCTAAAATAAATGAAGCAGTCTTTATCTTTTCCTCTCTTCTAACATGAGGTAATTCAACAGGTTCTTTCCATTCCTATCAATACACCTAGGCGAATCTGTGTTTTCTGTTTAGAGTCCCTGAATTTCAAGTCCTTACATGCCTGTACTGTTTCCTGACTGGCTTTCCTATCTGTATTCTTCCCTCTTTTTAGTTCATTCTTCTTCTTCTCCTTCTTCTTCCTCCTCCTCCTCCTTCCTCCTTCCTCCTTCCTCCTTCAAGATTTATTTAATTATTGGAGAGAGAGCACGTGAGCGAGCTTGCAGGAATGCCAGAGGGAAAGGGCAGAGGGAGAGTGAATCTAAGCAGACTCCCTGCTGAGAGCCCATCAAGAGGGCAGATCCCATGACCCTGAGATCATATCCCAAGCCAAAAACAAAAGACACCCAACCGACTGAGCCACCCAGGCACCCCTTAGTTCATTCTTCTTACTGATACAGGATTCATCTTCCTAAAGCATTTATTGATCATTTTTACACATTTCCTCAGAAACCTGGGGTAATAGAATGTTGAGGTACATTTTCTTTAGGCAGGGTACCAGTCTTCTACAAACTATTTTTTACCAGGGGTTCACACTCCTATTTGGGGGCAGGAGGTTAGGGGGGAGACACCCAGGTACCTCTCTTACTGGCTGCTTCACCTTAAGGCATGGGGGTGAGAGGTGTGGAGGTAGCCTGCCTGATACTCTTACTCTTTGTGCTGCTGATAGCCTTCAGACTTCCTCTAGCTTCAAATAACATAGCTTTTTTGTATTTGGGATTCTCAGGGAAACTCCTGTATTTTGCAGCGAATGTGGTAGTTTTTTTGTTGTTGTTTGTACTTCAGTTAAGATTTTGTTTTCTGTATTTCTGGTATTCCTCTTAGTTTCTGGTCTACCTTCTGGTTTTTTAGTCTGGTCAGCACTGGAATCATTGTCAGTAGAATCAACATTTCATTGTGCCACTGTCTTAGACAAGGTTCTTGTGGTGCCAGTAACAGAAATTCGTACAAGACTGCTTAGCCCAAAGTAGAATTTATATCAAAAAACAACAAAAGCATTTCATAGAACTGATGAGCGGGAATTGCAATTGATCTTTACAGGAAGTTGGAAATCGGGACCATGTATTTGAGATCTAATTTATGTAGATTTGGTATGAGATAGGGAGGCTACAGTGTGAGTCGAGCCCACTATCTTGATTCAGTCTGATTACCAGTTTTAAAATCAGTTTGCTGAGTAGATTCCTTTATATATAGGAAGTTTGGTAGAAGATATTTCCATCATGGAAGTCCAGTTGCATATCTTTAGCCTACTTTCATATGTAGATGTGACCAATTTATAAGTGTTAGAGGAGGAACCTTCTACAGGTAGGGACATCAGTTGAAACAAAATACTCTAAAGTATGCTATTTAAAACTCTTTAGGATATTGAAAGTTTTATGAAATGTGGACCAAAGATCATAGTTTTGAAGTTTCTAGAAAAAATAAGTTTTATGAAGTTAGAGTTAATTCAGTATACTAATACTAATCAATGTCAAGAAAAATTTACTTAGCAAAAAAAAGAGAAAGTAACATGAGAAGGGTATAATGTAAGTCAATTTCTCCATTTACAGTTAGGGTTTTTATAATTTCTTGGAAGTAGCACAATGTACCTTTTTTCTTGAGTTGCAGTGGCAGTCTCCTTTTGGAAAGTTAATGATTTTGCTGGAAATATTTTAATTGGTATGTTACCAAGTTCTGGCAAGGATATTTGGAAATCAGAGGTATTTTATGCTGATGGTAATATAAATTGATAAAGCTGTTTGGAGAACAGTTGCGCAGTATTCAGTAAAGTAGAAAATATATATGTATATACTTTCATGTATGCCTTAGAACAGTGTTCTCAACCAGGGCGTTGTTACCTCTCAAGGGACTTTTGGTAATGCCTGTAGACCTTTTTGGTTGTCACATCTGTGGAGGCATCTAGTGGGTAGAGATCAAGGATGATGCTAAAATGTCCTACAGTTGACAAGGCAGACTCCCACAACAGAGGATTATTCAATCCAAGATGCCTGTAGTGCCGAGGTTGAGAAACCTTACTTTAAAGAATAAAGTTCACATGTTTTTATATTGTGAACATAGAGGTTTGCTCAAGGATGTTCCTTAAAGCCTTGTAATAGTACAAAATTAGAAACAATCTAAGTGTCCATTAGTGGACGATTGGATAAATAAGATGTGGTCTGCATATGTGATTCAGTGCTTCATAATAGGAAGCTTCATATTAGGGTACTATTCATAATAGTATTCCCATTATAAAGTAATAGGAAGTACTGAATCACATACTGTTGAAAGGAATGAAGTAGAGGCTCCTGGGTGGCTCAGTTGGTTAAGTGTCTGCCTTTGGCCCAGGTCGTGATCCTCGGGTCCTGGGATGGAGCTCCTTGGCTGACTCCCAGCTCAGCAGGGAGTTTGCTTCTTTCTCTCCCACTGCCCCTCCCCCCAACTTGTTTTCTCTCTCTCCCAAATAAATACAATCTTTTAAAAAAAAGGAATGAAGTATATCTATATTAGTAGATCGCAAAGATAATGTTGAATGAAAAAGCAAGTGTTTTTTTATACCATTTATGAAAATTGAAAAAATACAGAAAACATGACTCTTTCTGCAATATGTAAATAAAAATGTAGAAAATGTAAAAGTACATTTTTACATTTAGTACATTTTAGTACATTTAGTAAAGTACAAAAGTACTTTGTACAAAAAGTACAAAAAGTACATTTAGTAAAATGTACAAAAGTACAAAAGTACAAAGGTGAAAAGAAGGAAATGGCACTAGGAATGATGAATAGTAGACTTTAACTTTATCTCCACTTAATTCTTTTGTAAATATGTATAAAGTGAAACAAAGGTTCATATTTATGGACTTTGAATTCACAATGTGAGTGTCATTTGTTATAAATTCTGGTTGGGAAATGTAGATATTTGTAATATTATTATTATTATTTTTTTAATAGTTCCAAAATTTCTCAAAAAAAAAAAACAACTTACCTAATGAATTCCATTTACACCTTTATCTACATTTGGGTTTCATGGCACTTAGTATAGCATGCTTTTTCTTTTTTCAGTTCTTTCTGCTCAAGAAGTTAACTTGGTTTCTTATGGAGAGAAGTATAGCTATTTTAAGGTATTCGTTGTTTATTTTATTTATGTTTATAGTTGTGGAGAAGCTATATTAACAGGCATTAACCAGTAAGTTTGTGCTTACTTCACAGAAGTAAAAGCCATCAAAAAGAACTCCCAACAACTGTTTATTTTTGTGTATTAGAATATATAGAAATAATTGGGCTTTCAGGAGAAACATGAACTATTTCTCCTATTTGGACATTTTGTTGCATTGATTTCTTTTTATTGTAAAAGTATTTAATTATAATGGTTTAATCTTTTCAGTAAATATTCAGTAAATTAAATTTATCTAAGTGATTCTAGGAACTTTACCCAAAAAATGTACTTTAAAATCTGAACTCACATTTTCTGAATAACTGTGAAAATTTTTATAAATGTTATTAAAGAGAGAAGATGGATATAATGTCCAATATATATATTTTGGAACATAAAGATCAATTTTTATATGTGATAAAGTATATTCATAGTAAAATGAAGTGGAGTTAGTGCATGACCTATAATTTTTTCCTTAAAGTGATATCGTGTCTCAGATACAATGTAATTAAAAGTTATAATAACTATTCATGATACCTTTGAATTTAAATTATGTCAAATTAAATAACAGATTAAAATTGCATTTATAATTATATGGAAGTTTATAATTTTTAAACAAAAAGCATTTACCAAAAATTATCCCAAAGTTTAGAAAACTCACTAATTTAAATTTAAAAATTTAAAATAACCTTTAGTTAATTTTTATTTACTTTTCTTAGAACTTAAATGCAAAAATAATAACCCATATTTCCTTACATGTAAATGGCAATCCATCAAAAGGTGACTGAAAATTAATGACTTTATTTTAAAAGATACAGTTCTTAAAATTTTAGATTAGCTATAATTTTTTTGTTAAAGGATTTAATACAAATGAGAAGAATGGCTTAATTATAAAATTCATAAAGATAATTTAAATTCAGAATATTTAATTTAAGATAATTTACGCTCAAATGTATAATTATGAATAGTTATGACTCCTAACTATATAGAATTTGAAATAAGTCCTATAACCTTTTTAGATAATTTTCATAATTAGGTGAGAACAAGGCATGAAGTATCTCCCATTTGATTTTCTTGCTAATATTTGCAATTTAATACTAGAGTTATTCCTTAATTGCTGAAAAGGAGTCATCTATAACATGGTTACTAATTATTTTTCTGTAATACAATATGTAATTTTAAAGATTTTAATCAAGAAATGAGTTGGTTAAAAACTTGTAACAGAACAGCTTATTAATGCTGTATATGTAAAGGTAGAGTTAATTCTTTGGTGGATTCAGTGTTTATGAAAAGAATAGCTGATTAAACCTAAGAATTTATTAGAATTAACTTTCCTTCATGTGTAAATATCTGTACTCCTCCAATAAAGGGATGAGGTTCTGGTTTGAGCAAAAAGGTGAGACCTTTAACTGTGCCCTTTTTAGTGCTGGCTGTGTGAGGAAGTAGTACAAACATTGTGCATTCGTTTCGAGTTGAATTTTAGGGAGATAATATGGAATGGGAGAGAATTAGCACAGTTATTTTAAAATAATACCCGCTGCTGAAGAAAATTAATGATTGCCATTAGCTATTTTGGGTTCTATTCCCAATATCCCATATGTATGAGTTTATTGCCTGTTTGGGCACTTATTAGGGGTGTTTTTGTGGGAAAACTTTTGATTCTCTGACTTAGGATGTAGCTATCTGTAATTTTAGTTATTGAGTATCCCTGTAGTAAGCTCAAGGGGTGCAAAGTACTAACCTTTATTTTCCCCCAATTTTAAACCATTTACAAATGTTGATGATGATGAATTTTGGCTTTGTGGCTTTTTATGGCTGCTGTAGAAGATCTTTGATTTGCTTTTACTTAATTATTTTAAAAGACTGTTTTTCTAGTATTATCTTAAAAACTTATTTACCTATTCACTTCCATGTTTTAAGTAAGGATCAGGAAGTACCAGTGAAAAGCTTATAATTATGGGAAAATTTTCTGCATATGGGTTTGTGTGTATATGTATGTGTGTATGTATATGTAATTTTTTAAAGCCTGCCTTTTTCTCTCCACAGAGAAGACTTGAAGCAGCTGAGAATACGCACAAATTTGATTATAAATTTGAATAAAAACTCAAAAAGGCACCAAGGGATATTTCATTTTTCTTTGTATTGGAATGATTGGTGATTAGTTAAACTTGGTGTGGTTTATCAAAATTTTAAATTATAAGGGTGTGCCTGGGTGGCTCAGTCAGTTAAGCATCTGACTTTTGGTTTAGGCTAAGGTCATGATCTCATGGGCTGTGAGATTGAGCCCTGACAGACTGCACCCTGAGGGTGGAATTAGCTTGAAGATTCTCTCCCTCTGCCCCTCCTTCCACTTGTAGGATTGCCAGTGTCGTGCTCTCCCTCAAATAAATAAATCTTAAAAAAATTTTTAGTTATAAGGCCAAATATTCTCAGAGTCTGACCCCTGAGTCTGGTTGAAACAATGCATTAAAAAAAAACAACCACAACCAAAACCAAAAAACTTCAGCGTGAATTTCCAGCTTAAATCCATCTTTATTCTAAACCACAAAGTTAAGGTGTTTTGTGTCTTTTATATGCTTAGGCATTAACTTTGAATCAATACATCTATGGAATAATTTGGAGAAAACTTTCTATTCTTTAAGGACCTAGCCCCTGAGCTTTTCAAAAGGCTTTCTGTCTTTCTCATCCTTCACTCACTCACTAGATGGATGTTTTAACTGCTTAGCCCAGTTTTACTTTCTATTTAAATTATTTTTCTATATCCTGAGATGTAATACCATATGAATCTTATTAAGGTTCAATAAGCAATTAAATTTTTAAAAATCTTGCTGAATTGTTTGAATTTAGTGGCACTGAATCAAATAGGTTAATACATCATTTCATTTAGTTTATTTGTTATGTATGCCTAGTGATTGTCCTTTTAGTTGCATGTGATGGGGAATGATGCTAAGAAGCAGCTGTTGATTAGATTTTGGATATCTTTTTCTGTTTATATTGTTACATTTAATTATATCTTTTCTTGTATATTTTTTGATGCTGTTCAACATGTTCTTTCACTCTTTAAGCTTTTAGCCATTAGTGTATCTGTTATATAAAACCGAGGTCCCATCAGGTTATTGTGATGCTTCATTTAGATATGTGTCATATATTTGAAAAATGATCAAAGATTTACAGAGGTATTAGTTATGATTCTTCATCAGGTGATGTGATGCCTTAATTTCTGTTTTTCAGGTAGGTTTGAATTTATATTTGATTTCTGCTAGGTGTCTGAGCTGGGTCTTTTAAATGAACGGCATTTAGAAATAAAAGAATCTGTTCTGCTGAGAGGATTTGATAGGTAAAGTATGGTGCAGTATTATGTAGCTCACCTCACATTGAAAAGGACAGTGAATGGAAATTGGAATCCTGTTCATTTCAGTATAATTTTTTTTATTATGTTCAGTTAGCCAGCATATAGTACATAGTAAGTTTTTGATACAGTGTTCAACGATTCAGTAGTTGTGTATAACACCCAGTTCTCATCACAACCTGTGCCCTCCCTTAATACCCATCACCCGGCTACCCCTCACTCTCCTCCCTTCTGGAGCCTTCAGTTTGTTTCCTGGAGTCCACAGTCTCTCATGGTTTGTCTTCCTCTCTGGTTTGTTCCCATTTTCAGTATAATTGAAGGTATTTTTAGCCTGTGCTAATATAAAAATGTATTTCTTCTTGTTTCATAAACTTTATACATTATAAAAAAATAACTCTAATAAGCACAATTTTGTGTCAGTGTCAGTATGGACAGAGTTTGGTGTTTAGTGGAAGTATGGACAGAATGTTTCCACTGGGAGAGGAAATCATTAGCTCTAAAAACTTGTTCTGTAGCAACCTTCTTTACTGAGTTTTGGTTTGTTTTGTTTTGGTTTTGTATATTTAGCATACATCTAGCCCAAGTTGTTTGTTTTTAAAAATAATGGTAGAAAATGCTAGTTAGGATTTGTGTTGGGGGAATTGTGGTGGTTGAAGCCTCTGTGCTGAGAATGAGTTAATAGCCATGTGTTTTGCTGTATCTTTATTATCTGTTTTTTCTTACATCTTAGATTGTCCAACTGTGTCTTCAATTAAGCTGGGAGATTTTCAACCATTATTTATTTGAATGTTACTTATACCCTGTTTTCTCTTTTAAATTCTTTTCTAATCTTGATCTACTTGTGTTTTAGAGCATTGCTACTTAAAGTGTGATCTTCAGGTCAGTGTTGGTCTACAAACTGATTTCATTGGTCTATGAATTATGGACAGAAATTTGAAGTGTACAGTTTTAGAAACTTTTAATAACAAGTTGATATTCCTGTGACATCCAAGCACAGGTTTTTTTTTTTTTAATTCACTTTTATTGAATTTTACAGTTTTTGTCTGCCATGGATTGACAATTTGAAAAATGGCTCTTCACAGATGGTTTCAGTATTATTTTGTTAGACCTTACTCTATTCTTTGTATTTTTAGCTGCTTTTACATATTTTTTTTTTATCTCTCTGAACTGAATTTTAGGTAGCTTTTAAATGTCTAATTCTTTCTCTACTGATATTAAGTCTGCTATTTAACTTTTACCCTGAATTAAAACTATGTTTTTGATTTTTTGAGCATTTATTTAACTTGTATATATATATTAAACCTTTGTGGTATTTGGAATATCTTTATTGTATAATCTGTTCAATAGTTGAAATCTGTAGTCTAATCCTGCTGTCTTTTGTTATTTTGTTTGTGTTGACTCATTCATTGTATCTATATCTTTGTATGTTTTGTGACTTTTTTTTTTAATTTGAGTAGAGTTTTTTGAAAGCTGCTGTATTCTTTGAGGTCTGGATTGAAGTTATTTTCTTTCACCAATAATTTGCCCATGTTTCCCCCAGAGCTTGGGGTATTAACAGTTTAAGAGTACTTTAAATGGCATTGTTATATGAGATTTATTGGCTTATCCATATAGTGTGTAGTCTGAGAACCTTTTTGAGGGTTATACTTTGTCCTTACTGTGTCAAAAGAGAATTTATAAAACATTCTTGCAATAATAAAATTATAGAGCTGGAATACAGATTAGGGGTTAGAGGTGGTGGGGCCTGGGGTGGGTCTGACTGCAAGGGGTAACAGGAGGGAGATCTTTGTGGTGCTCTTAACCTGAGGATGTAGCCCTTTGGCATAACAGCTTTATAGAGGTGTTTCCTTTTGATAGACTTTTAGCGTGTCTCCTGAGTGTGTAGGCCTCAAAATGTAAGCTACATTTTGTGCAGTAGAACACATACTCTCAAGATAAAAGGTAGTTTCTGGTTTTGCTTATTCTTTTGTTTATGGCTTATGTGAATACTGTACTTTCTTGCTAGCTAAGCAGTTCATTGAAATAGATTTTTCTACTAACTTTAAAAAGTAACATCTAATAGTATCAAGGTATCTAGTCTGCCATACTTCTGGAAATCTGTGTCCCCTCATCTCTCTACAGTTTTGTTTCTTATGTATGTTGCTATTTTGTGCCTTACCTTATATTTTTGTTATTATAATAGGCATTTTTCATTCTCTCTTTTTTCTTTATCTCTTTGGTTTGTCAGACTTATTGTGTAGGCCCCCATCACAGTCTATGCCCATGTATGTTTTCTAATCTCTTTTTCTCCTGTTCTTTCACTAGCCATATTATGATTTATTAAAGACATCATGTATTGTAGTTATTCTTTTACTCATGTCATTCCATTCTGCTTAAATGCTATCTCTTCTTTTGACTCCACCTGCTTCTTCTAGCACTGTTGACATTTTGGGCTGAATAATTCATTTCTGTGGGGGCTCTCCTGTGCATTGTAAGATGGTAGCAGCATCCCTGGCCTCTGCCCGTTAGATGCAACTAGTGACTTCCCTTTGTGATAAACAAAAGTGTTTCCAGACATTGCCAAAGGTCCTTTGTAGGGGGTGATGTCTCCCATAGTTGAAAACCACTGCCCTAGCCCTCTCTTGATTTGGTCTCGATTGAAGAGCCTTCCCTGATTATCCATGCCTGTGGCTTTTACTTTTGGATACTTGGTAGTACATACATATTGTTCTGACTGTATACTTGCCCCTTTTTACATTTGTGAATTTCTTTCTCTCCTTTCCTCCTGCCGTGTGTGTGTGTGTGTGTGATGTATACATGTGTGTTTGTTTCTTATTTGACCAAGTTTTAGAGTGCACGGACCATATATCTTTTTTATTTGTTTGCTGTTTTGGTCCATTCAGTACACATATTAGTAGTTTTAGATATACCAGTTGCTTGCCTTTTTTCCTGTTTTTCTGCTTTTTTTATATGATAGCAATAGGGGCTTAGGAAATTGGATCACTCTAGAAAATGTGGAGAACTTCGAGGTGTTCCAAATTATGAGACTTAGAGACAGGAAGTCTCTAACAATGTAAGAATACAATACAATACAATAACGATGTAACAGTGGTGTGTATATCCAGTAAATAGCTCTGGAAAATTCAAGACAATGCAAGATAGTTGTAAGGATATAAGAAAGATGTAATTTCTGTTAGAGGTATCCATTATATAAGTAACCAGAAAAATGTGCAATAGAGTAGAAAAAAATTGAGAAATACAGAAAGTAGAAGGATTTGTAGAAGCATGAAGTACAAATGATTAGTTCTACAGAGTGATATGAACAAAGTAATCAATATGTCAGGGTAAATTGTTAGGAATGATGGATGTAGCATCTGGCTAGGAGTGACTTGTATAAAGCTGACAAATGTGATATGTGAATGTTAGTAAGTTGAAAACAAGTTGGGCACAGAGAAGTTAGTTCTTACTACCAACTAAAGGGAAACCTACAGGTTTTGCCCCAGTTGGGAGAAATACAGCTCAATTATAGATTTACCTCCACTTTTTTTTTTTTTTTTAATCATGAGCAAATTCTAAGTAAAAATGTAAATTGAAGCTTGAATCTAACTACTTTTATAAGGTGCTTTTCCTCATCTAGGCCAAAATCTTCATGAAAAGTAATCATAAGTGGGGCACCTGAGTAGCTCAGTTGGTTAAGCATTTGCCTTCGACTCATGTCTGGGTCCCAGGGCCCTGGGATTGAGTCCTGTGTCAGGCTCCCATGTCAGTGGGGAGCCTGCTTCTCCCTCTGCCTCTGCCCTCCAGTCGTGCTCATTCTCTCTCTCTCTCACTCTATCTTAAATAAATAAATAAAATCTTAAGAAAGAAATCATAAGTATAGTATGTGTTCATTGTAGAAAAATTAGAAAATGGGGAAAATGACAGTTATAGTTCCCAAAGCCTAAACCACTATGATCACGTAGATTAGTTCCATTCTCTTGAATGGTATATGATTTCTGTCTCTCTCTGGACATAGATAAATGATGTGCCTATGTGTATGTATAAATATATACTGTGTATACATATATGTATGTGTTCATATAATATTAAATATCATTTAATATATTATGAACACTTCTCCGTATCAGTAAAATTGCAGAGTGTGATATTCAGTGACTATATAGCATTCTATTCTGAGATTATCCCTAAATTT
Organism: Enhydra lutris kenyoni; assembly: GCF_002288905.1. Taxonomy (NCBI): domain Eukaryota; kingdom Metazoa; phylum Chordata; class Mammalia; order Carnivora; family Mustelidae; genus Enhydra; species Enhydra lutris. The sequence continues at coordinate 11,334,858 of NW_019154123.1, forward strand.
ATTTAAACATTTAGGTTTTCTTTGACACATATACACACATATGTACATGTAGCAATAATTTGCAGTGAACCACCCTTCTGAGAAATTTTGAGTGCATCTCCTATTTTCTTTGAAGAGTTGTAACCTCCATTGCAGTCTGTATCTTACAGTTTGCCCTACAGAATTCATTTTACCTGTCTTCCTAAGAAGAACCCCAGTATTATAGCTGGGCATTATTACCAGTGTTGGAGACTACATTTCCTATCCTCCCAAATCGTTAGGTGTGGCCAAAGGACAAAGCTCTGGTTTATAAACTGTAGGCTGAAATTACACGGGAGAGTTAGAAGGGAGCAGGGTAGGCCTTTTCCTCCCCCTTTGTTTTTCTGCTGCCTGCAATGTACATGTATTAGCAAGAGTGCCCATAGTCTTCTTGGAGTGTGAGGCAACTTGGGGTAGAAACAGTATGTAGTAGAGCAGAAAGGTGGAAGGAACTTAGGTCCTCAATATTTGGAGCTGCCACATCAGCTTTTGATTGTCTATTTCTGGACATTTACATGGGGAGAATTCTATCCCTTTTTTTTCCCTCTTGTTTAAATCATTATATTATTATAACTTAATATTTTTTGGCTTGGGAAGGATATGACCTAATCCCATCTGATAAAGGATATGATTGTTTAATACTGTATGTAGTAATGTAATAGGTTAACTATAAGGAAACATGCACTATGTCATGGTAGATTCTGGATCTATGTTGCAAACAAAAATCTGCTTTAAGACTGGAGAGAGATTAATTGGTACTGAAAGGAAAGTACTTAAAATGATACATAATTTCTGGATGTTTTTGTTAGCTATATTGCTGAATTTTGTTCCTAAGTGCTTTTAATAATTATCACAAATATTATTTCAGAAAACACTTTGTAGCTTTTGCGCAAAAGCAAACAAAACCCGTCCCCAAACCCCCAAATCAAAACAACCCACAAAACTAACCACAAACCATTGAGGGTTATATATTGTATCTGAATAATCCCTTCAAAAATTCCCTATGAATTTTTAATATTAAATATCTTGGGTAGTCACTTTGACAAAGTCAGTTCATAAATGTAACCTTTAATATTCTCTTAGTAACTTTATTGGAAGAATTTTGACAAATGAAAAAAACATTTTTGTTACTGTAAACTTTTTTTAGTATTCTAAGAAAGTTGTTCATAACTTTAGTGAAAGAGTAAAGGATACACATTTTGAAAATTAAACTTTTTTTTGAGCAGTGTTAGGTTTACAGAAAAATTAAGTAGAAAGTGCAGAGTTCCCACATGCGCCTTTCACGGATACACAATTTTTTCCCCCAGGGTATTCCACTGCCCGTAATGTTATACATATAACAAGAGACTTTACAAAAGTACAAAAATTTGTACTATTTTATAAAAAGAAAACCATACACACCTAAAAATCCTTTTACTCTAACCTAAGAAACCTAACTTAAGAAAACCTAAGGTTTTCCCATCCTCAGCTCTATTAACATTTGAAGACAGATAATTCTTTTTGGGGGTCTCTTCTGTGCATTATAGATGTTTATTTAGCAGCATCCCTGGTCTCCACCCACCAGATGCCAATAATATTATCTGCTTATGACAACCGAAAATGTATGCAAGCATTGTCAAATGTCTCTTGGGAGGCAAATTGTTCCCCAATTAAGAACCATTGCTCTAACCAATTTATAATATTTTAGGATTTGCTGTATTTCTTAGGTTGAGTTCAGAATTAAGGGGTCTGTAATTCAAGGAACCTTCACACAGAAGTTGTGAATCTTCCCTTACACTTGGGGACCATAGACAGTCTTCTTTTCAAATGTACTATATTGTTTGAATTTATCTGTAATGTGTCAAAAAACCCATTTTAGAGTTTCTTATTTCCTTGTGGAAGGTTTTCATAGTTTGGGATCTACTATTTATGGATTTCAGGAGTACTGTACTGTGGGTAGATACAAACTTTAAATGTCCAGCAATTTATGAGGTCAGTTGTGTTTGACTCTTTGCGGTGCTCTAATTAGATTGTCATTATATTCAAATTGTAACAGTTAAGTGATCTCATGTATTCTATCAAGGACTTTGAGCTTCTCAAATAGAGGATAGCGTTAGATGTCAGCCAATCATTTTGTCCTTCAGAGTTTTTTCCTTTATATCTGAAATCCTGCCAATTGTAACAGCTTGTGTGTCAGTTCCAATAGAGGAAGCTAGCCTCTGTTAGCTTGTACTTAGTCTACTAAAGACTTCTTAAAAACTTTATGTAGTTTACAAATAATGATGTCCACTTCCCATTGGTACCTTGTGCAATTATAAAACCTTGTTCGCTAGTGATGAAATCTCATCTGTAATAATTAAGAATATTCTTATTGTTCTATCTCTGCAGAAAATTTCTAAAGACTTGGTGAAGATAAGAAAACTATCAGAAAGGCAGTGGCACCATTATCCTGTAAGTATCGCTTTGAAAAAGAAGTTTAAGAATATTTTAAGTGCACCTGGGTGGCTCAGTGGGTTAAGCCCCTGCCTTGGCTCAGGTTATGATCTCAGTGTCCCAGGATCGAGGCCTGCATTGTGCTCTCTGCTCAACAGGGAGCCTGCTTCCCCTCTCTGTCTCTGCCTGCCTCTCTGCCTACTTGTGGCCTCTGTCTCTGTCAAATAAATAAATAAAATCTTAAAAAAAAAAAAAAGAATATTTTAACTATCCAGTTGTTTGGGGGAAAATATGTTAGGTAAAGATAATATATGTAAAATATAGAGCAGGATATATTATAATCATATTAATAATTTATAAAAACTAATCCAATGCAGTCCTTTAAAAATTGAGAATGTGTTCTTATGTATTGAGATGAGGATTTTGCCAATAGCACTGAAAAATATTTCTAATTCTAACAAGGATTGATCTAGTTTATGTACATTTGCTTATTTAAAACTATCAGAATCCAGAAAATCATTGTAGTTTTGTAGGCTTGTGATTTGTTTGGGTGACTTATTGTTTAGGTTATTTTGCAGAATTATTTATTTGCTGATTTATTTATGTATTTCATTATTTATTTATTTGATTATTTAGTAAATTATTTATCTGATGAATTATTAATACATCTTCATGACATGCTTTAAATTATTTATAACTTAATTTTGAGTTTATTGCTTTTAGAGCCTGCATTGTTACTGACTAGTTTTGATTTTTTTCTTCGTGGTTCTTTAAAATTAAAGTATTAGCTCTAAGGCAAAAACGTATTCATTGCAGTGCCCATGGATTTTTTTCTTTTATTTTCTGTAGTAATTTATGGTAGAAATGAAATTTCAGTTATGCTTTGTTTAGTTCTAAATTTACCTGTTTAAGGTTACTGATGATAGAATGTTTATGTGCCGTGTGTATACTCAGTGTAGAGTCACAAATTAATGGTATGGCGTATAGTGTGTAACTGAGATTGAACATGTAAACCTCAGTCCACATTATCCTTTGTATCTCTAAAGGGCAGGTCTGCATTTCTTACTTGCTTTAGAATAACTGATAGAGTCTTATTACTTTATTTTAGAGGCAAATCTATTTTACTATTGGGATATTTTCAAGAAAGTTCAGAGAAATGAAGTCAAACTTAGATTTGGATCCCTGAGATATAAATTTGACTGATGTAGCCTTTATTTTTTAAAATTCTCATTATATGTGTATTTGGCAAATAGCATGATGTTGATATACCTTTTTATATCAGTCATAGTGACATACTTATTATCATATCATATCCCTTATGGGAAGTTTTATACAACTTTATTTTAATGAACTAAAATAGACAAGGACTTTTATAAATGAAAGCTATAATTTCTCTGACTTTAGCTCATAATTCTCTTATGTAAAGTTTCTATTTTTAACCAAATAAAGTATTTCTTCTTTCGTCTGATTCTGTTTCATAAGGTAGTGCAGTTATTAGTGCTCTGTCATTGAATGGGTTTAATGAATAGATTAAGTAGTTGTTTGGATAAAAGAATGTCATATGCACAACTTAGTCTTCTGTGTTTGCTTGCAGTGAATTACTGTGTACTTTACAGTTTTAATATTTCAGAGAGAGGCAGCATTGTACAATTCAAGTTAGATGCTGTTTTTAAATTTAATTTGATTGATTTAATTTATTTTTAAATTTTTCTTTTTTTGAGAGAGGGAGCATGAGCAGGGGACAGATGTGTAGTAAGAAAGGCAGAGGGAAAAGGAGAGAGACTCTTAAGCAGTCTCCTCATCCAGAATGGACACTGATGCGAGGCTTGATTTCACGACCCTCAGATGATGGCCTGGGCTGAAATCAGGAGTTGGATGCTTAACTGACTGAGCCAGAAGGCACCCAGGATGCTTTTGAAATATGGTAAAAATGGCTTCTGTAGACAGGTTTTACTGTGGAATGTAAATTATGCATACACACACACACACACACACACACACACACACACACACACATTTCTTATTTTGAAATATTGAATATATGAATGTTTAATTGGAATATTGTTTTAGTGTCTTCATATGTTTGCCTTAAAGGAAGTGGTTTCATTTGATTTACATACATGGATTTAAAAATGTGTGTATTATACATATCTGTGATTTCTGTTTTGGAGATGAACAACGACAAATAGTGTCAGATATGGAATTTTATTTCAGAATGTGCTTCTATATGCCAATGTGGACTTCTTTTGAAGAAAAAGCTGCCTCTTCTCCAGTATTGAATAAGATCTTACTATGTTAGTTGTCACAGTAATATACCCAGCCACACTATTAATATGCATTTGTGGGGTATTAGCTGTGTTATCCAAGTGGTCTTCATTGGAAGATAAATATAATGTGCATGCACACACATATGCACACATATGGAAAATTTTCTCCTGACATTAAAACAGTTTTTTGGGACTTGTTTTTGGAAGGAGACATCAGTGGAGAGTTTCATAATAATAGCTAGCATTTACTGAGCACTTATTATGTGCAAGTACAGGGCTTATATGTTTTACATGAATTTTTTTTCTTCATAGTGAGATTAATACAGCTATTGTCTTTATTTTATGAATGAGGAAACAGAAACTCGGAGATGTTAAGTAACTTGCTCATGCCACATACATGGCAGTAAGTGATGGCGCTGAGATTAGGACTCACTGAGTGACTCTCGGGTCTTTCTTAGCCCATTACAGTTTTGCATGTATAGTTGGTATTCATCAGTATTGGGTGTTTTTTTTTGTTTTGTTTTGTTTTGTTTTTTGTTTTTTTGTTTTTGAGAATGTAGTTCTTTATTTCTGATAGGTTTAACTTGCCAAGTATAGTCACTTTGTGTTATACTTGGTCATCTTTTCTAAACAGTAGGCAGTACTTGAGCTTCTTGAATTTTCTGATTTGATTATTCTTGTAATCCCATGTAGTGGATCAGAATACATAAAAAGAATCTGTGCCTCAGGGAGTTGTATGGTTTGCCTGGTGGGTGTCCACCACTCAGATCTTTGGACTCTTAAGTCCAAGGCCATTTCCAGGGCTCTGTTAGGTCAAGTCTGATTTCCTTATGAAAATAATGGTATTAGCAGGATTAAATACATATTGTTAAAAGAATGATTAAGAGTCTGATGCATGGGCTTTTATAGAAATGGCCACAAATGTACCATTAAATTAACTCTAAATATAGAGTTTAATATACAGTTAACTATTTTAACATGTGTGTAAAAAGGATGAGAAAATAGCCAATTGTAATTTTAAACACTTAAATGTAATTATTTAAAAGATTCTATAGAGCCTCTGGGCATAAGGAAAAATGTTGTGAATTTGGTTTGAGGCTAAGAGAATGGGATCTTTCTATTCTGTTTGCTACCTGAAGACAAAGAAAGTCCTTTATTATCCTGGGTCTGAAGCACATGAAAGACATCAGAAAACAGATGAGCTAGGGTTAGTAGAGTTTGGGTGATGTTGGTGTGAGTGCCATAGGTAGCTGCATTTGTATGAACAACAGGGTATACTGTATGGATCAAAGTTTTTAAGTTAGAGTTTCTAAGTAAATAAGTAATTACATCATAAAATCCTCAAAATCTGTGTTTTAGGTAATATGAAATGCTGTAATAGCTAGGATGACCATATAATTTGTCTTCTAATTCAGGACACACTATTACTAGTGTGATAGTAATATCTCACATGCCTGTTGAGTAATTCCTAATACCCTTATATAACATGTACTTAAGAGGAATGTTCATTCATGTACAGTATCTGTAAAAATCTTGATTTTGAGATAAAACTGACTTCTTTTTCAGCATTTATATGTTTTTGTTAGGCAACAAAGACTGTTTGTGGCTATGACTTACCAACTGTGACTGATGTTTCACAGCTTTTGGAGGCTATTTCCAAGAGGAAAGTAAAGAGGTTTTACTATGGGTTTGGCAAAGTTGCTCTGGGTATAATAGAGTGTTCTAAAACTTCTCTTCATATCATACATTACAGGATTGTCTGTGCTCATTTTGCCTTCTAAATCTTTTAATTGGTGGTATATTTAATGTTGTACTAAAAGCTAATCCTATTTGTTCTGCCTTCCAAATTTATAATTTTATGTTGGATGATCCAGTGTTTTCTCCTGCCTCAAAAAAACCATGTTACATGTCATATGTATTGGTATGTTGGCAGTTTTGCCGAAATTTGTTTTAAAAACAACTGTTTTTCCTTGGTGAAATTTTGTATAGGAAAATAGGAATCTCTAGAAAAGGTTTTTGTTGTTCTTGTTTTTGTAGTTTTCTTTTTAATTCCCTAACACATATTTATCTATAATGATATTGCATTATTAAAGTCATAGTTAGATTATTAAAGTTCCAGTTTATTTGCCTCCAGAGCATAGATGATTTAAGTTGAACCAGGTAATCACACTGCCATATTTGTGTTTGACTGCCCAGTAAAAAGAAAAAATTCTTGTGCAGTAATTCTTATTCATATGTATATATAAAATATCAGAACTCTTTTGTTCAGAAAGGCCTATTATGCCTGGTAACAAAGAAAGAGCTTCCTTACATTCTGCCTTGAGTTTGTCACAGTATAAAGTACTTCATAAAATACTGCTGTAGTTGTAAGAGTAGTAATATAACTTATGTGTTGGCTCTGAGAGTGGCTCCTTTATAATTATGACAAGTGAAAGTACAGCCAAAGGTCACATTAAACACAAATTTCTTTCACACCCCGTCCATTTTGTGGATAGCATGTGAAGTACTGTGGGTCCCTGCACTGATATTTTAGGAGAACAACCCAAGGTTGTTCCTGTGGAAATGTTTCAAATACCTTTCTCCCTAACCTCCCATGCAATTGCTAAATTTGGCATGAATGTATATTTGAATCCTGGACTAATTAAATAGAACCTTATTAAATTTAGAGTTTGCAAATAAAAAAGGGGACTCATACAGTAAGGATTTCTTGGGGCACTAAATAATAGTGACATATGAGTCTTTAATAATACTGAGTATTGTAATGCAGTATCTTAGTGTTGATGTTGCTCAGTGAAACAGGGAACACCAAACAACATAGCAGCAACAAAAACAAAGTAAAATCCACACCAGTGAAATTATGTAAGCATGGCATGCCTATGCATATACAACTTATTGATTATATATTCTATTTTTGACTTTGATTTGACTAAGAGTTGGAATATTAAAAAGATTATATATAGGAAAGCTGTCAAAATTATATAAAGAGGATATACGTACGATCTAGAGTGGTTATCAAATCTCTTTAAGTCATTCTCTTTATACCATATCAAAAAATATAGGCCACAGAAAGGATGTTTGGAAGAGGATAAAATTGGCAAGTTAGTTTTTTTTGTATAATTTGTAAGCGTTTTATGTTTTTGAAACACTTTTTTTCTATTGTTTTTTTCACCGTAGTACGCTCTTTCTATAAGACTTCTAGAGTAATGATTTCTAAATAAAAGTGTGCTGCCTCAAAAGGGGAATTTTGGAAATTATGCTTTTGTTTGTCACAATATTGTGGGAGTGTTTTTGGCATTTAATGTATGTAGCTCAGGGTTGCTACGTATCCTACAATGCATGGGGGCAGTCTCAGACTCCAAAAGATGGTCCTGAGTACCATGCACCTTCTCAATATCTGCTTGCTTAAAATTCTCTTAAAAGATAAAGTGGTAGTATTTTCATGTTTGATAATGCTGACAACGTTTTGTAAGATGTTACATGAAGAATCTTACACTTGAGGGGAAGTTTGTGTGGAGGGGAAGCTTAAGGAGAGTAAAGAAATCCTCTCAAAATTCTGTGTAATTTACTTCACACATTCTTTCCACATCCTGATTTATATATAGCATTTCTAACTAGAAATTTAGGTGAAAAGCTTTCATTTCAGTAATGCAGTTTACTGAAGGCTCAGGGATACTGATTGCAAATATATAACAAGGTATTTAAGACTTTTGTAACAACAAACTGAATTTTAAATTAATGGAACTCATTGAATTTTATTAGTTAATGAGGATTGTTTAAAGGTATTTTATAATTGCAATCCTAAATATTAAAATTTCATTTTTTAGAATAATGATAGTAAATGTGTTGCTAAAATTAGATTTTAAAATTACGTATTTTTATGTTGCCTCGTGTTCAGTATTATCTGATACCATTCCAGGGGTTTATTATATAACTTCTCTGTAACTTCTTATAGTACATTTCTTTACACACTCTATATACTCTTTTCTATTTTAGGAAAATATAGTCTTTATTGTATTTTAAGTACTAGAGATTTAATGTATACATGCCTTGATAATGTGGTGGTATGGTGGTATTACTGGGATATATTGTAATCATACTGTACCATGTCTTAGCACAGGTAATTGTTTGACACCACACTTAAAGATAAAACCCAGGTCAATTGCACTAACGTCATATTTCATAATTTTTTCCATTTGAACAGTATGTAATTTGTCTTGGCATTTTAATCTTTATTTCAGTTAAGCTTCTTTCTATCTTTATCTTCACATTAAATGAATTTTTGTCTGTAATCACTTAACACTAATTTTTATTTTACAGTGCTCTGTACTGCTCCTTTTTAAATTTCTTGTACTTCTTATGGAGAATGATTTATTCTGTCTCTTAGATCTAAATTTATATATATATATATATATATATATATATGGCTGCAGATATGTGACTTTTTTATTCTCCCTTCTTAACTAGCTATGCTTAAGCATTTATTTAATGGAGTGAGTATTTTGATATAAATTACTTTAATTTTTCATTAATATTATGATTAGGGAATTAATATTGGTTTTTATAAAAATATTCTGTGTGTAGTTAGATTTTATTATCTCTGAACTTCATTTCACGATAGTACAGAGAACAAAAGGGGCATTGGATCTAGTGGATTGAGAACCATTGTTGTAGAAATGTGTGCTTATTCCTCATAGCTCTTCCAACTACCAGATTAAATTGGAGCGTCTATCAAAACTAACAATTCATGTAGAATTAAATGCTTCAGCATTAAACACCCTTCTAGTTAGGAATATGGGGACTAACTCTGATTTCTTTGATATATTTGTAAGTGAAAATTAACTGCATAAGAAGTATATGTAATAATGAAGTTGAAAAAAGATTTTATTTTGTCCATAAGATACCCAGATAGAGTGGGCATAGCTTTTCACTTGAAATTTGAAAAATAACTAATGTTAATTAATCAGTTTGGGGGGATTCTGAAACTGATGAGTGATATAATCATTTAGAACCATCTTGAAATGTTATTTATATCTCAAAATCATTCTCTCTCTTCATAGAAACTATACTGTTACATTTTGCTATTGGTTTCTTAAGTGAAACCTAATTATAAAATAATCCAGTTAAACCCTTTTATGAGTGAAAATGTATATGTATGCATGCATTTTTTGTAAGATACATGGTTTTGTTTATCTTCAAAGTGATACTATTTATAACACATATGAGCATAACTTTAGAGATGGATGTGTAACAGTTTGGCAGTCGTTTACTGGTTTAATGTGGGGACTCATCTGAAGACTAACCGGCATTATCATGGGGTTTCTCTCCAGCCTCACAGGCATCTTTGCTTGGCAAAGAATACTTGCTTCTGATTGCTTCCTCTAGTATTGTTTACTCTGGTTACTGTTTTTTTGTTTTGTTTTGTTTTGTTTTTGTTTTTTTTTTAGCTGATACTGCCATGTTCATTCATGCTATGAGGTACTGACATGATCTAGAAGGTCAAGGATTTGATACCCATTGAGGTCGGGTAGCTTTGCTTTGGTCCTTATCTGTGATTGCAACTTGTTTTCTTCTTTCTGGCTTCACTTCCTTACTATATGCACATACATCTTAGGAAGGCTTAAAATACCCTTATTTTACTCTCAGACTTGATTAATAGTTTGGTTGGGTATAGATTTTTAGGTTGTAGGTAATTTTCTTTGAGAATTTTGAAGGCTTTGTTTCACAGCATTCAGTGTTGCTTCCAAGAACTCCAGGTCTTTCTTCCCCCTACCGCATTGTTTTCTGCTGTGCATGACCTCTTTTTATTATTCTGAAAGCTTTTAGAATCTTTACCTCTGAGTTTTTGTCATAGTGTGTCTTGGAATGGATTTTATTCATTGTTTACACTGGAACTTGAGATGACCCTTTCATTCTGGAAGCAAGTGTTTTTCAGTTTGGGGAAGTTATCTTGAGTTAATTCATCCTCCAGTTTGTTCTTTTCTAGTTCTCTTATTTGGAGATTTGTCACCAGGTTAGTAGTGGTGGCATGTGTGAGGCTGAATGTTACTGGACTGTAGACAAAATGGTTTACTTCTCCTCACTATCTTTTTTTCTTTTCTTTTTTTCCTTTTTAAAAATTTATTTATTTGAGAGAGAGAGAGAGAGAGAGAGAGAGAGTGTGTGTGTGTGTGTGGTGTGTGTGTGTGTGTGTGTATGTGGTGCATGGGGTGGGGAACAGAGGGAGAGGGAGAGAGAGAATCCCAAGCAGACTCCCCACTGAACGTGGAGCTCCATATATCATGACCTGAGCTGAAATGAAGAGTCAATTGTTTAACCAACTGAGCCACCCAGGTGCCCCTCCTCACAGTCTTTTATGATAAGTTCTTGGACAAGTTACTCCTCTTGATATGCTATTTTGCAAAAGTTTGAGATCTCTTTGGGGTTTGGGAGGGAGAGAAAATTGGCTCATCTGCTTTTTGAATCAATCTTTTTATGTGCTGTTCGTTCCTTTCTTCTTTTCCTGGCTAACTTATCCTGCAAGATGCTGCTCTCAAAAGTTTTCTGACTTTTCAGTGCTATCGCCTCACCTTCCACAAATCTTTGTAGAGCACTTACTGTACCGTGTTGTAATTATTAGTTTATTGCTTATATTTGTAATAAAAACAGTAGTCCTAGTTCTACCAATATTTCAGTACGAAAATAGTATTTCTTAAATGAATGAAAACACGAACAAAATATAAGAAATGAGATAATAGACAGCAACAGTACAGTTTTGTCACAAGAATTGTAGTTATTTCTTATTTTAATTCTATTTGATTATTAATGTTTGATAAATAAAAAAATAGAAATGGAGACTTCTAGTGAACTATTAACACTGTTAGTGTCCTCTGGTAATCAAATTAATGCTTTATATTGAGGCTAAAGTACAAAGTAGTCATGAGAGTTTCGTGTAAGGGAATATCTTTTTTAAGGCATTTGATTAGGAATTAAGCTATAGGATATTAAAAAAAACAACTAGTGAAGAGTTGTATATAAGGGGAGTACAACAAAATCATAGGAAAGAGACAAAAATGGAGAAACATTCTTGTCTTTTTGGTTAACATAGCATTCCAATAACTCCAAATAATAAAATTAGAAATTCGAAGAAAACAAGATATATTTGTTTTGTGAAAACTTGCCATATCCATAGACAAAAGGAAAACATCTGAATTAGCTCTTGATTTTGTTAAAAAGATCTTCTCACTCTCTTAAATTCCAAGTTTCACCATCAGAATTACCTGTTATCTTTTTCTGGAATATTTTTCTTTGATCAAAATTTTGTTTTATTTTAACTTTAATGGTAGGATATAAAGTTATAATTTAAACTATTTGACTCATGACTCCTATTTTTGTACAAGTTAAAATACATCAATCAGGGGTATCTCAGGGGTGGCTCATTCAGTTAAGCATCTTGATTTCAGCTCAGGTCATGATCTTAGGGTCCTGGAATTGAGCCCTGCTCAGTGGGGAGTCTGCTTGTCTTCTCCCTCTGACCCCCACCTCCTCGCCGAACCACATGTGAGCATGTGTTCTTTCTTTCTCTCAAATAAATAAATAGATAAATCTTTAAAAAGGAAAGTAAATCAATCAGGAAATGTGTACTGAGTACATAGAAGTCCCTGGTTGGTATGAAGGCAAGTTGAAGAGGTATTCACTTTTGAGAAGGTAAGCTTTCTTAAGATGTTTACATGTAAGGAGTGGCAGGTACAGGAAGTTCAGTAGGATGAGAAATGTTTCAGAATTCTATATGGCTACCCAGATGGGATTTAGAGAAATTTAACTATTTTTAATAGAATGTTGACATATTATCATTATATCTTAGGCATGTTGTATTTTTTTTTTAAAGACTTTATTTATTTATTTGACACAGAAAGACAGTGAGAGAGAGGAAATGTAAATGGGGTGTGGGAGAGGGAGACAGAGAAGCAGGCTTCCTGCTGAGCAGGGAGCTGGATGTGGAGCTTGATCCCAGGACTCTGGAATCATGACCTGAGCCAAAGGCAGACGCTTAACAACTGAGCCATGCAGGTACCCTGGCATATTGTATATAAAAGCAGTAAGGATTAATAATTTGATGAAGTTACTTAACTAATTTTTAATATTTATCTCTTATTTTAGTCCATTGACCTGGTATCTTCAGGGCCTAGTCATTGTTCTCCATGAGTTTGTCAGCTAATTAGAAATGTTCTTAAAATTACATAGAATTGTTCTTGGGATATTGTATTTTTAACCCATTTGTTCATATACATATGTTCTATAGGATATATATTATACTATTACTATTATTAAATAATATCTATATTATGCTGTTTTCATATTCATGTACTATTATAAGGTTTTTATAAAATCATTCAAGTCTCAGAAATTAGGATTACACCAGAAATGGTAAGTAGTGATTTTTTTGCTGTAGATAATCTTTTGCTTCATGAAGCCTGGTTTGACTTGTTTTGTGTCCATGTATTTTTATTTAAATTCAGTATTCATGGTTCTTCAAAAATCATTTCAGAATAAAGTTAGATATTTTTTCATTCAAGTTCACTAATTTTTTTTATCTTGTAATTCATTTGCAGTTTTATGAATTTTTTTCCTCAGATGTGCCAGTTACACACATACACTGTCTCTACTACCAATCTACAGTTTCTTCCATCTCCTTTTCTTATCTTTTATTTTGTATCCCACTTTACATGGTAGACGACACAGAATGCAGTACATACAAAAAACGTTATGAAAACTCAAATGCAGAAAGATCTTATGGAGGAAAAAAATGTAATTATATTATTGTGTAAACTTTACAGTGGTGTCTAGCAAGCTAGAATTGCTTAACAGATGTGATTGCTTCATTGTTTCAAATTTATGCCAATCAGAGTTGATAGGATTTGATCACACTGTAGTGGATTTATGAGATAAATTACAATATTGCATGACATACTTCAGATAGAAAACATCAATATAAGTTGAATATGATTTCTTATGTAAGGTAACAAGCCAGTAATTGTTTAAATCAGATGGTTTCTACTTTGAGAGAATATTTATTAGTTTTTGTGAAAATTAACAGTAACTTTGATATTTTCTTCATGGCGACAAAAATGTGTATTAAACTTTTGGTGTACCAATGTGACTATAAATGAGAGGCATCTTTTTTCTATTTAGTTATAGATGACCTGTCAAATTTCCAAAAGGCTTATAAAGAAATGGGGCTTGACTTAAAAGAAATTGGACTGCACACATCCTAACACAAGATAAAAAGCTTGTCATTGTGGTACTGACTTCTTTAGAGTAAGGTTTCATTAGATAAGTCTAAAGGCTTACTAGGAATCAATCAGTCAACTCCCTCCCTTCTTTCCTTCCTGCCCTCCTTCCTTCCTTCCAGGTAGAAGTTTAATACCTCACATAAACAAAGAAAGTGAAAAAGAACATATTCACTAATGAAGTGAACATTTCCCCCATGGAAGTTAGAGCCAAGGAATGGGAATCAAGTTCTCAATCAAGCTTGTTAGTTCTAACAATAAATGATAGAACCAGTTATTTAAAAACCCCTGCTAAGATGTTTCTAACTTTATTTAGGGAGTCTACCTGGTGCAATCCCTCAGTTCAATTTTGAAATAAAAGCATGGAGTCTCTTGAGAACTTGATTTGAAAATGTTACTGAGTCAAATCATTTGTGAAAAGAGGGTGGAATATTTAGTTTCTTAAACGGGAACTTTAAAAGTTTTAGGATATGGGGACTAGGCAAACCAGTGATTTTTAAGAAGATAGATTCTCATGTTTCAGGTGAGGATTTTGTAAAATCTTTCTAATTTTTTTTGAAGAAAATTATTTACGTCATGGATTAGATTTTAAAAACTTAAGAAATATTCCAAATATTTACAGAAGTACAGAGGATAAATAGAACAGGTAACCTTGTATTTACCATGCAGAATTAGTATGTTAACAGTTGCTATGTATATATTTTAACCCACTGAGGTACCCAGGTGCACCACTATGTATATATTTTAAAAGTATTTTTTTTTTAAGATTTTTATTTATTTATTTGACAGTCAAGAGATCACAAGCAGGCAGAGAGGCAGGCAGAGAGAGAAGGAGGGGAAGCAGGCTCTCCGCTGAGCAGAGAGCCCGATGCAGGGCTTGGTCTCAGGACCCTGAGCCGAAGGCAGAGGCTTTAACCCATTGAGCCACCCAGGCGCCCCTTAAAAGTATTTTAAAATCCTTTCTTTCACAGAGAGTACCTCCATCTTGAAATTGGTTTATATCTTGCCTGTCCAGGTTTTTAGATTAGTACATTTATGTGTTCATCATCATTGTTTTTACTAAATTAGAATATTTATGTAGCTTGCTTTTTTTTTTTTTATAAGATTTTATTTATTTATTTGACAGACAGAGATCACAAGTAGTCAGAGAAGCAGGCAGAGAGAGAAGGGGAAGTAGGCTCCCTGCTGAGCAGAGAGCCAGATGCGGGACTCTATCCCAGGACCCTGGGATCATGACCCGAGCTGAAGGCAGAGGCTTTAACCCATTGAGCCACCCAGGTGCCCCTGTGTAGTTTGCTTTTTTAAAAATCCTTTTAACCCAACATTGTTTCTGAGCTGTTCCTTCTATTATTACATCTACTTTGTTAATTTTAACTGTTCTCCAAAACTTCCTGATAGGACGTCAGTACTAGTGTTTGTGTATCTGTTTCCCATTTGATGGACATGTAAGGGTCAGGATACTTTGCACAGACTTTTTCCACAGATATTCATGCGGCTCTGCAGGGTCAGTGTTTTCAGCACTTGGGACAAGTTGCTGTCAACTTCTAGAACATTGTCTCCAGGTTCTGGTATTAGGCAGACCGTTTCGTGCTATTAGAGCTGTGCATTGCTTCGTGCTTTCTTGCTGAAGTTTCTCTACGGCTAAAAGCCAATTGCAAAGAAGCCTGCCTATAATCTTGTTATGCTGCTCTTTTTAGAAAACATTCTTTTATCCTTTCTCCACTCTGTATATAAAAACATGAAATAGCTCTTTTTGTGTTTGTTTGAAAAAGATGCCCTTTGCTATATTTTCCACTTTTGTTTTATTTTAACCTGTGGGAGGTTGGAATCTGTTTTGGGGGGTTTATTTTTCCATTGCAACAGGTGCACGAGGTCTGTGCATAAATAAAACATGGTTTTGCTTAATATGAACAATATGATTTTGTGCCCAGGTATATAACTGTTCCAGTTACTTACTGGAAATATTGAAAATGATGAACTTTTATTTTTGAATATTTTGGAAATTTTTTTAGAGATTATTTGAAAATTTTATCTAAATTACATTATTTGGGCTCAAATTTATATTTTAGTTTTCATTGGCCAGGCTTTATTTTAATGTGTTTTAAATTTTGGTAGACGTCATGTATTTAAAAGTAACTTAAACATATATTAAACACTTAAGATTTGGATTGTGATGCATGCAACCTAACCGTTGAAGAGGAAGCTATTTATGAAATTCTAGGACTGTGTGCACAGCAGCTTGAAGCTGCCTCATACAAGGCCAATTATTAGAATATTAATGTTATTAACCCTTTCACTTAAAGTATTTCTTCTTGAAATAAAAAAAAATTTGAATGTTACTAGGGCTGCATCATTTCTTGTGTATCAGTTTTAGAAAGCTGAAAAATGTTTATGCTGTGTAATAAACAGATGCTGCTCTAACAATGCAATATATTATGTACAAAAAATGATTTCAGTTTTAATCATAGATGCTGATTTAATGAGACAAGACTAGCTTACATCAAAAATAGATTTAGGATGTGATTTTTTTTTTTGCACTCTGTGTTTTTTCTACATAATTAATAGACATACCTTTTAACATCATTACTATAATTTTTTTTGAAGTATTTCTTTGATTTTTACATGTATTTTCTTTTTTGAATTCCTAGGAGTATGTAACTGTCTCATCAACCCATTCAAAATAGGAAAATAATTTTAAAGAAAGTGCCTCATCTCTTTTTTTTTTTTTTTTAAAGATTTTATTTATTTATTTGACAGACAGAGATCACAGGTAGGTAGAGACGCAGGCAGAGAGAAAGAGGAGGAAGCAGGCTCCCTGCCGAGCAGAGAGCCCCAGGACCCTGGGATCACAACCTGAGCTGAAGGAAGAGGCTTAACCCACTGAGCCACCCAGGTGCCCCCAAGAAAGTGCCTCATCTTGCCCTGTGTTAAGTTTGTTTTGCGTGAAAAAAAATCTTATATGTTGTTTTAAAGTTTCTACCTTTTTTTGAAGGAAGACTGTAATTTTTAATAACTTACGGGAGAATTTTAGGGGAGACAGACCATAATTGATTGCTGTGAGATGGTAATGCTTCAGGTTTAAAGTCTGATGCTGTATGCTTAGGTTACTGTTCAGAGTCACTGGAACCTTTCCTAATCTATGAGAGAGAGAGAAAACTCTACTTTCATTTCCACTTCATTTGATTTTATTCCCTCAAACTGAACTGCGGTTGCTGACTTTGAGTTCTTAAATTCTTCTACATCTGGGCTATACATCTTGATTGACAAATTTGCCTTTGCATATGGTCAGATAATTCTATATTTGGAAAAATATTCCTATTGTGTGTTTTATTCCTTTGAACCTAGCAGAGTTAAATGTAGTTTGGATGCATAGGGAAGAATTAATGATTGGAAGATACAGAGTTGGTAAATTATTTATTCTGGCCCCGAGGAAGCTGAAAAGCTGAGTGAAAGACTAATAAATCATTTGTGGTAGTGCTGGTTGTCACTTCCAATTATTTTAGACGGTTTTGTGATAAACTGCAGCACCTGCTAGATATCCGCACACCCTCCCTTGATGCTGGTGGTGCAGCTTGTTTAGTCGATTATCAGAGGCAAGTTTGTGTAAAGTTTATTTAGGTTGGAAAGGAAATTGCTCTTTTTAAGTCAATTTTGTTGCCTTTTCTCATTGTTTTGATTGCTGTGAAAGATTTGTGTGACGTGGCAGGGAATCTGGAATGTATACACCGCCTTAGCCAGGGAAGACTACCTTTATCTCTTGTTAAATTAAATACTTGAAGGATTGAGCTTCTTTGTTATTCCCATACTAATTAAAAACTACTTCTACTGAAATGATTAGTATGCTAAAGATCAAGTCATCTTTTTGGTACCACACCATTTAATAGAGGACCACTGCTGCTGTCTGACCGGACCTTTTTTCATCATTCTTTGTTTTCAGTGGCTGAAGCTTTGAAACTAGTAGCTTTAAAAGGTAGTGAGGTCCCTCTTTGCACTGGTTCTAAACTCAGCTGCTGAGATCCTTGGAGACATGAAAGAACTTGAAAAGAAGCTTAGCCTAGACTGTCTGGTTCTAACAGTAATGAAATACTGTTTTCCTAAAACTCCTTTGGAAATAAACTGTGAACATTATATAAGGTGCATGCTTCGAATTACGGTCAGTTCTTTTGTTTCCATCAGAGTTTAATAATTGTTTATTATTTTGTGCCCAGAGTACAAAAAAAGTTTAATACCTCAGAATAACTTAGTTTTCAGTGAGATTTTCAGGTTTAATATAAAAATATGGGATATTTGAAAGGACTCTTATAAGAAATAATCTTGGTAAATGTCAAATTCATTCAGTCACGTTTTTACTTACTAATTTATTTCTCCTCATAAACTTTTATTAAGCTCATGTGAACCTGCTCTCTAGGAACAACTACCCACCGTTAGTTATAACTAATTCTTTCTTAGAGTTTAGAGGGTGCATGTACTATGCTAATAATTTTACATATATTAACTCATTTCAGTACTATAGGGCATTTACTTACTGTTCTTACCCTTATTTTGCAGAGGACCATTATAGAGCGACGAGCCAATAGTCATTTTTCCTTTTAAGTCATATGTATACGAAAGAGTTTATAAAAAAATCTTAATAGATTTGGAATTTCAATCCAAATAGTGTAATAATAAATATTATTTATCAAGCATTTAAATTTGTTTGGTAATATATATATTATTTTACTTTTATTCCCTCATAATTAATCGTTATTCTTATGATGAAGAAATTGAAGCTTTTTTTTTTTAATTTTAAGAAATTGAAGCTTAAGGAGATTAAACCACTTGTCACGGGTTAAGAAGCAGTTTAGAGGTTGGGGAGCTGGGATTTGAATCAAGATCTGACTGCCTCTGTACTCTATTTAGTGGTTACAAACCCAAGTGCTGATAGTCTGTTGTTTGGTAAGCAATGGAAAGTGAGGAGGAAAGTGGCTAGTGGGAACCCAGACAACTGGAGAGCTTTTCCAGAAGTGGGCTCAATGTTACTAGATCTAGTGGGGTTTTTTTTGTTTTTTGTTTTTTAAGAGAAGTTAAAAGTCTAGATTTTTGGGGGCTCCTGAGTGTCTCAGTCAATTAAGTGTCCCAACTCTTGAGCTCAGCCCAGATCTTGACTTAGGGTTTTGAGATCAAGTCCCATGTTGGGCTCCATGTTGGGCATGGAACCTACTTAAAAATAAATAAATAAGTAAGTAAATTAATAATAATAATAATAATAATAAAAAGAAACTAGTTCTTTTTATGTGAAATATTCAAAATTTTAAATATTGGTAATTTATTCAGGTTGAATTGTTTGCCGACTGGATGTGAATGACTTTGTGACCTTTGCATATTACTTTTGTTAGAATTTGTTTTAACTATAAGTTTGCCTTCTAACTTTATACAGTTGAAAAGTAGTTAAGTCTGTGGAAGAGAATTAATAGGATAGTATCAGTAAAATTTCATACTTTGGGAGATTAACAGGCTAGATGAGACAAGATTACTCATTATTTTAGTAATTTTGTGTAGCTTATGATATACCTCAGATGAGTTTTAGTTGAACTTAGATTTCAGATTATCATGGGATGCTACTAATTTAAATATACTCTAGCACAGAACATAAAACCAAAGAATAAAAAAAAATCAAATTAGAATCTTAAAAATCTGAGCAGTTATTAAGATCTGTAAATTTTAATTCAAGCTTCCTCAGTGTTTTGTCTTTGGTAACAAATGTTGTTATTCCCTCCTTTCCCTACTCATATTCATGTATTTTCTTATGGTATGAATCATGTGGAGGTTTAAGATGCATGTAGTTTTTCATTGAAATGCCTTTATTGCATTTATAGGTAGGCTAATATAACATGTGGAATGTTGTGACTTTTAATGGAATTTCACACAATTAGAGGGCTTCATTTATATGGAATATTACCCTGAAAACAGTTTTTAGTGAATGGAAACTGAAATAAAAGTCAGTGGTTGGTTGTTATGGTTTTATTAAATGCTTTTATGTTACTTAACATATAAATAAAGTATCCTTGGAGAAAACTTCAATGTCATTTCATCAGTGATTGAAAAAAAAATTCAGACTAATTACTTGTTAGAGTAGAGGATTGGTCCATAAACCCAGATTAAAGACCTAACCTATTGTTAGTTGCAAATTCACTGTTTCAAAATAATTTTTCTTAATGAGTTTTTAAAGCCTACCTTATAAGGAAAGACATCTGTTCCATCCAAAATCACTAGTTCTTTGAAAAATAGCTTAATTATGAAATCTTCAGTTTGTCCTTCAGATTCTTTACATGTTTTTTTTTTTTTTTTTTTAAGATTTTATTTATTTATTTGACAGAAAGAGAGCACAAGCAGGCAGAGAGGCAGGCAGGGGGCAGGGGGGAGCAGGTTCCCTGCTGAGCAGAGAGCCCGATGTGGGGCTCGATCCCAGGACCCTGAGATCATGACCCGAGCCAAAGGCAGTGGCTTAACCCACTGAGCCACCCAGGTACCCCTACATGTTATTTAATATAAAAATAAAATACTTGTTACTGACTTAATTTTTCTAAGTTAGAAGTTTTTTGACTTAGAGCATTTCTTTTAATAGTGTTCAATTCTTTGTCAAATTGTGGCTTTAAAAATTTAATGGAAAAATATTTTACTGTGTCTTTTTCATTAGAACAATATATACTCATTAGAGAATATTTAAAAATTTAAAACACAAATGATCCCACCACCCAGAAGTGACTAGCAAACCTCATTCTTTTTTTTTTTTTTTTTTTTTTTTTTTTTGCTTTGACTGGCTAGCATTTTATATTTGTCTTTTCTGTGATATTATTCATAGTTAAGTAGATTGGTTTTTAAAAGATATCATAATATTCAACAGAGTTCAAATGCATACCCTTCACAAAGCTCTCATCCAGTTCCTGGAAGTAAATTCTCTGTCCTAACTTCCATGTGAGTATAAATCTATTGTGATACCTTATAGCTGTCTCACCCCAAACATCTGGAGGGTAAGTGCTATCTTATATTTTTCTTTATATTCTTATAACATTTACTGACTGTTGAATGAATACATGAAAATGGATCTTTAACTTCTCTACTGCATTCACCAATTGAAAGAGCAAAATGGCAGCAAATATATATATATATATACATACATACATACACACACAAACACACACACACACAATTTTTATAATTCTAATGGGTTGTACAAGTAGGGCTTTTGTGGAAATGTGATTATACTAAGAAATCAGTAAAGTTTATGGAGCTAATAATTCTTCCTAGATCTAAAGATATACCTGGTCTTCTAACCCTAATTAATTAAGATTTACTGGGTTCAAATTTGCCAAGTAAATCTAATTTGAAGGGGGAATTTTTGCTAAATATCTATTTACAATATTACAGTATTAGAGGACTACAGAAGAAATATTGGAAGGTTTGTAATTAAATGGAGCATAGGGAACTTGAAACAAAAAATTTGGATGTGGTGGATCTGGTATGGTATTCTTTAGGTAAAAGGTAATTCACAATTTTAGAGGTGATTAGACCTTTAGAAGTTACCTTCTTATCAGTAAGAAACTGAAGTTTTGGGACATAAATAACTGGACCGGGATCACAAGACTGCATTGTACCTAATGCTCACTAGTAATGCGTGCTCAAATAAGTTTTGAATAACTAGATTAAATACCTTATGTGTAAGAAGTTGTTGAAAATTTCACTGTATGTCCTTTAGGAAAGTTATTACAAAAAAAATGACGTGAATGTGTACATTAGAAAACAGAATGTTTGCTTTCCTTAAAAATATTTATGCTTTGAAGAGAAGAACTTAGAAGACATAATACTTTTTAAAGTATTATGGCAGTGTAAAGGAAGATGAAATAGAGTGTTCTAGTTAGCTTTGTTTCCAGCAGCACTTTGACTCTTTATTGGAAGGTATCCTTGAATAAGCTTTATGGAAACTTTTCAAGTTGGAAGATTTCAGCTGGTGTGTCTAAAGGGTCACTTAAAAGAAAAAAAAAAAACCTCTATATTAAAATAAAATGTGTCCAAGCTTTAAAGAAAAGATCTCAGAGTTTGCAGATGATCCTAAAATTGGAGCTAGAGGAAATAATGAGGAACAATGCAATCAGATTCAAAAAGATTTGGATTGTTTAGGTGATTGGGCCAGCAGATGGCAAATGCAGTTCAGTGTAGACAAATGTAAAATAATTATCTTAGGAACAAAGAACCAATCATACAGCACACTGATCAGGAAAAAATTTGTGGGTTATTGTAGGAAAACCATTGAAACAGTTAACCCGGTGCACAGCTGCAGCAAAAAAGGCAAGCAAGAAACCAAATCAGCAGACGGATAGAATATAAAGCAAGAGGCAATACTTATAGTGTAGTAAGAAACTTGCTAGACCTCATCTGAATTACTCAGTCTACTATTGGTTGCTAGAACCACTTTAGAAAGAGTAAATTTTTGCCTTGGAAATAGACTAGAAATTGTAACAAGCAAATCTAATAATAAAGAGATCTGAATTAATTTTTATGAACTTTGAATTTGTGAACTTTTATAGATTCGAGCAAGACACTGAGTCAAAATAAAGGCATTTCAGGTCTATTATCAAAACTTGATCTTAATAGGGATTGCATATGGTTTCAGCTGCCTAGGGCCCTACCTAACCCCCTTTCTAGTTTAGGTAGGGGGTTGCTCCTCAGTTTTCTCAACTAAAGCCTAAAGGCTGGCATTATGAGGTCCTTTTGCAGCTTGAGAGCTGCACCTAGGCACCAGGAGTGATCAGGAGCATGAAATCTAAGAGCTGCGGAT
Organism: Enhydra lutris kenyoni; assembly: GCF_002288905.1. Taxonomy (NCBI): domain Eukaryota; kingdom Metazoa; phylum Chordata; class Mammalia; order Carnivora; family Mustelidae; genus Enhydra; species Enhydra lutris. The sequence continues at coordinate 11,357,636 of NW_019154123.1, forward strand.
GAGATGGCTCCTTCCTGTCCTGTGACATTGGTTACTGATGCAGTGACATGTTGCAGGCTTCATTCTAGGCTTTGGGGGCAGGACTCTGTGATTTGCCTTCCTTGGTTCCTCATTCTCCAACCTTGTATCAGTTTTTTTGAGTTACCCAGTACTCAGCCAATAAATTCCTTTTTGACTTAGATGAAGCAGAATGCGTGTTGTTTATAATCAAGAGCCCTAACTGGTACAGTGGTAAGGTCTTGTTATTTTAGCCTTGGCCATTCCTTTTTTTTGTTCTTCATGTGTTTCTTTGTTTGAAGTTGTGTCTTACTATATATCCTATTTCGGATGAGAAGAAGAAAGCTAAAATGCAAAATCTGTCTCTATGTCTTCCTCAATCTTTCTCATAGTTGAAAAGATGCAAGAAAAATTTGTACCAATACTATCAGCGTCAATAATTCTCTTGTAAAGTTTAACTTTATCCATGCAACCAAATAGTGTCGCTTTGTTAAAAATGGTATGTGGTGTTCAGCCTGTTTGTAAAAAGAGTGCATATATATTCTTTATGTATTTGTGGTATCTTTAAAAAGCATTTTCACATTTTATTTTAGAGGAAACAGTGCACGATTTTCTTAGTGTCACATGAGTAATAAGTTGTAGATCAGGATATACTGTCCAATGTTTTTTGTTTTATGTTGATTAATGAATATTTGTTGAATGAACTATTTTGAAGAATAATAACACTTGTGAATTAGGGGATTAATTATATTTTAAGTTTGTGATGAGTAGATCAGTTAATATTTAGAATTGATTCTTACCACACATGCAGTGTTTTAAGTAGTGGTTAGATTTTCCATTTATCAAATATGTCATATTGACTTGTATTTAAATTGTTAGTCCAGTATATGGATACGTGAGACATAGCCACATGTAAAGTGGGGAAAAAAGTAATAGAAGTTTGGTTTTTTTTGAGGGCTGATATGCAGGGCTATTCCCTGGAAAAAATTTGAAGTAATCAATAATTTGTTTATGAGACTTTCATCACCCTTAAATGTGAAATGGAACCCTCCCAGTTGAAAGACTATTCTTGAGTCCATTACTAAACTTGTAGGTTGCCAGAACTCTCACCCTCCCCTAAGACCTGTACGTATCATGGCATCCATGGCATACCTTGCCTTCCAAAGTAAATATTCCATGATTCAAATTTGACTCCACCTGCAACTTTGCCCTATAGTATAGATTTTGGATGATGTTAGGAGAGAAAGCTGTATGAGTGAACTATTTCAGACATCTGTATAAACCCTTTCCCCTCCGAGAGGTTATTCTTTTATGAAGAGGATACTTAATGCTTTGACAGTTTAGTTAGTATATCTCAGTGAGGGAAAGATGTCCAGGTAGTGTTAAGGGAAATGCGTTTGGTTTTGTTGAGCCGTTAGGGACTGCCTTTATATTATAGTCACATACTCAACTTTCCAAGTAAAATTGGAAAATTATTTTGAGTATGTGGATATTAAGGATAGTTGAAGTATTAAATTCTAACCGTGAAATTATTTGAGATCTTCAGTTTGTTTTTTTTTTTTTTTCTGCATCCTATACATGTGTAGAAAGAGATGTCTGGAACATAGGGCTAAAATACCTAGCAGATAATTACATACTGTGGTCGGTATGCTAGATCTGCATATCTGCAAGGTAGCATAATGATCCTTTTAGGAGTAGTATTAAGACCCTGTGCCCCAGTCCCTGCCCTCCCAAGAGATGTTTATTTTTCTTGTCTGCATTGCAGGTTCCCCTGTGGTGCGGGATCTGCACCTAGCCATTTCTGTTGATGCTTGCAGTTGAGCTCCACTGACTGCTGTTAATGCTCTCACTACCTCACATGGGGGCCCAATAACTCTTGGCTGTTTCTGATCAGTTCCTGGATGAAAAGAGACAGGCCTTGTATTAGTTACTCCTTTCAAAGTGTGCACATTGGGTAGCAATGAGAGGCTAAGGTCTGCTTTGTGTAGTGCTGTTGGATGCTCTGGGGCTATTTTTTCCTTGCCCCAGTCTTTCTCTTTCTTTACTTAACTGCTAGATTTGGAGTCATTTCAGAAGATCAGTGGCTGTAGATAGCTTAACTGTACAGTGGAATTTTCCTACATTTAATTCTGGTTCCTGCCTGTCTGCCTATCTCTTTCCCTCCTTTTCAACCTTCCCTCCCTCCTTTCCTCCCTCCCTCCCTCCCTCTATTCCTTCTTTCTTTTTTCTTTTCCTTTTTTTTGGTAACAATTTCAGTTTCTTGTTTAAAGAAAATGGCAATGTGTAAAAATGTAACTTGTGAGGTTATTCTAAAAATACTGCATTGTTTATTAGTAAGAAGGGATTAAATGTATTTAAAATTTTTGTTACATAAAAATGGGATGTTACATATCCATTACTGTTTTTCATTTTACAGTATGTTATGGACATCATCTCTTTTATATCTATATCATCTCCTTTAATAGTTGCATAACATTCTGTTGTGTGGATATGCTATGATTTATTTAACCATGATAACTATTTGGGTCATTAGAATTTTTCACTATTCTGTATGAAATGGCATTCAAAATACTTTTAATAATGTTTATGTATATATAGCTCTCATTATTTCCATAGGACAAATTCTGGAAGTGGAATTATTGGATACAAGGGTAATTACATTTTTAAGGCTTCTGATACTTTTTGTCAGAATTCATGTGTTTTACTCCCACCACTGATTTTTGAGAATCCTTCTATTTTCTTGTCAATCGTAGGTATTATTACTTAAAAAGAAGACATTGTTGCTAATGTTATAGGTGAAAAGTGTATCTTAGTGTATATTTTAAATGTTATTGGCCATTTGTATTTATTTTATAATTTTCTCCTTAATATATTTGCCTGTTATTCAGGTATTTTACTCATATTTATTTAAGTACTAAATTTATATAATAAGAAAATGAACTGTTTTCTGGCACATCGTTTTGATTTTTTTTCTGTATTTCATTTTTTTTTTAAGTTGCGTTGAAGTATTGCTTTGTTGTTTTTTTGTTGTTCTTGGGCCAGTTAAAATTTTTATTTAATCAAATATATCTTGTTTTACATATTTTTTTCATTTTTAGTATTTAAATTTTCCTTTAAGTATAAATTTTTAATCAATTTAGGATTTTTAAGTGTTAATTTTGGGACACTTATTCTGTATTTTCTGTTTGTTGGTTTTGCAGACATTAAAGTGCACCCAAACATTGATGTGCACACAAACTTATAATCAAGAATATAAGAAAAGAGCACTGAACTGCTGCCAGCGGACTGTGACCTTGAGTCTCAGCTCCTGTATCTGTAAAATGAAGGTACTGGTCTGGTACAGTGCTGTTCATTCAGTTATTTTGCCCATGAACCATAGTAAGAAATAAAATGTAAATCATAACCTATTACTGACATACTCCTATACAGATAGATATTTGTGTGCGTATATACACACATACTACACACGTTCTCCTTTTTGTATGTCATCCCATATCATGTCATGAAATGCCAGACTATTAAAAAAATTGCTTTATGCAACTTACTAAACTGCTTTCATTACTCACAAAGGGGTATTGTAGTTTGTGAAGCACTGATCTAGTGAATTGGACGCTCAAATGCCTTCTAGGGCCAACCAGCTAACAGATGTAAATACCTTGCCAATTTAGCAAATCAGAGGACCTGGGTCTTATCTAAAGGCATTCAAATTAAAATAAAACTTGCTAGGTCAACAAACGTATTTTCAGGTGGAATTCAGCCTGCTAATTTGGGCCCCTAGCCTAGACCAGAGGGGAAAAAACCCAAAGACGTAAAATACAAGCTCATTACTCTGTCAGATTGCTATAAAATGCTTTAAACAGCGCATGTTCAGGCAGTGGAACACAAACCATACTTTGAGTAGCATTGGTCTAGATGCTCAGTTTTGGGTGCTTTCCAGTATCTTCCTAATCTAGAATTCTGTGGCTCTGTGACAACTTTCAGACATAGAAATTGGGAGACAAAGTGGCCTCACTCAGTTTTTTTGATCTGATAATCCTGTAATAGCATCTGAGAAACGGAAACACTACAGAGATTATTCAAGGTATCTGAGTTACTCTGGAGGATGATTAAAGAGGAAGGTGAACTTTGTCCTTTCCATGCCAAGTAACAGTGATGACACAATATCCCAGCATCTGTGTCTAAAAACAAAAGCTGCTGATGAATAACCAATGAAAAATTGTATTGAAAAGTTCAGTGTCAGTGAAAAAAGTACAGCGGCATTTGGATACCTACTGAATGAACCTTTGTGTGTGTGTCTGTATATGCATGCAAAATTATTTTTATGACCTAATTTTCTAGTTTTGGGGGCAAGATACATACCTACAAGAGAGATTCTGTGATGTACAACCATTAAGGCTCACTTTGGTGACTTGGGTAATTGTAATGGAACCATGGAGTCATTAGGCTCCAGATGGAACTTTAATCTGGCTTCTGATTGAGCCAAGTGTCCTTGTAGAGTCTCTAAGCATCTGTTTTGGAAATATATCTGACATTATTCAAAATTTGTACAAATTAAGCCACCCTTGGGTTATAATTCAATTTTTCTTTATTGAGAAATGTATTGTAAACAGTTTTATGCAATCAAGTAAAACTAGCCTGTACCCATTATTTATTTGCCTATTAACTGGTCATTTATATTTTGTGATTAAACTCTTAATGGATTTAAGAAAGCTTGCATTATATTTCTAAAATCATAATTTGTTTATAAAATGTGAAGAGTTGTTTCCTAGTTTTAAATGGTTTTCACATAGGTACTTATTTTTGAGGGACTATTTAAAAATACTTAAAATTATGGTAATTTCATTTTTGGATAACAGAAACCCCCAAATAATCTGCCTTATGCCAGAATGAAGTTTATTTTCTTCCATACTGGAAATTCCAGAGATAGAGAAATCTCTAGGGCTTCGTCGTCAAACACTGTATGAAAAAGGTATGAGCTTGGTTTATCTGTCTCTCTTGGTTTGTCTTCACACTGGTTTCCTTTGTGATCACAGGATGGCTGCCGTTCAGCAGCTAGAGCAACACACATCCTTTCCGTCCAGCAAGGAGAGAAAGCAAGAATTTTTTTTTTTTCTCTGTCATTGTAGAGTCATGATTCTATTCTTGGATATTCTGTCTGAATCTACTTTCTCTCCAGTGTGACTGAAGGCCAGACCTGGAGCCTATTAAATCCTTAGGGTAATGACTGCCCTCCTGTGACATCTTTTGAGAGCCACCTGTCCTGTTGTCTCCTGATAAGTCCACACCTCATTCCAGCAGTGGTGTGGGCCCACGTGCTTGAACTGTCTATTTCAACATGTATCTCTCTATGTGTATAGCTGTATGATTGACAATTAATGAAATACCCAGTTCATCCTTTTCTAGTAAAGAAATATATGAAAGCATATGAAATGCATTCACACAAAATATGCTCGTATTTTAAAAAAATATTTGGTATGTGGTGGAATGAACTCTTTTGAGAGTAGGGTCTGGGTTTGGGTCTCTATTTCTGTTTACCTTGTGTTTGCAGGGTGTGTCTAAAATTAGTTCAGGTTTAAAAGATACTTGTGCAGCAGGAAAAAGAGTAGGGGCTCTCATGAAAATTGGAGAAAAGGGCTTGGTTTTAAGACTATAGCAAGTGGTTTTGGTTTTAAGGCAGTCTAATAAAATAAACCTTTAGCCTTGCTCTGTATGCTATCTTTCTCTCTGGGTACCAATAGGGGTTTCTGTTTTCATATTATTGTAGCTCACATTGTTAGTTCCTGCTGTAGCAGCCCGGGCAGAAGGCATGTTTCCTCTGAGATTTTCAGATCAACTTGTTTGAGAGGCACAGTGAATCTGAAGCAGTCCACCCTTTTAAGCCGTAGTAAAGATGCTACTTTATTGATGAGCTTGAGCCTGATACCCACCTGAGGTCCAGTCCGTTGTTGCTGGTATGGTATAGAACTGGGCAGTCATGTCACAGAGGCTGGATTCAAGGCAGCTTCTTTTGGTGAGTGATTGTGACTGGCAGATTCAGTCAGGTAGGCTAGTGTATAAGAGCTGAGAAAGTGGCTACCTTTAATTTGAAAGGTTTATTTATTTGAGAGACAGAGAGACAGGGAGGGAATCTCAAGCAGACTCCAGGCTGAGTGTGGAGCCTGCCTGGGGGCTCGATCTCATGATCCTTGATCGTGACCTGAGCTGAAACCAAGAGTCAGCCACTTAACTGACTGCACCACCCAGGTGCCCCTACCTTTAATTTGAATGCTCTTCCAGGGAAAGGCTATTGTGGGAATACAGTGGTAATTGTATTTGTCTTGTGGGACTGTCTTAACAAAGTACCACAAACTGGGTGGCTTAAGTAATAGAAACTTACTATCTCAGGTCTCTGGAAGCTAGGTGTCTGAAATCAAGGTGTCAGAAGGGTTGGTTTCTTCTGAGAGCTATGGAAGTATGTGGTTCTTAAATCTTGATTGCTTATTTAAAATGACTCTTTTTGGTAATTAGATTTACTGAAGATGATTATATTAGTAATATAGTTAATATACACTGTTTGGTTGCTGAGATGGTAAATTTTATTAATATGATTGGAAATGTTTACAGAATTTATGTTGGTGATTTCATTTAAAAAATTTGTCCTTTTAGTCACAGTGTTCATTTTCAAGGGAATTGTTTGTAATAAGAAGTATCTCCTACATAATGGTATGGCAACTGAGAGTCTTATGTCCAGACACAAACTGATTTAAGTTGATTAAAAAGAGATGTGTCTAGGGGCACCTGGGTGGCTCAGTGGGTTAAGCCTCCGCCTTCGGCTCAGGTCATGATCCCAGGGTCCTGGTCACTATCTGAAGAATGTAAAGAGGTCAGTGCTTCTTACAGAATAGTTATCTAATGCCTGAGGAAATATCTGAGTCTAAAGTTTGAATATTTTATTCATATGAAAGGATGGTGGGGAAAATAAAACATCTTTGCCATTAGTACTATCATACTTGGAGCTTAACTGTGCCCAAAGTTTGTTTTGTTTGTTTATTTTCCCCAATATTTCTTTGTGAATTGTCTCTCTGCAAATATATTTATTTATGTGAGATTTTTTTGTTGTTGTTATTACTATCCTTTTTTTTTTTCTGGGTGAAATTCTATCTTCCAAAATATGCTTACTACAAAAATACAATTTCTGAATCAATTCTTACTACTGGTATCTTTAATAAACTACTTTAAAGATACAATTTAATTAAAGCCAATTTGTCATGTGGTCATTAAAAATTAGAGATAATATGGATTCCCTGAGTATATTTATGAGGCATTGAAACCCTAGTATCACATGAAATTAAGACATTTTAGTGGGTTTCAAATTATCCTTGAATAATTTAAAAAACAACAACAACAACAACAACAACAAAACTACTGAAGAACTTCATTGGTATTCTCTGGCAGATATAATTTGATTTTCCTGTGCAGATTTCTCCCATGTTTGGTGATCAGTATGTCTTCATTACTCACAGCATACAAAGTTTTCTTGTGAATACAGATATATGTTATTAATCTTTGCTTCACTGAAACTTTAAATATTTCAGCCATTCTTTTCTTTTTTTCTCCAAAATACACTTAAACCTGGGGTCCTATTGAAACATGCAGCCTATTAAGGAACTGGTAAACTATGCCAAAACCTGTAATATGAACAAATTATCTTTTAAAAGTGTTCACAATATATAGTATAAATAAGTTATCTATAAAAAAGTTTTATTATATTTGTAATCAAATTATTTTCATTAGAGAACTAATGATTATTAGAATTATTATTAGAGATGAAAATAGGAAAACATGATATAGATCTGTCAACTGTTTAAATGGAAGACTTGTCTTCATAATTTCTCCTCTGTCTAACCCCTGCGTTCACATATTATGTCAGAATAGTAGAGAAAAGCAGTTTTCTTCAATCCAAAAATCGGAATCAATATTTCTTGGCTCTCTTCCTTTCTTTTCTTTTTGTTCAACCTTTATTCTTTCTTTCCTTTACTACTTATATTTGTCTCTATGTAACTTTAAAAAAAATCTCATTATATTATGCAATTGAATAAAACTATTGATCTGTTTTTAAGAGATTTACTTTATAATGCCAACTCTTTAAAAATAGAGATCCAACATTTTATATTTTCTCAAAGTAATATAAATTATAAAATTGTAACATGAGGATCTAGAAAGTAAGTTCTGGAGCTAAAAATGCAAATTTTGAACTATATATTCCCATGAAACTCTCTAATTTGATATTCAGTAACTTTATTCATAATTTAAGAATAACAGTGTTTTCATTCACAACTCAAAGGACTACTGTGACCATAACATGTTTGGATATTCAAATGTTTTACAAAATGTAGAAGTGGCAATTATATTACAAATCTGTTTTTCTTCTGAAGGTCCGTGATCATTCAGTGAAAGAGGTTTCTTTATTTCTGCTTTATTTCATATTATTAAGTTGAAAAATAGTTTTCTTGAACTATTTCATCGGGCTCTCTGCTCAGCAGGAAGCCTGCTTCCCCTCCTCTCTCTCTCTCTCTGCCTGCCTCTCTGCCTACTTGTGATCTCTCTCTCTGTCGAATAAATAAATAAAATATTTTTTTTTAAAAAAGATGTGTCTAAAGAGAAGGTTACAAATTTAAAGTAAAATTAAATCTGATTAAATTATCAAACTGATTTGTTCTAATCATTCTGCTACAATAAACATGCTTTCCTCATTTCAGTATTTACAGTGTATTTGTAACCTGTAGGAATTACAACAGTGTTTTGTTTTAATTTTTCCCTTTGACTTTGAGTGCTTTAATTTTGCGTTTTTCTGTTGAAAATATCAGTACTGGTTTATTTTTACTTACCCTGGTTTCTAAGATTGAACTATTACGACTTAACTGAAGAATTTACTCCCTCCCTCCAAAATGAGTGCATCTGTTAAGCAGATGCAGATCTTGTGAATTAAGTTTTGCCGTTAGAATAACCCCTTTACTTCTCAGTCAGTTAATTTATTTCAACATTTTCCTAATAAATATTTCATGGAGTCAAGTTGGTCACTGGGCCTCTTTCTTTCTTCCTTCCCTCCCTTTGTTTCTTTTTTCCTTCCATTTACTCTTTATTTTGAAATATGTTAGGCTTGTAGCAGAGTTACAAAACTAGTAGTCTTCAGCCAGCTTCCCCTAATGTTAACACCTTATAAAACCATAGCATAATTTCCAATACTAAGAAATTAACATTGGTACAGTACTGTTAACTAAATGACTGCTTTATGCAGGTTTCACCAGTCTTTCCACTAATTCTTTCTTCAGTTTCAGGATCCAGTCTTGGAACCCACATTGCGTTTAGTCGTTGTATCTTGTTAATCCTCCCACGATGTGTAATAGTTCTTCACTCTTGTTTTTCATGTCCTTGAGACTTGTGAAGAGTACTGGTCAGTTATGTTGTAGGATATCCCTCAATTTGGGCTAGTCTGTGTTTTCCTATGGTCAGATTGAGGGTATGCATTACTGGGAAGGATACTGTAGAAGTGATGTCCTCTGATATGTTCGATATATGCTGTCAGTGGCACATGAGGTCTTGTTACTAGTAATATGGCTGCTTCATTATTTATTTTTAAATTCAGGTGAGAATCACATAACATAAAGTTAACCATTTTCAATTAAAAAATTCAGTACCATTTGATACATTGATAACGTTTACGAAACCATCACCTATATCTAGTTCCCAAACATTTTGATCACTCCAGAAGGAAACTTGTACCCATTAATCAGTTATTCCCAGTTTGTCCCATCCCCAAGCCCTTTCTCACCCAAATCTGTCTCTTTGGATTTACTTATTCCAATTCTTAAAAATGGAATTATTCAATAAGTATTCTTTAGTTTCTGTTTCTGGCTTCCTTCACTTAGTGTAATGTTTTCAGGGTTCATCCACATTTTAGCATTTATCAGTACTTCGTGTATTTTTTATGGCTAAATAATATTTCATTTTATGCATTTACCAAAGTGTGTTTATCTGTTCATCCATTGATGGCCATTTGGGCTGTTGTGTTTAGTGCTGCTATGAACATGCATTATTATACGTGTATTTGTTGAATTACTCTATCATATAATTCTGACAAGCTTTCTGGTTTTAATTTTTTTGTTTTGTTTTTCATTTGATTGAATAAATCTGATTTTGTTATAGAATAATATGGTACCACAAAATTCAGAGCAAAAATACTTCATAGATTTTACGTGTCAGAGTGAGTTTTGTTTTAAAACCTGAAAGTATTGTCATTCTGATTATGTTGTATTTTTCTGGATCTGATTGTTGACAGAATTTAATCTATTTTTTCCCATTTAGAATGATAATAAGATACAGTGCTAGAGTCCATGAATTTGTTGTACATTCTGTATTATCAGTTGATGTTGTAATGATTTGTCCTTATTTTGGACAGTTTATCTCCCAACATGGAAGAAATTTACTAGTTTAAGGAAACATCTATAATAAACACCTTGAAGAACAGTTTAAGGATATTATACTTTATTTTTTCATTAAAGATTTGAGATATTTTTAGTATAGCTTTGAACCTTTTTTGTAATTCATTTTCATTTTCTCATGATAGATAAACATAATGTAGTATTGATTTTTAAAAATGCTTTATACTTTTCCATATAACAGGAAAAGGAGGACTGATAATTCTACAAATCTGTAATAAAATGGCAAATGAGAAGGGAAATTCTTTATTTAAGAATAGATCAGATCAATGAAGGCTGTTCTTTAGTCTGATTTTTTTCCTTAACCTGGTGTGTAGTCTCTGAACATATTTCCAGTAACTAGGAGTATGAGTTGGTTCTCCATCGGGTTAAGATAAAATCTTTGGTCTCCAGGTCATCTTGTTCCAAAAAAAACCAGTCTTTTATGCTGAAACTCTCTTGACCTAGGAAACCTCCCTTTACCCTTGTGATAAGAAGCTCTAGCAGACCTGAGGCTTTCACGCAAAGTCAAAGTGGCCTTGAACTTCTTTTTTGGTAAGAGTTTTAACTCTTGCATTTTCAGCCTGCGTGGGCATTTAAAAAGCACTAGAATAAAACTCATGGCCTACTCCTGATTTAACAATAGACCTCTGATGTTGACACTAATCCTGTAGCTTACTGGTCTTCCTTGGGGTGAAGAGGATAATTTTGGAATTTTTATGGAAAAGGAGTAAATGAATGGATATAGTACTTGAAAACAATTTGAAGCCATATACATTTCTTGCTTTGTTGGTAAATCTCAGAAATCAAGCATCATTATGAGGACCTAGACTTGCAGGTCAAGTGATACAACTTATGGTAGAGAGATACCTGTGAAGACTAAATGGTAGCGTATATTTCTTTTTAAAAAAAATATTTTATTTATTTATTTGACAGACAGAAATCACAAGTAGGCAGAGAGGCAGGTAGGGGGGGGTGGAGGCAGGCTCCCTGCTGAGCAGAGAGCCCGATGCGGGGCTCCATCCCAGGACCCTGGGATCATGACCTGAGCTGAAGGTGGAGGCTTTAACCCACTGAGCCACCCAGCTGCCCCATGTAGCATATATTTCTTAGACTAATGTCATGCCATTTCTAATATGTAGACTAGGGGAACAGATTATTTGACTTGTTACTTTTGTTCCTTTCAGTTCTGTGTTTTGTTTTGTTTTTTTGTTTTTTTTTTTTTTGTTTTGTTTTCTCCTCTTCCTCACTTTTGGGTCATCTGGTAGTTAATTGTCTACTGGTTTGTGGTCTCTTTTGGTGTGAAACTCTCGCTCAAGCTGGTGCTGAGATTTAGGCAGCTGGGTGATGGCAGTTAAACATTGGCTCTGCACGCAGGAGTGTCTGTATTCTCAGGTGCTCATTGATGATAAAGCCATATACTTATATTGTAAACATCCTCTTTTCTGTTTTTGGAAACTCATTCTTTTTGAGTTGGAAATGGCTAATTTTTTGAAGGTTCAGTTTTTAAATAAAAAGTTCCTGAATTTTAGAGCTGTAAAGAGATTTAAATGATATTTAAAAATTCTTTAGGGATAAAAGGGTAACTATAGTTAATAATACAGTATTGTGTATTTGAAAGTTGGTAAGAGAGTTGATCTTATAAGTTCTCATCACAAGAAAAAGTAGTAACTATATGGTGATGATATTAACTAGGCTTATTGAGGTAATCCTTTTGTAATATATACAAATATTGAGTCATTATGTTCTACACCTGAAAATAATAAAATGTTATATGTCAATTATATTTCAATAAAAAAGACTAAAAAATATTTTTCCATTCAAAATCAGAGAACTCACTTTTAAGAATAGTTGAGTAAGCGCTTCAACTAATATTTGAAAAAGGGAAGATAAGAAAATTCTTGATTTTTATTACCAAGCAAAATTACGTATAGTGATCCTAATACTAGTAATGTTGCCATGTTGTTATTTGTTAGCAAGTGATTGAATTGATCTGATGGTATGGGGAATACTTTAATAAATTAATTTTCATATGTGAACACAGTATAAATCTGAATGCTTATTTCTTTAGTCAAAAGATGAGATTACCTTCTATAATGAAGTTTAAATAATCAGAGATGCTATACTCAAAGTCACTGTTTTAACACATTCATAGCTTTGCACATTAAGCCACCATCTAAGACTTCAGACTTACATCAGTGGGTAGCATGCATTAAAGATGATCCCTCTGTAAAAAGGGAATAAAATTCCTTCAGCAACTTTAAACCAGGTGCAAAGAAGGGAGTATTTTCATAAATACAGAGAGCTCCTGTGTGAGAAAGCCCTGCTTTGGAGTCATGGGACTAAATTCAAAAGTGTGACATACTGTTTTCTTTCTTTTAAGGAAATCTATTTGGCTTGTCTAGAATGTTCTTTTCTCCTCTCTCTTCCTTGTGTTTTTTTCCTTATGAGTAGGAGAGAAGTAAAAATCATTTTTACCCATTTGAAACTCGAGCTTTTTTATATTACTTCTGAAATTAAGCTGATAAACTAAAAAGATTCTTATTTAATCATATGCATGGCCATAAGCATATATTCATCATAATTCCCAGAATCCAGCCATTTCTACCATCTCTATTCCATTCCAAGCCACCACTGTGTCTTACCTGGAACTCCAAGTAGCCTAACTGATGTCTTTTTTTGTGCTACACTCCTTCCCCAACAATTTTGTTCTCTACGCAAAACCAAAGTGATTCTTTTATAATGAATGGCAGATCAGACTACTCAAAAATTCCACTGTTTACTCATTAATTTCTAAAATCTTACAGTGAGCTTCAAGGCCATGTATCATTTGACTTCACCTCATTTGTACTCATTGTCTTCCTTTCCCCTACTGTAGTCACAGTGGCCTCAGTGATGTTCCTCAAACACTGTAGTTCTGCCCCACCTCAGGGTCTTTGCTGTTGCTCTTCCTTTTATTTGCACACCCTTCCTTTAGGTATTCGTAGGGCTTATTTCCTTACTTTCTTCAGATCTCTTCTTAAATGTCACCTTGTCAAGTCTTCTCTGAGCAAGTGATCTAAAATCATAACCTTGCTCCTTTCCCTACTCCCAACCTCCCTTATTCCCTTTACCCTGCTTTACTTTTCTCTGAAAAACTTCATACCACCTGAGGTAGTATATATTTATTTACTTATTTACTTTCATTTATGATCCATTTACCACCCTCTTTAGAATATAGATTTTATGAGGGCAGGAACTTTGCTTTATTTTCTGTGGAATATCTAGCTCTTAGAACTATGCTTTGTTGAGTAAATGAATGAATCAGTGGTTAAATAAAGGGAAGAGATGTGGGCAGACGTGAAAAGCACTGGTGTGTTTGAAGAACTGAAAGTACTTACTTCCCTGTGGGTTTGGGGTGGGCGTGGTAAATGATTTCTTTCCCTTTAGTCTCAGAGGCCGTTACATGTAGTTTTGTCAGTCAGTCTAAAGACATTAGACTTTTGTCCTGAGGTATCATGGATACCACTTACTGTATTCCATAATGATGAACTGAAGTGTGATTAGATTAGCATTTTAGAAAGTCTGGTTGCTGAAGATGAATGAACTGGGGGCAGGACTCTAGGCATGATGACCATTTGGTGGATAGTAGTCTAGGGGCTTGGTGATGAGGACCTGAAGTAGTCTAGTGACCTAGAGTTGGAAAAATGGACAATTAAAAATGGACAATTAAAGAGATGTATAGTATTTAGGAAGCCAGCCCCAGTAATTGAGTGGACGTTGAGCAAGAATGGCACAAAATAATTGCCATGGCCAGCTATATGTGTGGGATGCTATTCAGAGATCAGGCACAGGTTTGGTGGTACAGGGTTTAGATAACTGAGTTCAAATTGCTTCTGGGGTTTGAGTTACTTTCCCAGGGCTTCAGTAACAGTCTCAAAAACAGGTGGCTTAAGACAGTAGAAATTCATTGTCTTAGTTCTAGAGGCTCAAAGTCCAAACTCAAGATATTGGCAGACAGTGTTCTCTGGTTGCTCTAAGGAGGAGAATTCTTTCTTGCCTCTCTTGGCTTCTGGTGTTTGCCACGCAATCCTTGGTGCTCTGTGGCTTATGGGTGCATCACTCCCATTAGATGGCCATGTTTTCCCTGTGAATCTTCAGATAATCTTCCCTATCTCAGTATCTGTCTCTGTGTCCACATCTCCCCTTTTTATAAAGACACTAGTCGTAATGAATTAGAATCTACCTTAATGACCTCATTTTTAACTTGACTACCTCTGTAAAGACCCTATTTCCAAATAGGGCCACATTCTGTGCTTTGGAGCTTAGGACTTCAACATATCTTTCATTGATGAATGATAGAATTTCCCTGAAAAATTAATAGGATTTGTTGAGTTGAATTAATAAAGGGTAGGAGGTCAGGAAAGAGAAAGAGCAAAAGGTCAATCTTGAGTTCTCTTGCTTAACTGAGAGAATGCTGGTTCCACTGGAAGATAGTTTCCAGGCAAGGTGATAGTGGAGGGAAGTGAATTTTGATGTAAGCCTGCTGAATTTGGAGTTGTATGAGATGGATTGGTTCAGGATCTAGTCAGAATTCAGGGAAGAGATTTGCATCTGGATAATTTGTTATGAGAATGTTTGGGTTTTCTGAGGAAGAGAAGATAGAGGAGAGCTAAGTCTAAAAAGGAAGCTAAAGAGAAAAGGTTATTCTTTGTTGACGTGGATGCCTTTATCCAATATAGAAAAAAAGTGACTCATGAGGGGATCTTTCTCCTTTACTTCAAATGTCAGTTCTAGTAATGTCTGGATAGTGGATTTACTAGCCGAAGTGGTCGCTGCGTGAACAGAAGTAGAGTTACCAGTTCCTGACAGCTGCGAGTCAGCCTCTGGGCATCTTGCTAAATTTTCAAATATAATTATACAGTAGACTTCCTTTAACAAATTCCGTGTTCCCAGCTATAATTATAACTGCTTTTCTTGCCTGTAGCCTGTTCTTTGTCTTACTACTCTCCTCATTATCTCCCCCTGCTGGTTAGAATTATCCTCTGGTCATTTGGGATCTGAGAAAATAAGTGGTTTCCTGTGTTCTCTTGCTGAAGCATAGATTCACCAATGGTAACCAATTTCCTCTCTCCATTCTAAAGTACATTTCCAGTAATACCAAGTAATGTTTTAAAGCACAAGCTAGCAATATTCTATATTAAAGTAATTTTTATTTTGAAATAGTATGGTAATACACATTTAGGTATATTGTAAGTTCACTACGCAACTGTCAGAAAACGACCACCATGATTTATCCAGTACTCCTAGTAATAGTTAAGAGACTTTTTAAAGACTTTATTTATTTATTTGACAGAGAGAGAGATCACAAGTAGGCAGAGAGGCAGGCAGAGAGAGAGGGGGAAGCAGGCTCTCTGCTGAGCAGAGAGCCCAATGCGGGGCTCAATCCTAGGACCCTGAGATCGTGACCTGAGCCGAAGGCAGCGGCTTAATCCACTGAACCACCCAGGCTCCCCAGTTCAGAGATTTTTAAATAAAATCTTGTTCATGGCCATGCTTTAGATCAAGGTGCTTTTTTGTTTGTTTGTTTTTGTTTTTGTTTTAAATAAATTAAGGTCTGCAACCAGAAATGAAGTCAACATAAATTCTACAACTATGATCCTGCAGTAGTTTCCAGGACTTATCATGGCAGTAATTTGTAAGATTAGAAATATGAGTGGGATTTCCTGTTTTCTCATCTATTTTTATCACCTAGATATCCATTATGAAAATAAATCACTTTAAAAAATGGCTTGATATCCTTTACAAATATATTGTAGTTTTGGGGTGATAAACTTCAAAGAATGTTATTTGTATGTCATTTAGATTATATTCTAAGTCATTTTAACGTCTTTCTTAAGAAATAACTAAAATGTATGGATTTCTGAGTATGCAGAAGAAGAGGTATGCTTGAACTCTTAGCCTGCAATGGATGTAGTTTAGAAGGAATTATAGACCATTGTATATGTATTGTTTGTCACTGATATATTCACTAAAAAATACTTAAGAGTATTTGCAATGTGCCAGACACTGTGCTAGTTGTTAGTTTACTGGGGCTTTAGTTTGAAGAATTTGATTTAAACAGGTATGCTTATAATGGTTGAATATACTTGGGAATACACAGTAGTGTATCCAGTTGCCTATTAAAATAATCCTGTGTATTCTGGGTAGCTTTAGATTTAAAAAGTACTTCTCTTACACAGTAATTGGTTGACACTTTCTGACCTCAATGTAAGACCACAGTATTTAATGAACAAACAAGGAGAATAAAGTTTTGATAAATAAGGCATTTTTTTGAAATGTTTAGAAATAAGCTTGAAGCCTTTTAGCGTTAGATTGACGGGTTTTCCTTTTGTGAAAGAGTAAGTGAATAAGGTTATATTTCATGTTTGCAGATCCTAATCCTGTCATAGGAATAATAGAGTCTTGAAAAGCAGTGCTTTGAAATTTACTATTCTAAGAAATCTCTCCTTACCAGTATAATTTTATGCTCATGTGGTGAGGTTTCAGGTTGAGGAATGAGATTAGATTTGCAGGGGCAGAATATTTGCTGTCCTTATTGTTTTGGTTCCCAAGGAATGCTTACCCCTTAGCCTCAAATATGCTGTGGTATTAGCTACTTTAAAATAGATTGCTCAAGACTCTTTATTTGGAAAACCTTAAATATGCATCATGATGCATTACTTGCAATAAAAAATGAGGCTACAATTATATAAAACAAAACACTACAGCTGCTGACAGATATCATTAACAACTTACTCAAACACAGATCCTTCAAAAAGGAACTGCTAGACATTTAATTTGGGGAGTTAAGGTCATTATAGCTCAAGATGAAATATTGCTGTCCATTATATTTATTAGGTTTTTTTTGTTTGTTTTGTTTTGGTTTTTGATAAATTATTGAGACCTTGGTATTTGATGTAGTTAAAAAAAAAAACTATTCTTCTGGGGTGCCTGGGTGACTCAGTTGGTTGGGTATCTGCCTTCAGCTCAGGTCGTGATCTCAGGGTCCTGGGATTGAGCCCTGCATCAGGCTCCCTGCTTAGTGGAGAGTCTGCTTCTCCCTCTCCCTCTGCTCTCACTCTCTCTTTCAGATAAATACATAAATAAATAATCTTAAAAAAAAAACCACTGTTCTTCTCAATTACAATTAATAAACGTAGAAGGACTGAAGGAAATAGCAAACCACTGTGATACAAACACCATTATAGTAGTTATTGTCGGCAAGATCTATCAATGGATGCCAAAAAAAATAGGGTGAAAGTTTTTAGATAAAAAATATTTGCATAATCTAAAAGTATTTCTCTAAGATGTTTAATATTACAAAGGGAAAAATAGTAACTCTACAGTAGAGAAAGCTGGCAAATGATTTAGGTGGGTATCACCAGTAAGAAGACATGCTAACATCTGATAAGAAGAGGGCACAGCATCACTTTTGTTATATTATTGCCAAAAATGTGTATAACCTCGGTCTAATCATAGAAAAACATTAGACAAACCCACATTGAGGCATGTTTTACAAAATGATCCATACTTTTCTAGAGTATCATGGCCATGAAAGACAGGGAATTGGAGATGACTATAGAGACATGACAGCTAAAGACAGTGTAGGATCCTGGATAGGATCCTGGAATAGAAAAAAGTTGGGAAAATAGAAAAAAAAATAGAAGAAAGAAAAGAGCATTAGTAGACAGCTGGAAAACTTGTGAGTAATTTATCTAGTATAGGACCAATGTTAATTTTATGTTTTAATAACTGTATGGTAGTTACATATGATGTTAACATTAGGGGAACCTGAGTGAACAGTATGTGGGAACTCTGTGCTATTTTTATAACTTTTCTATAACCATTAAATTTTTCAAATTATGTCATACTTCAAAGCCCATTCTTCTGGAAGTCTGCTATAGTGATCTCAGCATATCCGGTGAGGCTGTAAAGGTGCTCCCCTATTGTAAATGAAGTGTGTTTTTTGTTTTGTTTTGAGGTGAGCTCTATGCCCATGCTGGAGCTTGAACTCAGGATCCTGAGGTAAGAGTCTCATGTGCTAACAACTGAGCCAGCCAGGTGCCCTGTGAGGTGTCTTTGGTTTTAAAAATAAGTATCTTGGACAAAAATCAGGGTGGAATCTATTGTAAATTGTGCTCAGTACTGTGTTGCTGACCATCATTTGTCATCTCATTTCCCGTAACCATCTTTTAATAACAATTGTAGAGCTACCCAGGTCATATAAATTATATGGAGATGTTTATTGGCCTCTGCTCTAGTCAGTGGACTAATATATGGGGAGAATTTGAAGATTAGAAATACATGATATCCAAAAGTGATATCAAAAGTGAACAAACATGGGTGCCTGGGTGACTCAGTCTGTTAAGCATTTGCCTTTGGCTTAGGTCGTGATCCTGGAGTCTCAGGATTGAGTCCTGCATCAGGCTCCCTGATCAGAGGAAGTCTGCTTCTCCCTCTCCCTTTATCCCTCCCCTGCTCATGCTCTCTAGGTCTCTCTCTCTCTCGCTTTCTCTCTCTCTCCCTCTCTTTCTTACTCTCTTTCAAATAAATCTTTTAAAAAAGTGAACAAATAGGAGGTATCTGTGGGGGTGCATTTATCATGATTTAAAAAAAAAAAATAGTGGCCGTGTTTCCAAGATCTAAAATAAAAGTTTACAGTGTCCTAAGAAAGTCCTTTTTTTATAAGTTGTCCTTTTTTATGCAAACAATACTTCAGATGGGTTTCAGCTATAAAGGAAGAAATCTATGGGAGGAAGTGGCTCATGGGATGAACTTTCTGTTTTATTTTACTAAAGACATAGCAAGTCACCTGTCATCCATTTGACATTAGAGCCACCTAGTAGCCTTTCTAAATAAAAACTTATAATGCCACCATCTATATATGGAAAACCATTAGTTAAACTTACACAGAAAAGATTTATGCCTGCTGTTGGCAGCTAACACTACCAAACCAAACTTACTGATGTCAGGGACTCTGTTACTTTTAAAAAAGTTTTTCCATCTAGAATATTGCCTAATCATAAATAAATGTTGAATGAATGAATGCTGAAGACCACTTAAGGTAGATTTTCATATAAATGTAAAATTCACATGTCTATAATAATGCAATTTCAGCAGGCCATCAAATTGTCAGTTTTTTGAAGAATTAACTCTTTTCTACATATCTGTACTTGCTATTAAGGGCATCTCAAATTTCATATTTGGTAATTTCCTGGTACTCTGAACATTTCTATACCTGGGTTTGTTTCTTTGTGATTCAGCAACAGTGTGGATTCTGGTGATGGGAGGGCACACAGCCCCCAGAAATTTCCTTGGAGAGTTTACAGTTGTGTTTTTTTGTCTGAGAGGTTGAAATTAGGGAGTAGGGAGAGCAAATGAAGAAGTCTCCTCTTTCTGGGATATAATTCTTAGTGATCTTGTAAAACTTATTCTAGACCGAAAATATTTCCAGAATATAGTTATGAGTATTATGTACATCATAAGGAGAATTTAATGGTATAGCCAGTGTGTGTCATTAGCCAGCTTAAAACCTACTCTTTGGAGTAATGAATATGAATATATTTACTGGAATATGCATACTGAAATTTCGAGATTCTGCTTTGTTAAAAAACTAATTTTACATTGTTACAATTTTTTGTTTTTACAGACTTCTTCAGCCCTTTTTGACACAAAGGTATACTTTAAAATGTCATGTTTTTACTGATTTTAATAATTGACTCCTCTTCTCCCCATCATGGCATGTTATGTTTCTCCTAGTCAGTGCTTCTTTTCATAGTCATTTGTAAAAGGTAATGAATCTTATTTACAAAGTAGATTTGGTTAGCCTACTTTAAACTCTTTGGAGAAGTAGCCATGTACATTTGGGTGGGGGTATAAGGGGAGGTGGATATTTTTCCACACTTAAGTATTACAGAATGTTCGTAGGAAACTAAAATTGCTTAAAGTCTCATTTAATCTTTTGCTTTTTTTATATTGTGTCTACAGTAACTATTAATACTGGTGGAAAAAATTTTGTCATTTTTATTAATTTTCAATGAGGAATATAGGCTTTATATTAAAAATACATGTTTTTAATATTATAATTCATTTTGGTTTAAAATCTAGGGCAGATTGGAAGGTTGATTGGGGGGGCTCAGTTTGGGTCCTATGTCTGCTAGATACTCTCTCTGATTGAGCAAGTCAATATGTCTTTATGAATATATATTTTTCTCATCTATAAAATGTTGAAATTAAGAATAATTCTTAATTTTTTTGTGGTTTGTGAGGATTACATCAACTAAACATGATAATACATATGATCACATCTAGCCCCAGGTCAGGTTTTCTAACTTCAGATCTGCTGTGGAAAAGTTGCCTAGAATTGCTGAGCATTGTGCCTAGATCACAGTAGTTATACTGAGTTAATTGGCTCTGATTCTCTGATGAGAAAATGCCCATGAAAGGGTGTTGTGAATTTGTAGTATTGGAAAAATAAGAATATAAAAAAATTTAGATGTAAAAACATGGTTAACCAAATTAATGCAGTTTTATATGATTTTTATATCACAGACCTAAAACTTACATAAACTAATTCATTGAGGTCTTACTCAATAATTAAGAGTACCTAATTTTGAACCAATAAAAAAAGCAATACTATATAATACTATTTACAAGCAACAGATTTTGGGCTATTTCAAATCATTTCTTTTTATTCTTCTTTTGCTGGAGAAAAAAGTCATTAGTCTGCATTTATAATCAGGACTAGCTTCCTGTAAAATTATTTATTTTAACTTTTTATTTATAGATTTTGAAATTTACAATTCTAAATACAGCAATAGTGAGGCACTGCATTTTTGCAGGAAACAAAAAGCACAATTAACATAAAGTCAGAGCCAGCCACAAATAAAATATTCCAGCAAACTGTGTAAGGAAAAAAAATGCTCTGGGAAGCAGATGCCAAGAAATGTTGCAAAGGTGGCCTTATTACATTGGAAAGAAAAGAATACAGAAGGATTGGTACTCATAGTAGGAGAAAGAGGAGGGAGAGGGATAAGGGGAAGAAGAGTTGGGGAATGTAGGTAGCAAATAATAAAGTGAATGGGCCATTAAGTGCTAGGCAGAGTTCTAAGCATTTTATGCAGAGTATCTCATTTAATCTTCCCAGCTATTTTACGAGTGAGGTCCCTGCTTTACAGATGAGATAGCTGAGGCTTGGAGAATGTTAAATAATTTTCCCTAAAAGCTTATAGCCAGGATTCAAACCCAGACTTTTTGGCCCTGGAAGTAATGTTCTTAACTGTTATGTATACTGCATAACCACCTTCTACAGAGAATGTAAATGATGAACAGAATGTAGTTTGTGTGTTTTTGTGGATAATTTTTAAAAGATTTATTTGAGAGTGTGCAGGGGGAGGGACAGGGAGTCCCAAGCAGAGTCTTCACTGAACATGGAGCCTGATGGTGGGTCTTGATCTCAAGACCCTAAGATCAGGACCTGGGTGGAAACCAGGAGTTGGATACTCAACCCACTGTGCCACCCAGGCACCCCTGTGGATAATTTTTTTAATGGTGTCATTGGGTTCCCTTGTACTGGGGGTATTAATTTGGCCCTTTAAAAAAAAAAAATTGTTCACTTGCTTGGACCCCTGTTCTCAAAAATAATAACCCACTCGAAAATACGTCCATGGTAAGAAGTTAACTGTCTTTCAAGATGGGTTTTTTTTTTTGTTTGGTTTGTATTTTTTTTTTTTTTAACATTCCTTCCATGGTGGCTTAAAGTATATTAATACATATGATAATTTCACTTAAATACTTAAAAAAAAAAAGATTTATTTATTTGAGTGAGAGAGAGCACAAGCAGGGGGTAGCTACAGAGGGAGAGGGAGAAACAGTGAGGAGTCTTACTTAGGGCCGGATTCCAGGACCCTGAGATCATGACCTGAGCCAAAGGCAGTTGCCCAACCAACTGAGCCACCCAGGTGCCCATCATTTACATACTCTTAATAATTGTCAAGACAAGTAAGAGATGGAAGCATGAGACTGGTAAAGTTTGGTGTGGGATTATTTCACTTACCTTTTCGGCAGGGGTTGTTTTTGGATTTTTGTACTTCCTGGAAGATTACCCTGCAGCTAGTGTGAGTATTTCATTTCTTTAAAAGAATCTCACATAGTAGGAACTTAACATCTAATTGATTAAATTATTCTAGACATAGAAATAATGAAACTCCTATACTTCTTTCTTTGAGAAACAAAATATTTCCTTTCTGTTTGACAAAAGCATATTGGATTTTTGCCTTAAAGAGAAATGTCATTTTTTAGCTTGGACTGTGGCAGAATCAAATGAACAATAGGTTTTGATGGCTAACACCTTTTTTTTTTTTTTTTTTACTGTAAAAATCCTTAAAAAGGTATTGTGACTAAATTATTTTATCCTCAGACATAAGTATTCTTTCTTTTGTCTTCAAATGTTTATAATTCTCTTTCTCATAGCATTATCCTGCTCAGCTCTGAGACCAACTTTCACATTAGCCAAATTTTGAAAGTTCATTAAGAGGAAATTTTATGTAGAATGTTTTGGCCAGATCTGAGATTCCCTATCATAATTAAAAAGATCTTTGAGGTAATTTTTGTTATTTACCTTAATTCAGTTAACTAATTCTGACATATTTTCTCTTAAATAGATTTTTAAAAAATGATAGATTATGTACCTTAAATATACCAAACGGCACCTTATTTAGTAAGACAGTTCTAACTGTATAAAGTCCAAGGGAGTCAGGAGATACACTTGTGGAAGTGTGGAATTTGGATTTATGCTATTGTATGGATTCAGCAATCTCCCATACCCCCATACCTTATATCCCTTTCTGTATTATTCTGTTATTCTCTTCTGTAGCTACCTCATCCTGATCAAGAGGAGGGCTGTTTGTGTAACTGTTCTCAGTAGAGGGTAGAATCGTCTAAAGCAGGGATGGCAAATATGTGGCTTCTGTCCACCCTCTTTGCTATGTGCTTATTGCAGACATCAGGTCATGGCATACTTCCTTGCTTAGCTGTAAAGCGGTTTTTCAGTTTTCTGAGCTTCAGTGAGCTGTCTCACAAAATTTCCATAGTGAGGAAACTTATCTGCTGTTGTTGGAATAGAGTTTGGGATGATTATCAAAAGTGTAAGGGCCTGGTTGGCCAGAGGGAGTCATTTTGTGTTTATGTAGTGAATTTAGATTGACCCCGCCCCTCCCAGAGGAACTTACTTGCAAAGCCTAGATACAAGGGCGGGTCAGGCCAGGTGAAGACATCCAATCAGTGGGGCGCGCATATATCTACTAGGGTAAATTGAAATTCAATTGGCCACCCGTGTGTTACCTAGCAGTTTTTTTCTGTGTGTGGCAGACCTAGCATGACTGTGCAGTTTTCTCTGTGTATTGCAATCTCATTGGCCACCTGTGTATAGCCCGGCTAAACTACCTCTATAAAAGTACCTCTGTGAGGCTGGGAGGGGTCGCCTCTTTGCAAGAGACGGCCCTGACGGGTCAGTTTGATTCTCAATGCTTGGCACGAAATAAAGCTTTGCTTGACCTTTGCTTTGTATCAGTCTCACTCCTTTGATTACGGACCCTAACAAAAAGGTCTGTGCCTTTTTCTTTCATGTTTAGGATGTGAGGTAGCCTAGGATTAAGAGATCTTACTTCCTATCTTAGTTTTGGTAAGTGTGCTAGCAGTTTAATAACCCTTTAAGTGTACTTAAACACACTTGAATTTAGCGCAACAAAATCGATCCCTCCAAAATACCTTTTTAATGAAATACTGTATCAGGAAACCTTTTTTAGATACTACTTCAGTTCATTTTTGGACAACTTTCCTCAAATATATACTGAAAATGTTATTTCTGGTTAGGGATGAGGGATAGGTTGTATCTTGCAATCTAAAGCCAATACATTGATAAGGCTGACGTTTTAGGATTCTTCTCTTAGAGAAACGTATAAAACGTGTGTTGGATGGGGACGGGGTGGCAAAAAGAGGGAGATTTTAGGGAATTGGCTCATGTGATTGTGGAGGCTGACAAGTCCAAAATCTGCAGGGTAGGTCAGTGGGCAAGAGCTGGTGTTGAAGTTTAAATCCAAAGACCTTCTTCTGGCAGAATTACCTTTTCTGCAGGGGAGATCAGTTCTTTTAATTAAGGCTTTCAACCAGATTGATGAGGTCCAACCATACATGAAGAAGGGTAATCTGCTTCACTCAAAAGTCTGTTGATTTAAGTATGAATCTCATCTAAAAATTACCTTCGTAGGGGTGCCTGCGTGGCTCAGTGGATTAAAGCCTCTGCCTTCGGCTCAGGTCATGATCTCAGAGTCCTGGGATTGAGCCCCACATAGGGCTCTCTGCTCAGCAGGGGGCCTGCTTCCCCCCCCACCCCAACTCTCTCTGCCTACTTGTGATCTCTGTCTGTCAAATGAATAAATAAAGTCTTAAAAAAAATTACCTTTGTAGAAATATCTAGAATAATGTTTGACTGTGACCTAGCCAAGTTAACACATAAAGTTACCTGTCACAATTGAGAAAGACCGATTCATTTGTGATTGTTGAGTACCTATTATGAGCCAGGTTCTATACTTCATAGTGGAGGATCTCAGCAGATTTAAAAAGAAAAAAATTAGTAGACAATTTTTTCTTTGTCAGCTAATTTTAGATGTTTGTAATTAGTCATGCTTATATTAAGTACAAAAAAATACTTCTTTTTTTCTTTTAAATTTTATTTATTGACAGACAGAGATGACAAGTAGACAGAGAGGCAGGCAGAGAGAGAGGAAGGAAAGCAGGCTCCCTGCTGAGCAGAGAGCCCGATGTGGGGCTCAATCCCAGGACCCTGGGATCATGACCTGAGCCGAAGGCAGAGGCTTTAACCCACTGAGCCACCCAGGCGCCCCCCCAAAAAAATACTTCTTAAAAAATATGTTGTGGGGGAGTTATATTCAATGTTCAGTCAGCCAGTAATTTAAGGATTAGAGTAAGAATTTTAGAATGCAGCTCTGGTCTTCATCCTGGCTACATATTTGAAACATACTAATGGGGCACCTGGGTAGCTCAGTCGGTTAAGTGTCTGCCTTTGGCTTAGGTCATGATTCCAGTGTTCTGGGATTGAGCCTCACATTGGGCTCCCTGCTCAGTGGAGAGTCTGCATTTCCTTCGCCCTCTCCCAGCTCATGCTCGCTTGCTCTTTCACTCTCTGTCTCTCTTAAATAAAAAAAAAAAAAAAAAGAAAAGAAAAGAAACCTACTAATGACTGGATCCTACTCTAGACTGATTTAATCAGGATCTTTGGGGCTGAGGTCGGGACATCCAATTTTTCTTTCTTTTTTTAAAGATTTTATTTATTTATTTGACAGAGAGAGAGATCACAGTAGGCAGGCAGAGAGAGAGGGGGAAGCAGGCTCTCCCCTGAGCAGACAGCCCGATGTGGGGCTCGATCCCAGGACCCTGAGATTATGACCTGAGCTGAAGGCAGAGCTTAACCCACTGAGCCACCCACGTGCC
Organism: Enhydra lutris kenyoni; assembly: GCF_002288905.1. Classification (NCBI taxonomy): domain Eukaryota; kingdom Metazoa; phylum Chordata; class Mammalia; order Carnivora; family Mustelidae; genus Enhydra; species Enhydra lutris. The sequence continues at coordinate 11,383,621 of NW_019154123.1, forward strand.
CCGACATCAATTTTTTTTAAAGGATCTTCAGGTGATTCTAAGGTACAGCTAGGGTGGAGAAACACAGACTATATTATGCAGCTATGAACTGTTTAATGTTTTTTTCTACATAGAAAGGATATATTTCTCTGCATTTCAAAACCTAGATGAATCATAGCATTAAATACCTAGTTTCTGTTAGAAAGGAACTTCAGAAGACCTGTAATTTCTCTTCTTTAGTTCTGATTGCTATCTCATTTCCACAAAGTTAATGTCTACCTGTCTTTTGAGGACATTTCCTCTGCCTTAAAGCTTTTCCTGAATATAAGGAAGAAGAAAATGTATACTCTTTTTTACTTATTATTTGTTTGCCACTATATAAATTTAGTCTTACAGTGATTTTATGATAGTATATGATAATCTTTTGGTAGTGATTTAAACACTTCTCTAGTGTGGTTTACCATCCATCTCATTTATTTTATTTTTATTTTTTAAAGATTTATTTACTTGAGAGAGCACACATGTGCAGGAAGGAGGGGCAGGAGGAGAGGGAGAGAGCAGAATACACTGAACTCAGAGCTTGACCCTGAGATCACGACCTGAGCCAAAACCAAGAGTGAGACGCTCAACCCACTGGACCACGCAGGTGCCCTGACCATCCATGTCACTTAATCCACATACAGTCCTGTGACTAGGAAGAGTTTAACATCTATTGAGTACTTACTACACATTACGACAGTGAAACTTTAAGCTTCACTTTATTGTTTATATAATACTCAACAACAATCCTGTCATACAACCATTATCATCTCACTTTACACATGAGGAAACCAAAGTTTGGAGGATACTAAGTTTAGCGAGTTTCCCAAATTTCATAGTCCTGTCATTTATAAAGATTGGAGCTACACCTCAAAACCAAGTTCTCTGACTCATGGTCCTGGGCTCTTTCTGCTGTATTTGTAAACTTATTTCCTAAGCTTTCATGATAAACAGTCCTTGTTTTATGCATTGCTGTATCACATATGAACTTATATATTGAAGTTGCTTAATCAGTATTGATTTACTTGTAATGTAATTTGATCTGACTATGATTATATTTTCCATTTTAAAGGTACATCTAGCTCCAATAACTCCATATGAATGTTTGCTTCTGTATTCTTTATTTATTATTCTATTCCTTTATGTTCTACTTTAAAAATTATTGTGAAACATTTCAAACTTGGTAAAAGTGCAGAAAATAATGGAATACACATGTATATACCCATCTTACTTTGATCTCTCACTTTTTAAAAAAGAAGTAAGATTAGTATAGATAATGCTGAAGTTCCACACTTGTCCCTTTGTCCTCCCTCTTTCCCAAAAAGCAGCTATTATTCTGAGTTTGGTGTAAGTGTCTGTATACTGTTCTTATACCATAAATAAAATATTGTTTATTAAATTTTAGATAAATGGAATTATTGTATACATGTCCCTTTTAAAAAAACAAGGTTGAGCCATATTTTACATATCATCTAATTCACCTTTCCAAATAATACAATTCATTGAGATTTTAGTAAACTTACCAGGTTGTTCAGTCATCATCATGAATCAGGCGTAGAACATTGTCATCACTTGAATATAATCTCTCTTGCACATTAACTGTTAATCTTCATTCTTACTGCTGTAGGCAACCATTAATCTCTTTCCTGCCTCTGTAGCTTTTCCTTCTCTGGATATTTCATGTAAATGAAATAATATATTTGGTCTTTTGTATCTGACTTTTTTCAGTGAGCATGTTTTTGAGGTGTTTCTGCTTTGTAGCATGTATCCATTTGCTACAAGAAAAGTCCATTTCTTTTTATTGGTGAATATTATTACATTATCATTATGTTTTGTCAGTACATTCACTGTTTGTCAGTCCATTCCATGAACATTTAGCTTCTTTTCAATTTTTGGCTATTATGAATAAATCTGCTAAGAACATTTGTATGTAAGTCTTTATGTGGATATGTGTTTTCATTTCCCTTGAGTAGATACTTAAGAGAATTACTGAATCATCTGATATATTTATTTTGTTAACTTTTTAAGAAACAGCTAAACTATTTTCCAAAGTGGCTTCAGCATTATATACTCTCTTGGTGATATATGAGAGTTCCCATTTCTCTGCATCTTCACCTAGGTTTGTTCCTATTTTATTGACACACCTTCTATAACTTAAATTTTTCTCTCAGTTTTTTGTTTTTGAGATTTATTCTTATTGATACATGCAGCTATTATGTATTCCCTTTCACTGCCTTAGGGTATGTCATTGAATGAACATAGTAAAATTTCAGCCATGATACTGAAAAAATAGCTTTCTGAAATTCAGTTGTGTAAAATGTAGGGTTGGTTATTGTAAGGTTATTAAAAATCAGTGTTTTTAATCCTCTATATTGTCATATAAGGTACAGTGGTAAGGATTTTGAAACTTAAGATACTTAATACCACTGACTGAAAACTGATCTCAGAAATTTTCAAGTTGTCACAAGGCAATCATTTCCTGAGTCCATTCCACAGAAAATAAGAATTTTAGCTTTATTTGAGAAATGGGCAGAAAATGGCCTCTATTATTATGGGAAAATATAATTGAGTTTTATCATGGGAAATACTATTATGGAGTTTTACTGACCTAGTTTGCTCATTCTGTTGATGAACATTTAGGCTGTTTTAAATTTTCACTGTTAACAAACTCTTAGCAGACATACTTTTATATACCAGTTGTCTTGTACATGTGTATACTTCCTCTAGGGAGTGAAATTTCACATATTCAGCCGTACTAGATATTGTCAAATTATTCTCCAAACTTCCCCTGCCCCGAATCTGGCTTTTCTCCTTTAGTAATGTAGTATGCACATAGGCACATAGGAATGATTAGGAATGGTGTAAAGGTTAGTGTTATCCAAGTTTGATGCTAATAAGTGTAATAAGTTATATATATACATATATATGTAATTACATAATTGTGTGTGCATGTGTATATAGGTAGAAAATGGAGCCTATGCATCAGATTACTTTTTAATCTTCGTTCAGTATATAATACTGATCTGCAGGAATAGTTTTTACTTACTTGAGAAATTTACTTGATGTGAAAACTTATGGCATGTGATTCTTGATGTATTATTTTGGAAATTTTTTTGTTGTTACCTGTCACTTGTTGAGAAAACACAGTAACGAGTTGTAATTGGTATTAAATATTAAAGGTTAATTTTAATTTCTCTACCAACCATGGAATTATCAGTTTTGTTACATAATGTTTACTTGAATATTGAGACTGTCAGAAAAGATTTAGTTAAATATGGTTTGTTTTTTGTATTAGCTAGTAATAAAATAATTACAGAATACGCATATGTTCACTTTTAATTGGGAAAATTATGTGAAATTTTTTTTTTACCTTTTTATTTCTAAAATGGAAATGGCTTTAAAAAAATCATACGTGGGGGGGCATCCGGGTGGCTCAGTTAGGTTAAGCAACTGCCTTCAGCTCAGGTTGTGATTTTGGGGTCCTGAGATCAAGTCCTGCATCAGGCTCCCTGTTCAGTGTAGATTCTACTTCTTTCTCTGCCCTTCTCCCTGTTCGTGGTCTCTCTCTTTCTCAAATAAATAAAATCTTTAAAAAATAAAAATAAAAATCATACATGGAAGCTGGTCAGTAAAGACTACATATTGTCTGATTCCTTTTATATGAAATGTCTGGAATAGGCAAATCTATAGAAACAGAAAGTTGAAGGGGTTGCCTGGAGAAGGGGGGTCGGGGGAGATAGAGCATAACAGCTTATGGATATGGGGTTATTTTTTGGGTGGGGAATAATGTTCTAAAATTATTGTAGTGATGCTTGCAAACTCAGTATATATATGAAAATCTTGAATTGTGTACTTTAAATGGATGAATTATATGTGCATTGTATCTCAGTAAACTATTAAAAATGTGATAAATCACTCTTTGTAGAAATTACCAGTAATACAAAAATGTATAAAAAAAGAAAGTAAAAAGTACTCCAAACTCCAGCAGTTCCTGTGTAGAGAATGTAGAGAAACAGCATCATTCAAAATGGCTGTTTAATAAATTTCATTGTGTGGATGTACCACAATTTAATTCTGTAATAATGGACATTTAGTTGTATTGTAAGTAGGGCCTTATATGTTATTTTTGTGCAGCTCATCTTTTCAGGATCAATAAAATCTAGAAGTAAAATTGTTGTAGAAGTAAGAGATTAAGTACATTTTAAATTTTGATTCAGGTTTCTAAATTGCCCTTCGGTCTTAAATAAGATGCACTAGTTTGTTCTTTCCCAGTGGTACATGATAGTGTCTGAATTACCATACTCTTTCTAGTGCTAGATATCGTCAGTATTTTTAATCTTTGCCAATTAGGAGGAAAATCACTCATTAAAATTGTATTTTTTGTATAACTTTTATGTCCTTTTTGGAAAAAAATTTAAAAATTCTCCTTTGTTTTTCTATTGAGATAACAATCTTTGTTTTGTATTGTTATTTAGAAAACCTTTATATATTAAAAATATTTACTTTTTGTTATATAAGATGAAAATATTTTTCAAGTTTGGATCTCATATTTATGTTTTTTCTCCACTATACAGAATTTTAAAATTTTGTGTAATTATATTTATTACTTAAAAATATTCTTAGTTACTTGGCTACATTCCAAGATTATTAAAATATTCCATCATATTTTTAAGTTATTTTAATCATTTTATTATGTTTAAATATTTGATCCATTTGGCATTTTTTTTAGTATAAGAAGCAAAGAGGTGAAAGATCTACTTAACCCAGCTCACTGACAAATTTTTATCTATGAAATGTTAAATTACCACATACCTCTGAGCCTGTCATTTTAGTGGCAAATCTATTCTTATACCATTCTTTTAATTATTGTAGTTTTAAATAATATATTTTAATATCTGGTGGACTGATTTCTCTTTTACTCAGAAAGCAGCATGATCTAGGGATTAAAACCAGAGGCCTTGCAACTTATTTCAGTCTATGGTCTTGGGCAAGTTATTTAACCTTTTTTTGTGCCTCCCTCAGTTCAATGGGGATAATAAAAGTAAGTATCACATAGGGGTGCTACAGGATCAAAGCAATTTTTGCTCCTGCTTCATTAATGTTTCCCTCATTACTGCTTTCCCATGCAGTCATGCTGTTATCTCTTCCATCTTAAAAATACCCTTTCTAATCCCACTTTTTTAGCTACCTTTTGTCACAGTTCTTTCTTCCTTTTGGCAGTAGAACTTCTCTGAGGAATTATCTGTATTTTCTGTTTCCAATCCTTCTCTTCCCATTCTCTTTCTTAAAGTCATCATAGGGCAAAAAGTTTCCACCACTAACTATTCTGAATATCTGCCATCATAGTTACCAGTAGCTTCCACATTGCTAAATCCTGTGGTAAATCCTTGTCCTTACTTGAAAGCTGTTGCTAGCATTTGATGTAGGTCTCTCTTTCTTGATAAATTTTCTTCATTGTTTTCTAGGATAGCATGCCTTCTTGGTTCTCTCTGCCCCATTGGTTGCTTCTCAGTTTCCTCCATTGGTTTCTCCTAGTCTTTCTTACTTAATTTGGAGGGCATCAAAACTCAGTATTTGACTTTTTATCTTTTCTTTTTACATTTGCTGCATCTAATCTCATGTCTTTAAATACCAAAGTATTCAGCCTAGCCCTTTTATCTGAATTCCAAGTTTATATATCTAATTAATTTATTTGGCGTCTCCACAGAATTGTCATCTCAAAGTCGGTATGTTAAAAAGTGACTTCCTTTTTTTTCTCTTTCAAACCTATTTTATTTAGCTGCAGCCTTACCGTTTCTGTTGATGGCAGATCCATCTTTCTAGTGGCTCAGGTAGAAACAGTGGAGTCATCTTTTTCTTAAATTTTCTAGTTGTTTTTGTTTGATATGTAAGAAAGCTGTTGAAAGTTTTATATTTAATTTGTAGTAGTAAGCTCATTATTTTTGTACTCATTTGTTTTTGGTTTTGTATGTATTTTCACATATAAAAGCATTAATCTACAAGAATTATTTTGCCCTCTTGGGGCGCCTGGGTGATTCAGTCAGTTAAGCGTCTGACTCTTGATTTTTGGCTTATGATCTCAGGGTCATGGGATCCAGCCTTGCCAAAGGCTCTGCAGTCAGAATGGAGTCTGCTTATTCATCTCCCTCTGCTCCATCCTCCCCATGTCTTGTTCAATTACAGTTGGTTAGCAGATTCATTTCTTGACATTAAGCAATAACTACTTTTGCCTTAAATTCTAAACAGCTTTGGAATTAGGGTCCAGTGACTTTTGAACTGCTTGAAATAATATTAATTCTTCCCAGGGCTAGTAGAACATGAAATTTGTAGTTCCTAGGAAAGCTGCACCACATCTACTAATGGATTGTTGGTTGATACCAATTTCTGTAGTACCTATAATTTTATATTTAATTTTAAATGAAATTAAATGAGAATTACATTGAATTAAAAGAAGCATTTATATTCAGTTTTAGAATGACTTTATTCCTAAGTATATTGTTGTGGAAAGTTACATTCTTTCAAGCTTAATAAAATACAGATCTCTTGGGTTGAAAGATAAAATGTTGTTTCATCCAGACTGCTAGCTCTATTTTCTCAATGATAAAGAACATTCTCCCTCTCCCCCCACCGTACTAAAGGAGAGCCTGAGTTTCAGCCTATGTAGAACGTTTGTGTCTTTTATTGAAACATACTCTCTGGGCTTCTCTGCCCAAATTAGAGTGAATAGTTTTTCACATGCTTAGGAAAGGGACATTTCAGGAGGACTTGTAAACTTTTCCTATTTTATTTCCTTTGGAATTGTTGTCAGAGGTGGTGAAAATCTTATTGGGGAAAAAGGAAAGTAAGGATATAAGACAGAATGTGAGAAACCAGTGTGTATTAATATGTGGAATGAAGTTTTAATGGTTATGGGGGAAAAAAGGTACGTAATGACTACTTGCAACTTCTTACCGGTTTAATTCTTTCCTGGAAATTACTTAACAAATGTTAACTTAAAATGACTTGGATTAAAACTCTCTGTTGTTAAGGTAAGGGTTTGAATTCTGTGTTGGATAAAATGATTCTGTGTCAGAAACATGTACTGGTGAGTTGTGCATGTGGGTGGTAGTTCTGAGCAAGGTGATCATAAGCCTAATTTGCTTGGGAAAGTCCTTTGTATGCCTGTTATCCTGCCGTAATTATTCCTAGCACCCCTGCATTTTCATTTTTCCCTTGAATATTATTGCAAACTTAGTGGTTTAATAGAACACAGAATTTTAAACTCAATTCTGTAGGTCAAAAGTCCAACATGGGTCTCATGATGCTATAATCTAGATGTCAGAGAACCTCTTTCTGTTCATTCAGTTTTTGGGGCAAAATTTAGTTCTTTGTGGTTGTAAGACCTAGGTCTCCATTTTCTTGTCTCCTATAAACCAAGAGCAATTTCCAGTTTGTATAGGGAGTTGTATCTGGGCTTATGATCACTGTCTCCATTTTCAACCAGCAGCAACAAGTTGAATCCTTCTCATCTGCTGCTCTCTGACTCTTCTCCTGTAGCATCTTTCTTTCTGACTCAGGTGATTAGGATGAGCCTACCAGTGTAATCCAGGATAATTTCTCCATTTTGAGGTCCATGACTATAATCACATCTTGAAAATCCCTTTTGCCATGTAAGGTAACATATTCACAGGTTCTAGGGGTTAAGGCGTGGACATCTTTGAGGGAGTTGGTGCGTTATTCTGCCTTCCACAGCACCTTTTCACTCTTGGGAGTGACCCAGTTTGGACACAATGATATGATTATTCAATTTCTAAGTAGCCAATTCAATTATTTCAAATAGGAGTAAAGCCCCAAACTCAAGTTTTTGTCTCCCTTTCTTAAAATTTTGTCTCAGTAGTTCTTTCCGTTTTTACTTCCTCTCCTAGGTTCTCTTTGATACCTTTGCAAAGGTCATGAGTAGATTTTCCAGCTCACTTGATAGAAGTCAGCATGGAGAGTATATGTGATTTCTTTTTTGCCCTTGTTTATGAATAAAGGAGCCACATGACTTATAGTCTGATGGCTTATATCATTCTTTTGATCTTTGGTCATTGCAGACTGCATGTCCTCAGTGTTTAGTGACAAGGGAGTAGGCAAATTCTGAGGTTGTGCTGCTGCTTGTGCTGGACATTGTCATTAGACTGTTACTTGGCAAGGAAGAAGAATTAAGACAGCCTTCCCCCCGCCCCCCTTTAGGTTTTATTTAATATGGAGAAATAGCTGGGCATTGCATTCATTCAAACAGCTGCTGATTTTGTTTTGGAGGGGGTGGGTTATTATTTTATAGAATCAATTTTACTAGTGCAGCTGTCTTTTAAAAAGTAGATACTTGAATGTTTTTATTTCACATTTTTGAAAATTTTTATTAAACTACATTAATTGAAGAAAATGATTATGTATTTTTTTTGTGTATCTAAAGACCAAATTGCCATTTATGTCTCCTCTTCAACTTAAATTTGTAGTCTGGAATTTTTCCCAAAGCACAAAATATAATTTGTATTCAAATGGATTAATTGGTTCCTTGGACAATCTAAACAAAGACCAATTTATGATTTTTAATCCTATATCTTGTTTTAATAAGCTAAGTAGATATTTGATACTTGCTGATTTATATATACTTGTGTCCTTAATTTAATAGTGAATCCATCAGAGTTTAGATTTAGTAATTAATGCATAAGATGAAACTGGCGCTACATACCTCTCAAGTTAATTTCTTTCTTTTCAGTTTACAATGCCAGTTTTACACTCCATTTGCTGTCAGTGAAAATGTAGGCGGCAGACACGCCACATATTTATCATCACTAAGTTCACTATATCATACAGGAAAAGTACATTAATATGCCATGCAGAAAATCTAACACACATAAACAACCACTTAGCATTTTTTAAGAACATATCTGACTTATTGATTAGCTTAAATATCTTTTAGTAGAGTGAGACACCCACATAGAGTGCATACGTTCACTTACTTATCAGAACAAGTGCTTCTTGTGCTGATGAATGAGCACATCTCCTCTTTATGTATCGTGATGAAGATCAGACCTTCAAAAGCTTTCCCCTTTCCATTGGAATCCCTAAATCTTGACACAATTAAATTATTCCCAGGGTTCTTCAGATAAAGTGCACTCTGGAAAACAACTTTTTAAAAACCTTATTATACATTTACATTAATGGTTGGTGTTCTAAGTCTCTTTTCCTGAAGTTTGTGCTGTTTTTCTCTGTTCTAGGCTCAGTGGTGGGTGGAGTGGGGTTTGAGAACTTAATTTCTGTTTTCCCTATGAACACTGTGTTCTACAGGCTGCACCCTGTAAATTAATCTTAAGTTGGATGTGTGTATGTTTTAAAAAATATGTACTATACCAGTTAGATTTTTTCTTCACTGGAATATTTTATTGAAATTAGGAAATACCAAAATGTAATATCTAGTTTACATAGACACTAACCTAAACCTGAGAAAACAGTAATAATAAATAATGTAGTTAATTAAAAAATGGGAGGAGTAATGTAACTGATATAAAGCCCAAGGAGCAGATGAAAATGTCTTTCTTGTAGTCTTTTATGGGTAGTTACATTATATACATTCCAGAATTAACACATTTTATTTTATTTTTTTTTTAAAGACTTTATTTATTTATTTGACAGAGAGAGATCACAAGTAGGCAGAAAAGCAGCCAGAGGAAGAGGAGGAAGCAGGCTTCCCGTTGAGCAGAGAGCCCGATGCGGGGCTTGATCCCAGACCCTGAGATCATGACCGGAGCGGAAGGCAGAGGCTTAACCCACTGAGCCACTCAGGTGCCCCCAGAATTAACACATTTTAGAAGAAAAGTGTCCTCGCTTGCTTGCTTGCTTGCTTGCTTGCTTTCTTTCTTTTTTTTGTTTTTAGTGAAGTAATACAATAGGAAGTTACATGTTTAAAAGTTCTATAGTTTCCTGAGATACTTAGTTTTTCCCTGTGGTTTATATCCTCATATTTTCTCTCTAAAACAAAAACAGTATTTAAAATTCGTATTTCCCTGCACTGCTTTCTAAGACCCTGTGTGTTTACTAACTTTGGTTAAGGTTTCTGTGAGTGCCCTCTCTTGGATATTGTGTCCTTATTTCTTGAGTCATTCCCTCCAGCCTGAACTATCTAATAAAGCCAGTTGTTCCATTTTGTTTTGTTTTAGTTAATTTCCACAGATACATTTGTATACTTTGTTAAATAGTGTGGAATTATCTTGAGTCTCTGCTCTTTACTATTTCTTTCCCTTCCTTTTTGAAGATTTTAAACTGTTAGAGTTTCATCAAGAACTCCAAAATCTGTAGCTCTACGTATAACCTCATTCTCAAATCTCTATTTCTCATTTCTTCCTGTCTTGAGTACTGTTTTCCACCACAGTGAATGTCTGGAACTGAAAACACATTTTGCCCCTTACCTGTTGTTTCCAGCCAAATCCAGCCATTCTTGACTTCCTTCTCATTGCCCTCTAGATTCTTTCTCTTAACCCAGCAATTCATGGTCTCCTCCCTTACCCATAGTATCTTATTACTCAGTGGTTATAGGCATAGTAGTTTTTGCTCCTGCCAGTTCCTCGTTCCTTACCATTCCTCCAAACTGGCCTTAATGCACTCCTCTACAGCCTTATTCTTGGAATACTTAAGAGGCTTTTGCTTTCCTTAAATCTGTCCCATATATTGTCAGATTAATCTTCCTAAGGCATTGCTTTTACTCTGTCACTCTCTTGCTCAGGAACCTTCAGTGGTCTGACTTTGTCTATAGATTGAAATTTGGAGTCTCTAGCCTAATCTGCCAAGTTCTCTTATAAAGTCATACTAATTTACCATTAACCTTATCCTCCACTACTCAGTAATAAAAATTCTCCTATTTCTGTCAAGGTGGGTCCAACATACTAAGAATCCTACATTTGCACATCCTTTCTCATTTCACAGTATTTGTCCCTTCTCCTCCTTTGTACATGGTGATCTCTCTCCTATTTTCTTTTTGCTCCTCCAAAGCTTACATTTTCCAAACTGCAGCACATGTCTTACCTTCTCTGTGAAATCTTCCTGAACAGTATGGCCTTGTGTGATCTCACCATCTTCTGAACTCCTGTTTGCTTTGTTGCTATTTACAAGGTACTTTCTGTCTGGTGTTTTGCACTCTTGTTCTTAGTTGGGTCTAGGCCCTGTGTGGATAAGTGGATTTTAAGTGTCCAGAGAGCAGGGACCATGTTCTGTTTCTTTGCATCTCTCTTATGGGCTAAGTACAGTTCATTAAAAGTCTCAGTTGATAAACTGATTTTTGCTCACTTACTAGTTCCACAAATATTAATTTTATTACCTAAACTTAAACACTACTGTTAAAGAGTTAAACATAAGAGGTATGAAACCTGCTTTCATGGACTTTCATATTCTAGAAGGGAGAGAGAAATAGTCTACAGCCAATTTAACAGGGCCTATTTAAGTATAATTGAGGAATATGATTTGCCACTTTTTGACAAGTAAAAAAAAATAGAAAATTGCCTCCTCCCCCACCCCATTGTTACTTGTATGTATAATTTTTCTTATTTTAAAAATAAATTTTAATAGGGTATATTGCCCTTGAATTCATAGGTTTTCAAGTGGTAAATCTTGTTTTGTTCTAAGTGTACGTAATACTGATAATGCTTTTTATCTAGCTAAATCCAGTAAACAAAATAATACAATGATTCATATATTTTTGATATTAAAACAATTATAGGAAATTTGTATATCATTTATTTGATATATAAATTGATATGAAATAATTAACAGATAATGAAAATATTTTTAAAAGGAAGATTTGCTAAACTCAGAACTATGAGAACTTCTGAGTTAATATTCTAAAGCTTTCTTTTGTAGGAAAATAAAATTAAAACTGAATATGTTGTTGGACACATTATTATTTTAGCTTTAACTGTTTCTTCCAGTGGCTTGAACAACATGTATTTCATAGGTATGATTTTTTTGAGATTGTAATAACCATAGAAAGTTAATGTTAAAAGAATGGCAAAGTATGCACTGACACGAAAAATTATTGTATTTGCAAATGTAAAATCATAATTGACATAAATGTTATAGTTAGGAACATTATGAATGTAAATATGCCTTCTCTATTCTCAGTCCTGTAATGCCATTCTTTGTCCAGTGGGAGATGAAGAGTGATGTTGAGACTGCTGTTTAACCTATTATAACAGCTTTAAAAAAAATTAAATAGCGTTGATGTAAATATGAGGAGAGAAAAGAGTATTTATCTCCATTAAGTGACATAAAAAGCCATGGTAAGAATAACAGGCGGGTGGGTGTACATTAAGCAGTGAAATCCCTAAATTCAGATGCTAATTATAAGCACAAGGACAATTGCCTCCCACATACTTGACTGTTGTATATTTTCTTTAGTCAAAGGCTAATTCAGAGTTTGTGAAGTGGCTTTTAGTTTTTCACTTCCCCTTAACATATATGTTTAAAAAAAAAAACAATAAAAAACAGTAGAAACACTTCTCCTGGACTGTGATTTTGACAAATATAGACAGAATATTAAACCAAATACTACAAAGATAATTCACATGCTTACTCTTGGATAGTCTTTATTGAGTGTCTTATCTCCTTCCCACTATTAAAAAGCAAATATTTAGTAGTAAAGTTTAAGTTTCTGAAGTATATTTGAGCATAATTTACTTGCTGTGGTGTACTGAGGACTAATTTAAAGCTTAGATTGTGAAAGGATGTATTAGTATTTGTTTAGATTATTACTATTTTTTTTGAACTTCTTTTGATTATGGTCTCTGGCATCTTGTCTTAAAAGTACAATACTGCTTTTTTCCATTATCTGAGAAAAAGAAATTTCCTCTGCATTTTCTATAGAACCTTTTTAATGGTGCTTTTGTAACGTGTTCATCCATTGTTGAAAGGGTCCATAGTATGGAAACCCTGTTCTTAGAAGGTAGATAGCTTTTAATTGTAGAATAGCAGGGAAAGTGTTAGAGTCTTAAATTATTTTTAAAACTCTGTATTTAGAAATAGAAATACAAAAAACCTCTTTGTAATTTTGCCACTTTTTTTTTTATTCTTAGGTATGCTTTTTATTTAGCTTTTAGTAACTTGTAATTTAAGATCACAGTTATTAGGTGTATTTCTGCATTTTATATATCGCTCCCAGATGCTACAGTATTAGTTTTTATCACTGCATATTTTATGAAATGTCAGCCTTCTGTTGGCTGTTCACGCAGCATTGTTAGTGATCAAAGACACAACATAAAGGAGAATCTAAACAGTTGGCTTATCTTTGTCCTTCATTGTGAAAAATACTATAAAATTACTTTATTATAAGAAGTCAAATAGAGGCAAAATCTAAAATGCAGTAAAAGAATAAATGTCTTTGCTTTTCAGTGAAATAAAATCTTAAAATATTTAATATCAAGAAAACCAGCACTAAAGAGAAATAATTTCTAGTTTTACAAAGTTTTTTTTGGTAAGGAATGAGGCAAATATGTTGTATGTACTGTTGGTATACTCTGCTGACTGACAGTGCTATGCCTAGAAAAAGCCATATAGTTTTTGTCAATGTAAGAGGCTACTCAGTTTAAACTTTTAATTTTGTTACTCAAAATACATTTTAGAAAAGTGGTTATTAGTTTTAGTGTGTGCATTGTTTAAGTTGTATGTTATCCGGTTTATTATTTTTCTTGAATTGACTTACTTTGTAGTTTAAAACTTTACTCCATAGATTTAAAAATCTTTTTTTGCTCTGGGTTAGTGATTTCAATATCAAGATAAAAGTATGGAATGGGAAGAAATTCTCAAAGCCTGAAAGAAAATCTGTAAAATAAAAGTCTTGAATGATTTTGATCAGCTGTTGTGTATGCCCACCACAGCAGTTGGTTCAGTCAATTTTATGTTTTGAGATGGTTTTATTAAAATGAGCTGCTGCTTTCAGTAAATCATTGAGAAAGATGCTGGCTTTACACATGCCTTTTTTTGGTGGAGGCAGGGCAATAATGGTTTCTCTTTGCAGCCTTGTAAGTCAGTAAAGTCGGAGAAAATTCCTGACCACCACAGAAGTCAGTATGTTTCTGTGTCATTGGTTTGGGTATTTGGAAGTAGAAGTAAAATTAAAATGAGGATTTAGACTAAAAAGTGATTTTTTTTTTTTACATGTACTTTTATGGCAGTTGGCAGGAAACTGCCATTTCTAAAGGAAAATAATTGTCATCAGGTAATAATGGTTTTTTAGTATCTTCTTTTATTGCACATTTTTATTTTTATAAAAGAATGAAAGATGGTTTTTGTGTGGGAGAATTAGACTTTTGAAAAACAGCTTAAAAGACATAGCTATGAATAGTTGTAACTTAGGGGCCTCATCTTTTTGTCCTGAGGTGCCTGAAACCCCCACCCAAAGTGTGGTCCATAGTTCAACAGCAGTGGTGTTACCTGAGAGCTTGTTAGAAATGCAGAATATTGGGCCCAACCCCATGCCTACTAAATCACCATCTTCATTTTTATCAAATTGCCATTTGCATGCCCATTAAAGTTTGAGAAGAACAACTGTAATACTTCTGAGTCAAAATCTCTCATTTGCTCAGGGTGTGTATGTTTTATTGTGGGATGCTGATAATGGAGTTGGGCATTTGCAATTGGAGAGTTGGAGGAGGAAGTGTAAGCTCACATCAGAATTGTAGTTAGGACCCTGAAGAAGGCAATCTAGAACTCAGAGGGATTTGATCTGTAAGTAATTGCAGTTACAATCAGTCACTACTTTGTATCAGACATGGGAAGCTTTATATCATCCTGCTGATGTTAAGCTGGTGGTTTCTTCTGGTTTTTAAGTGTCTTTATCAAATTCCAGATATTCTGATGTTTTCTCCCACTAACAGTGTAGTAGTCAGCATTTCCAAACTGTATTCATTCTATGGTGTATTTTCCCTAGGAGGTTCTCCGAGTAGAGAGAGAACCCATGGTCAAATTTTGGAAAGCACTGTATACTTTCTTTCTTTCTCGGAGAATCACAATATACATTTATTTATATTTAAATATCTGAGGGATGCCTGAGTGGCTCAGTCGGTTAAGCGTCTGCCTAAGCGTCTGCCTTGTTTTTGCTGACTCACGTTGGGCTCCTTGTTCAGTGGGGAGCCTGCTTCTCCCTCTGCCTGCTGCTCCCCCTGCTTGTGTGCACTCTCTCTCTCTGACAAATAACTAAATAAAATCTTTAAAAATACAAATAAATATCTGAGAATCTGGTGTAGCTTAATTCAATTTAGCATTTCTCCAAATTAATTTGACCATAGCATGATGCCCACCCCTCTCTTTTTTAAAAGGCAACCATTATTATCTTTTTCATTAGCATATGCAAACTGACTTCTTTCCATTATTTAATCTTTTTTTCTTTTTCCATGTTTTTATTTAAAATTCTAGTTCGTTAACCTACAGCGTGATGTTGGTTTCAGGGGTAGAACTCAGTGATTTATCAGTCGCATACAACACCTGGTGCTTACCATATCAATGCCTTCCTTAATACCCATCACTCATCTAACCAATCCCCTACCCACTTCCCTCCATCAACCCTCATTTTGTTCTCTATCCTTAAGAGTCTCTTACGGTTTGTTTCCCTCTCTTTTTTATTTTTTTCCCCACTTCTATATGTTCATCTATTTTGTTTCTTAAATTCACATACGAGTGAAATCATAGGGTATTTGTCTTTCTCTGACTAATTTTGCTTAGCATAATATGCCCTAGCTCCATCCAAGTTATTGCAAATAGCAAAACGTCATTCTTTTTGATTACTTGGTAATATTCCATTATGTATAGATCATATCTTCTTTATCCATTCATCAGTCGATGGACATTTAGGCTCTTTCAGTAGCTGGGCTGTTGTTGATAATGCTGCTATAAACACTGGGGTGCATGTACCCCTTCGAATCTGTGTTTTTGTATCCTTTAGGTAAATACTTAATAGTGCAATTGCTGGATAACTTTTTGAGGAAACTCCATACTATTTTCCAGAGGGGCTGCACCAATTTGCATTCCCACCAACAGTATAGAGGGTTCCCCTTTCTCTGCATCCTCACCAACATTTTTTTTTCCTGTGTTGTTCATTTTAGTCATTCTGACAGTTGTGAGGTGGTATCTCATTGTGGTTTTGATTATATTTCTCTGATCATGAGTGATGTTGAGCATCTTTTCAATTGTCTGTTATAGCCATCTGGATGTCTTCTTTGGAAAAGTGTTTACCCATATCTTATGCCCATTTCTTAACTGGATTATTTGTTTTTTGGGTGTTGAGTTTGATAAGTTCTTTACAGATTTTGGATACTAACCCTTTATCCGATATGCTGTTTGCAAACATCTTCTCCCTTTTCATAGACTGCCTTTTAGTTTTGTTGATCATTTCCTTTGCTGTAGAGAAGCTTTTTATTTTGATGAAGTCCCAATAGTTCATTTTTGCTTTTGTTTCTATTGTCTCTGATGATGTGTCTAGTAAGAAGTTGCTTGAGGTCAAAGAGGTTGTTCTGTAGGATTTTGATGATTTCTTGTCAGACATTTAGGTCTTTGATCCATTTTGAATTTATTTTTTGTGTGTGGTATAGGAAAATGCTTGTTTCATTCTTTTGCATGTTGCTGTCCAGTTTTCCCAACACATTTATTGAAGATACTATCTTTTGCCCATTTGATACTCTTTCCTGCTTCTTTGAAGATTAGTTGACCATGTAGTTGTGGGTCCATTTTTGGATTTTCTCTTCTGTTGATTGCTGTGTCTGTTTTTGTGCCAGTACCATGCTGTCTTGATGACTTTATAATATGGGCTTTGTAATATAGCTTGAAATTCAGAATCGTGATGCCTCCACTTTTATTTTTCTATTTCAGGATTCCTATGGCTATTTGGGGTCTTTTGTGGTTCCATACACATTTTAAGATTGTTTGTTCCAGCTGCTGGTGGCATTTTAATAGGAATTGAATTTAATGTGTAGATTGCTTTGGGTAGTAGAGACATCTTAACAATGTTTGTTCTTCCAATCCATGCACATGGAATGCTTTTCCATTTCTTAGGGTCCTCTTCAGTTTTCTTCTTGTTTTATAGTTCTTAGAGTACAGATCTTTTACCTCTTTGGTTAAGTTTATTTTATTGGTTTTGGTGCGGTTGCAAGCGGCATTGATCATTGATTCCTTGACTTCTTTTTCTGCTGCTTTGTTATTGGTGTATAGGAATGCAACAGGGGTCTGTGTGTCGACTTTTATTTTTTTTTTTTTAAAGATTTTATTTTTATATTTGAGAGAGAGAAAATGAGAGAAAGAGAGGGAGAGAGAGCTTGAGAGGGGAGAGGTGAGAGGGAGCAGACTCCCCACTGAGCAGGGAACCCTATGTGGGATTCGATCCTGGGACACCAGGATCATGACCTGAGCCAAAGGCAATTGCTTAACCAACTGAGCCTCTCAGGCACCCCATGTGTGTCGACTTTATATCCTGTGCCTTTGCTGAATTCATGTATTAGTTCTAGCAATTTTTTGGTGGGTTTGGAGTTTTTTGGGTTTTCTCCATAAAATATGTCACCTGCAAAGAAGGAAAGTTTGGACTTACTCCTTGCTGATCTGGATGCCTTTTATTTTTTGGTGGTGGTGGTTGTTGTCTGATTGCCGAGGCTAAGACTTTCAGTACTGTTTGTTAAGTAGTAATGGTGAGAGTGGATATACTTGTCTTGTTCTTGACTGTAGGGGAAAGGCTCTCAGTTTTTCCCCATTCAGGATGATACTAGCTGTGGGTCTTTCATATATGGCCTTTATGATGTTGAGGTGTGTTCCATCTATCCCTTCTTTTTGAGTCTTTCTATCAAGAATGGATGCTATATTTTGTCAAATGCTTTTTCTGCATCTGTTGAGAGGATCTTATTCTTTTATTAACGTGGTATGTTGCATTGATTGATCCATTAGTGAATATTGAACCACTCTTGCAGCCCAGGAATAAATCCTACTTGATCATGGCAAATAATTCTTTTAATGCACTATTGAATTTGATTTGCTAGTATCTTGTTGAGAATTTTTGCATCGATGTTTACCAGGGATACTGACCTGTAATTTTTTAGTGAGTTCTTTGTCTGGTTTAGAATCAAAGTAATACTAGTCTTGTAGAAAGAGTTTGAACGTTTTCCTTCCATTTCTATTTTTTGGAACAGTTTGAGAAGAATAGTTATAAACTCTTCTTTAAGTGTCTGGTAGATTTCCCCTGGGAAGCCATCTGGGGCTGGACTTTTGTTTGTTGGGATATTTTTGATTATTGTTTCAATTTCTTTGCTGGTTATAGATCTGTTCAAATTTTCTATTCCTGTTTCAATTTTGGTAGGTTGTATGTTTCTAGGAATTTGTCCATTTCTTACCAGATTGCCCAGATTGTTGTTATATAATTTTTCATAATACTGTCTTATAATTATTTGTATTTCTGTGGTGGTGGTTGTGATCTCTCCCTTTTCATTCATGATTTTTTAAAAATTTGGGTCTTTTATCTTTTTGATGAGTCTGGCTGGGGGTTAATCAATTTTTTAATTCTTTCAAAGAACCAGTTCTTCATTTCATTGCTCTGTCTACTGTGTTTTTTTTTTTTTTCCTGTTGTTATTGTTGTTCTATATCATTTATTTCTGCTCTAGGCTTTATTATTTCCCTTCTTCTGCTGGCTTTAGGCTTTATTTGATGTTCCTTTTCTAGCTCCTTTAGGTGTAAGGTTAGGTTGGATATTTGAGACTTTTCTTGCTTCTTGAGGTAGGCCTGTATTGCAATATACTGCTCTTTTAGGACTGCCTTTGCTGTATCCCAAAGGATTTGGACTGTTGAGTTTTCATTTTCATTTGCTTTCATGTACTTTTAAATTTCATCTTTAATTTCCCTATTAACCCTTTCATTCTTTAGTAGGATGTTCTTTAACCTTCATGTATTTGTGGTCTTTCCAAATTTTTTCTTGTGGTTGACTTCAAGTTTCATAGTATGGTGGTCTGAAAATATGTATGCTCTCAGTCTTTATGTACTTGTTGAGGGCTGATTTATGACCTCGTGTGTGATCTGTTTTGGAGACTGTTCTATGTGCACTTGAAGAGAATGTGTATTTTGCTGTTTTAAGATTAAATGTTCTTAATATATTTGTTAAGTCCACGTTGTCCAGTGTGTCATTAAATCCATTGTTTCTGTGTTGATTTTCTTTCTAGATGATCTGCCCATTTTAGTGTATCAGGTGTTGAAGTCCCTTGGTATTACTGTATTATTATCAATGGGTTTCTTTATGTTTGTTATTAATTGATTTATATATTAGGGTGGTCCCAAGTTGGCATAAATATTTACAATTGTTAGATCTTCTTGATGGGTAGATCCCTTAATTATGATTTAATGCTCCTCTTCAACTCTTGTTACAGTCTTTGGTTTAAAATCGAGTTCATCTGATATAAGTGTGGCTACTCTGGCTTTCTTTTGGCATCCATTATGCCCTCACTTTCAATCTGCACATGTCTTTAGGTCTAAAATGGGTCTGCTGTAGACAGCATATAAGTGGGTCTTTTTCTTTCTTTCTTTCTTTCTTTTAATCCATTCTGATACCTTATGTCTTTAGACTGGAGCATTTAGTTCATTTATGTTCAGAGTGATTATTGAAAGATATGTACTTATTGCCATGTGTTACCTGGTAAAGTTGGTGTTTCTGGTGATATTTTCTGTTCCTTTCTAATCTTTGTTGCTTTTGGTCCCCCCCCCCCACCAACTCCCCAACAAATACACTCAAAGAATCCCCTTAATATTTCTTGCAAGACTGGTTTAGTGGTCATGAACTTCTTCAGTTTTTGTTTGTCTGGGAATCTCTTTCTTTCTATCCTTAATGACAATCTTGCTGAATAAAGTATTCTTGGCTGCATATTTTTCCCATTCAGCATGTTTAATATATCCTCCCATTCTCTTCCGGCCTGCAAGAGTTTTGTGGACAGATCTGCTATGAACTAGACTTGTCTTCCCTTCTAGGTTAAGGACTCTATTTCCCTTGCAACTTTCAGAATTCTTTCCTTGTCTGTGTATTTTGTGAATTTGACTATGCTATGCCTTGCAATGACCAGTTTTGTTTAATTTAATGGGATATAATCTGTGTACATTTAATCTGTGCTCCTTGGATTTTGATGTCTTTGCCCTTCCCAGATTAGGTTTGTTTTTAAGCTACAATTTGCTCAAATAAACCTTCTGTCCCTTTTTCTTCCCATCCTCTTGGACTCCTATGATGGGAATGTTACTCTGTTTTAGTAAGTTGATGAATTCCCTAAGTCTTCCTTTGCGATCCATTACCTTTGTTTCCCTCTTTTTATTTTCATTATTTTCATAATTTTATCTTCTGTATCCCTGATTTGTTACTGTGAGTCATCCATCCTTATTGTCATGGCATCCATTTGGGTTTGCATCTTTGTTATAGCATTTTTAATGTTGGCTTGACTAACTTTTAGATTTTTTATCTCTTTAGTAAGGGATTCTCTTATGTCATCTGTGCTTTTTTTCAAGCCCAGCTAGTTTCCTTATAATTGTTTAAATTTTGGTTCAGACATCTTACTTATTATCTGTATTGATTAAATCCCTAGCCATTTCTTCCTGGTGTTTCTTTTTGGGTGAATTCCTTCATCTTGTCATTTAGGAAGGTCAAAACCAAACAAAAAAGCAAAATAAAAATTAAAAAAATAAGTAAATAAATGAAGTGAGGTGTGTTTTGGTCTGTTTGCTAAGAGAAGCTTCATAGAAAAAAAAGAGGAAAAAAAAAAGATGAAAGGTAAATGTAAATAAATAAATCAAGCACTTCTCTTTTTGTGTCTAAAACAAAACCAAAAAGAAGCCCAAAGGAAGCAAGATCCTGTTTTCTGTAGGGCTGAAGCTGTGCAGCACTCTTTATGATCAGTAGACTTGGCACAGGTGAAAGATTTGTGCTGGTCTTCTGGAGGAGGGGCCTGCTGCTCTCATTCTCAGGCGTGTTTGCCCTAGTGAAGATGAACCTGCAGGGCTCAGTGAGCCAGGGCTTGCAGCACCTCTGGTCTCCTCTTGGTGGTTATGTTTAGCTCACCGAGTTAAGTCAGTTTTGGTAGGAGATCGCTTTTCTGTTTCTCTGGAGTGGGAGATCCATGCCTACCACTCTTCAGGAAGCCCTTACTGATGAGTAGACATCCCCCCTTGTGTCCCAGGCTTTTGTCAGATCACCTCCTTCACCCTGTCCTTGACCGAGCTGTCCTCCTGGTGGTGTAACACTCCAATGTTTTATCTCAATCATGGCTATGTTTCACAACCCTACACTTCAGAGACCTCTGTGGTGGTGACTGACTGATCCTCTGGAGCAGGGATTTGCTTTGATGTGGCCCATGCTGCCTTGTCTCAGAAAACAGTCCCATGACTGCATGGAGTTTATGGTACCACAAAGCTGGCGCCAGGGTATGCTGCCTTCAGCTGGAGTCTTTGTTCCTATATTAGTGAACAGGCAGCTCGATGAAGCCCCCAGGATCCTTTGCCAGAGGAGAGGCTGTATCACCTCTATCAAATGCACTCTAAGTAAGGGAGCCACTTCTTCTCATGTGACCCAGGGGATCCTCAAACTGCACTGCCTCCTCATAGGGCTCTGTATTGCTTCCCATCCAGAGCACCCCTAAACCTGTTTGGTATGACCGTGGCTGTGGCACTGACCTCTGAAACTTCAGACTCTGTGCTCCACTGTTTATAAAAGAAAAAAAACAAACAAACCTGGCTGTACTGAAACCCTCTCCTATTTCTCAGTCAGCAGTTTTGGGAAATAGTTTTCTTGTGTATTTACCTGTCCATGTTTTCACTTTTTCTCATTATTCCCTCCATGATCAGGGCTCCCTCCCCTGTGCAGTGCCCATGGCACTTTTCTCCCAGGAGTCAACCCTCCCTTGTTCTTACCTTCCATGGGTGGTGTTTTCTGTTTGTAGACGTGCAGCTTTGTTCTCCAAGACTTCAGATGGATATCTTGAGTGTTCAGAATGATTTGATATTTTTTTAGCTGTGTTTGAGGGAGGAGGCAAGCTTAGGATTGCCTACTCATCTTCAATCTTAACTCTCTTCCCTAGTATTTATTCTTTTTGATCAAAATAAGAGATGTTTTGAAACTGTCATTACATTATTCTGCTTAAAACAGACTTTCCTGAATTGTTATTTAAGGGGTAAAGTTATTGGTACAGCCTTTGTACGCTGAAGGGGTTAAACATGGCACACATTTTCAAGGCGCGAATAACTAAGAAAGCATCTTTTGGAAAGTAAACGTTGAAGAGATCCCAGTCAGGTTTGGTGGGTAGATGGAAGGTTCCTGTGTTTCTAGAATGAGGAAAACCATGAGGAGTGGAGCAAGTTAAACATTTGAGTTCAATAATTGTTTACTGAAATCCTTAGTGTAGAATAGGTTCTGTACTTAGCCTTCACTATACTGTAGTGTGAAAGATACAGTTCTGCCTCTGGTTGTTTATTGGAGTATGTATAGTTCATCCTGATAGATGTCTGAGAGCTAGTATCTAGAAAAATAGGATTTTTCCTGGAGATTTAGAAAAACTAATGTTGACCAGAATACTGTACTGGAGAACCAGAGGCAGGATGCAGTTGTACTGACAGGTGCCTACAGTTGAGGAAAATAGAGGAAAGAAATGAAGAAAGAGAATTTCAAAAGGTAGGATAAGGAAGACCAAACAACTTTGGAAATGTTAGTGGGGCTGAATCTGTCACCTAAAAAAAAAAAAAACAAAACTAATTAAATACTAAAAATCCAGTGTATCTGATAGATAAAACCAATGTTAGACTCTGGAGTAAGACTGGGCTTACCTGCTGATCACATCACATTGTGAGACCTCATTCTCACTGTCACATGGAATTAAAATGGTAGGAAAGAGAGTAAATGGCGGCTTAAAAAATACTTCTAAGTAGGAATAAATTCAAACTTAGGGAAGAGTTGAATTTTTACCTGGATTCAGTTACTTTAAGATTTTACCCCGTTGGCTTTATCATTTAGGTGTTTTCTCTCCTTTCCCTCTCAACTTCTACACAGATATTTTTTTTTCCCCCGAACCTGTTGAACAGAGATTACAGAGATCGATATACCATTCTAAAAGTACATCAGTGTATATATCCTAAGAATAGGGATATTTTCTTCCATACCTAGTATAATGAATAGCTTCAGTAAATTCAACATGGATATAATACTTTAATCTATCATTCATATTCTACATTTATCAGATGAACCAATAATATTTTTATAGTATTTTTCCCCCTTCATTAAGAATTCTGTCTAGAATCAGTTACTGCATTAGTTGTCATGTCTCTTTACCTTTCTTTAGTCTGAAATGGTTCCATAGCCTTTCTTTGTCTTTTTTGACATTGACATTTTTTAATAATATGGTCTTTCATTTGTCTATCTATCACTCTTTATTTGGAATTGCCTGCTATTTCCTCATGATTAGACTCAAGTTATATATTCCACTCAGAATACATAGATGTAGTTATGTCCATCTCAGGCTGTCACATATGGAGGCACGTTGGTCATGTTAATTTTTATCCTTTGGCCAGTGATGTTAATTTTTATCATTTGGTCAGCATGTTGTCAGATTTCTCTACTCTAGAGTTACAGTTTCTTTCTCCTGCAACTAACTAATAAAAAGTCTGTGGGGAAACAGTTTAAGATCATGCAAGTATCCTGCTCCTCATCAAAATTTCCACCTAGATTTAGCCTCTATTAATGATTATTACCTGATACAATTTTTTTTAAAGATTTTATTTATTTATTTGAGAGAGAGAGGTTGAGAGCACAAATAGGGCGAGGGGCAGAAGGATAAGGAGAAGCAGACTCCCCACTGAGCAGGGAGCCTAACACAGATCTAAATCCCAGGATCCTGGGATATTGACCTGGGCTGAAGGCAGACACTTAACTGACTGAGCCACTCAGGCCCCTTGGAACAGTTTTTTCTATAATGGGTGCAGACTGCTGATATTCCAGTTCTAGCCCCCTTCCAGTCAACATCAGCATTCTGATATAAGCAAAAACTGTTCCTTGACTGACTAATTTACAGTTGACCCTCGAACAATGTGGGTTTAAACTGTGGGTCCACATTTATATGCATATTTTTCTGATAAATACAGTGCAGTATTATATATAAATATATTTACATATAAATATATTTATAAATAGAAATATATTTTTTCTTACTCCGGATTCTCTTAATATTTTCTTTTCTCTATCTTAATTTTAAGAATACAGTATGTAATGCATATACAGAATATGTGTTAATTGACTGTTTATGTTATTAGTAAGACTCTGGTCAAGAATAGGCTATTAGTCGTTAAGTTTTGGGGGAATCAAAGTTAATTTGTGGAGTATTTTCTTTTTCTTTTTTTTTTAATTTGTGGAGTTTTGACTGAGTGGGATGTTGGTGCCCTTAATCCCTGCATTGTTCAAGGGTCAGCTCTGTTTATTCATTCAATTGCTGATCATTGGTATTAGCTTAGGAATATCTGTTCTTTTTAGTGCTTTATAATTCATTACTGAATTATAAATTTTCCAGGTTTTGTTAGTGTATTAATGCATAGAAAGATCTACTGAGAAAAGAGGCTGAGCTAAAATAATAGCATTTATATGGGGTCTCAGATTTGCAATTTGGGGACCACAGATTTGGGACAGCAGCTCAAGTAATGTGTCTCTTTCCCCCATGTCCCCAAACAAAGGTCAAGGGTTTTCTAAGGACAAAAGGGAATGCCTACACACACACACACACACACACACATATTTTTTTTTACAAAAATTTTGATTGGTGTTGGCAGCAGAAAACTAATCTTGGCTGAATATAATTGGTTAAAGTTATCACCAAGCAAAGTCTCTTACTTTAGCAAATTGCAGGCTGAGTCCTTGGAATACTTCCTGTTTGGCCCAGTTCAAAAGTTCATGGTTCCACCTGGTGAGGACATGCATTTGGCCCATCTCTTTAATGGGCTCTGGCTCCATTTTAAAACCCCCTAGTGACTTAATTTTATTTTATCTTTCACAACATTTCCCTATTACATTTTTGAGTGCTTTCTTCCTTTCTGGCAAAACAAATTGTCACAGACTTATCTTTGATCTATTCTGTGCTGGTTCTGGACAGCCATTTCCCTGAAGAGCACTGGTTGGTATTAGTGGAGGAGTCATGTTAGAGATCGAGATCTGGGTGCTCTTGCACCCGTTATTACTGGATTGTGCTCATCTCTACAGGGTCTTGGCTTTTAGGCCATTTTACAGAGGACAGAGCTAGGAAATGTGTGTATATATATATATATATACATATATATATATATATATATGACACATTTACATTGACACATAAATATATCCATGCATTCATACTAATAAACGTACATTATACATTTTAGAAATCATTAGGTCACACCAGTGTGTCTAATGCTAATCCATGCCCACAGGGTTTTTCCTTGTCTTCCACCTTCCCATATTTATATGTCTCTTCTTTCATAGTGAGAACATTGGCTTCCAGTAGCATCAACACATTAACTTACTGTGCAACTCATTAATACTCCAAAATCGTTTCAGAATTGGTTAATTATACCACTACAACAAAAATCTACCGAAAAGAATTCAATATTGGTTTGAAGTACTCTTTCTTCACCCCACTGAATTCTGTGGACTATATCTAATCAACTACTATACTCATAATTATTTCAATTATTTCTTTCTTTTTTATTCCTTAAATATGGATTTGGTATTAAATTGAAATACAGTTCAGTTCACTCATTTTAGTTTCCTGTCAGCTTTTGAATTTTTCATTCTTTTTTTTTTTTAAGATTTTATTAATTTATTTGGTAGACAGAGATCACAAGTAGGCAAAGAAGCAGGCAGAGAGAGAGGGGGGAAGCAGGCTCCCTGCTGAGCAGAGAGCCCGATGCGGGGCTCGATCCCAGGACCCTGAGATCATGACCTGAGCCAGAGGCAGAGGCTTAACCCACCCCTTTAATTCTTTATGTCTTTGTTAATTTAATTTTTTGAATATGTAGAAAATGATCATTTACTTTTTCCAAAGTAAAATTTTATGAAAAGGTATTCTCAGAAAAGTGTCACTTTATTTCCCCCATTTCACCACATCATAATAGGTATCCCATTATGTTGTTTTATAGTTCACTCTTCCTTTTCTAAAGATAGGCAGATAAATTTTCTTAATATTTTTTCTTATTCTTTCTTATGAAACACAGCATTGTATATATGTCCTTTTGCAATTTACTTTTTTCATTTATCAATATCTTTTGGAAATCACTCCATATCAGTTTATAGAGATCTTACTCTTTCATTTTTACATAAACTTAATACTTTTATTTTGTGTCCATACATGATGTTACTCAATGGATCTTTTATGCTTGGACCCTTAAGTAGTTTCTAGTATTTTGAAATTGTAGATAATGAAGCAACAAATAACCTTGTGCGTATGTATTTTCATATTGTCGCAGATTTATTTTCAGGGTAAATTCCTTGAAGTGGATCACTGGTTCAAAGGATAAATGCTTATGTAGCTTTATTAGATATATGCCCAGTTCTCCTATACCATTTCGTATTTCCACTACTAGGGTATGGGAGTGCCTGTTTCCCCACAGTCTTGCTGACAGACTATACTGTAAAACTTCTGAATTTTTCCCAGTCTGATAGATGAGAGATGGTATCTCAGTGTACATTTAATTTGCATTATCTTATGAGTGGAGTCATATGTCTTTTCCTGTATTTAAGAACCACTTTCTGTAGGATATTAGACCTTTCCCCTCTCGGTTTTGAATGTTTTTGTAGTGATTATCAACCATTTATATTTATCAGTGGTAAATATTGCAAATGTTTTCTCCCAGTTTGTCATCTGTCATTTGATTTTGCTTATGGTATTTTTTCTTGTAATATAAAAGTTTCATATTTGGATTTTAGTCTTAGTTAGGAAGCCTTTTATTTTATAAATTCCCAGGCTACAGGAGCAATTCAGTGATTGTTTTTTACTTGTATATGCTATATTTTTTTACATTTAAATCTCTGAATTATTTGAAGTATAGTGTGAGAAATAGATCATATTTTTATCTTTCTATCCCCCAAATGTCTATTCGCATGTTAAAATGTTCTTATACCTGTGTTTTGTGATATCACTGTTACGATAGCTGGATCTGTTTTTGGAGTTCTGTTTCATTGGTTTATCTGACCATTCATACAGCAGTACCAGACTGTTCTAATTACAGAGACTTTGTAGTATGTCTAATGTCTTTAGTGTGTTTTAGTGAGTTCCCCTATATATATTTCTTTCCAGTGATTCCTAGCCTTTCTAGTGTGTTTCTTTCCTATTTGAACTTAAATATCAAGTTGTCTAGCTCCACTAAAACGGTCATTAATTGAGCTCAAGTTATAGTTATAATTTCATGATGTATTGATGCTGAGATGTCTTAACCAAAGACAAAGTTTTTCTTTTCAGTTGTTCAGGAATACTGTTGTCTCTTTTAAGGTGTTTCTTTTTTTTTTCCTGTTTTCTTTCTTTTAATAGTGATGATTAATGAATTTCTTATTTTTTGTTATTATGTTCAATTAGCCAACATATAGTACATCATTAGTTTTTGATATAGTATTCAACGATTCACTATTTGTGTATCATACCCAGTGCTCATCACAACATGTGCCCTCCTTAATACTCATCACCCAGTTACTCCCACCCTCCCTTCTGTAACCCTCAGTTTGTTTCCTGGAGTGCAGAGTCTGTCATGGTTAGTCTCCCTCCTGATATCTTCCCAGTTTTCCCTCCCTTCCCCTGTGATCCTTTGCACTATTCCTTATGTTGTACATTTGAGTGAAACCATATAATAATTGTCTTTCTCTCCTTGACTTATTTCACTTAGTATAATCCCCATGTTGATGCATCCATGTTGATGCAAATGGTAGGTTTCATCCTTTCTGATGGCTGAATAATATTCCATTGTATATATGAACCACATGTTCTTTTTCTATTTATCTGTTGAAGGACATTTCTGCTCCTTTCATGGTTTGGCTATTGTAGACAGTGCTTCTATAAAATTGGGGTGCATATGCCCCTTCTTTTCACTACATTTGTATCTTTGGGGTAAATACCTAGTAATACAGTTGCTGGGTCATAGGGTAGCTCTATTTTTAATGTCTTGAGGAACCTCCGTACTGTTTTCCAGAGTAGCTGTACCAACTTGCATTGCCATCAACAGTGTAAGAGGGTCCTGCTCTCTCCACATATTCGCCAACATTTGTTGTTTTCCTGTCTTGTTAACTTTTGTCATTCTAGCTGGTGTAAGGTGGTTCTCAGTGTTGTTTTGATTTGAATTTCCCTGTTAGCCATCCGTATGTCTTCTTTGGAGAAGTGTCTGTTCATGTCTTCTGCCCATTTTTTGACTTATTTGTTTTTTGGGTGTTGAGTTTGAGAAGTTCTTTATAGCTCTTGGAGAGCAGCCCTTTATCTATAATGTCATTTACAAATATCTTCTCCCATTCCATGGGTTGCCGGGATCCAGTCCTGTGTCAGGCTCCCTGTTCAGTGGAGAGTCCGGTTCTCCTCCCTCTGCTCTCCTCCCTCCCCTGCCATTCATGCTTGTTTTCTCTTTCTCTCTCTCAAATAAATAGAATCTTAAAGAAGTAACCTAAGAGGTGAAGGATGCTGATTGCAAGAGTAGGAATTTGTGTGGTTATTAGATGAGATGATCAGATTACTTTTTGTAGCACATAGTAAGTTTGAGAAATGAAAGTGAAGGGACTGCAGCAGGTAGGCAAGTTAGGAAGCTAGCAGCTTTGTTAAGAGGTATTGATTGCTTATATATTAAGGTATAAAACTGGACAATAAAGAGAGACAAATTTGATAGAAACTGCAATATTATTCACTCAAGTATAGCAACAATGTTGATCTGAAAGTACAAAACAAAATTATTGAAGACTTCAAGATTTCCTTAGAAAGTGATGAAGGTGGAGTAGTAGAAGTTTTGGAGAAACATAATGAGTTCTGTGACAAAGTACACAGAAGGTGTTGATGTGGACTATCAGATGGAGAAAAGTAAGGAATGATTAGAGATGGTTTCTTCTATAGTGCTAGCTTCATCTGATACTACAGCGACTGTCCAGAGTAGTCATTTGAGGCAGCATCCAACCTACTGTCAACGTGTGTCTACCTTGTCTGTTATGTAAATGCAAGCATGGTGTAGGTTTTGGAATCCAGGATCTGGACTAGAGACATGAGGACAGACGATGATAGCTGAAGGAAGGAAAATTAAATGAGACATTACGGAAGAAAAAAAAGCCCAAAGCAAATAAAAAAGAAAAAGAGACTAAAGAAAAAAAAATGAAATGAGAAGGGAATCAGCCAAAGAAACCCTATATGTTAATTAGGTTGCAGCAACAGAAAAAGGGTCAGAAACTAATGGGTTTGTTGTTGGGGAAAAATTGATAGAAACAAGGTCAACAGAGAATTTTAGGAAAGAGATCCTGGTTATTAGGGCTATAGAGAAATCAAGGAGTATAATGACTTTGGAAAGGACATTACATTTGGACCATTGAGAGAACAATTTCAGTATTTCAAAAATGACAAGAATTATATAAAAAGGGACTTTTGTACTTTTGTGAAGATAATGCTGAAGAAAAATGGGAAGAGTTTTTGAAAAGTTGGTAGTACTGTATTTTGCTAGACTTTGAAAAGATTTGTAAAATATGATATGAGTGATAATTTAAAAAAACCCATCATGGATTAGTAAATGAATCAGAGATAGGAAATGAGAAAGTATGATGAGTAGGCCTGTAAATGAAGTGACCTATATAAACAGTGGGAATCCTCTGGAAGCATGGGGTGAGTAATTCGCTCCAGATTTTTGGATGATACTGAGGTCTAGGAGGCAAAATGCTGGTAAGGCAAATGGTGAGGGATAAATGGGAATACCACTGAAGGCTGCAGGGCTGGGTAGGGACCTGGCAAAATTCTCTCATTTTT
Source organism: Enhydra lutris kenyoni (assembly GCF_002288905.1). Taxonomy (NCBI): domain Eukaryota; kingdom Metazoa; phylum Chordata; class Mammalia; order Carnivora; family Mustelidae; genus Enhydra; species Enhydra lutris. Next base: position 11,413,636 of record NW_019154123.1, read on the forward strand.
GGCTGTGAAATGATTCTTTAAGTAAATTGACCTTTGTTTTGCTAAGAATAATGAGTTGTGACTGGTTGATTCTGATACAGGAAAGAAATAGGATATATTGGAGATATTTTAGGGTATACTTAGAGATACTGGCCCACTCTGATAATATGAGCAAAAACCAGCAACTAAAAAGGGTATTTTAATTGCAGAAGTAGTTTGGTCTGAATCCTGTAGGCTATGTAGTGATTGCAGCTCTTGAGAAGTCAATAGGAATGAAACTGAATTGGGGACTGAGGGGGTCAACTATGAATTTGCAAATGTACCCTGTAGTGTGTGTGTGTGTGTGAGAGAGAGAGAGAGAGAGAGAGAGGGAGAGAGAGACTGAGCAATCTTAGTTGTTTTCCTTCATAATCTGATAACTGCAGGTTTCAAATATAAAAAAAAATATAGTTAGATGTAGAAAGATTGATAATGTGATTTCAAATTATATAGAGTTCCAGGTAAAAGTGTAGATCATGCTGGAGAGATGTTACAAGTAACCACAGGTCATTATCTAAAGCTTCAAAAGGGATTAAATTTGTGTTCCATTTTTAGCAGCTAGCATACATGGAATTTTTTGTAGCACACACTAAATGCTATTGAGAAAATATTTTAAATTATAATTAATGGGTTATAATTACCTTGGTCTAATAATACTCTTCTAAATTTCTTGCAAATAATTTTTTTTAAAGTATTACTTTTTGAGTAAATAGTTGCCTATTTAGATCACTTCCCTTCTCTTGTATATTATCTATATATTATATTCCAAAAAGATATTCTGGAAAATACCTAATTTTAATCTAATAACTTCAGCAGCTTTTGCATGGATAATTATTCTCTTCCATAAAATTGAATTAACTCTTGGGGGGAATTTGATTGTCATTTCTTCTCATTTTTACCCTCTTTCTTACTATGTTGTGTAGCATAGCCGGAGTTGGGATCTCCTTTTTTATCTGAAGCTATTGGTTTGTATTGGGATCCTTCTTTGTTGGCCCTGGTATGATTTACTAGTTTTGGGTTATTTTTTTTTCTTAAAGATTTTTATTTATTTATTTGATAGAGAGAGACACAATGAGAGATGGAACACAAGCAGGGGGAGTAGGAGAGGAAGAAACAGGCTTCCTGCTGAGCAGGGAACCCGATGTTGGGCTCAATCCCAGGACCCTGGGATCATGACCTGAGCAGAAGGCAGAGGCTTAAAGACTAAGCCACCCAGGCGCCCCTGGGTTATTTTTTGTTGTTGTTTGTGCTCAGGATAAAAATGTCCTGTTTGTCGAAGTGTATGTATTTGGTATATTTGGATTTCAAGAAAAAGATTTTTTAAATGTGTGAGTTCTGAACACTTATTAAGGTTTACTACTATAAAGGGCTATGTTTAACTTTTCTAAGGGATAATCTCTCATACTTAATTATATTAAATTAAATACTTCTTAGGCTAATTATTCTTTCTTCATTTGTATATTACAAAAATTATGTAAACGTCTCCAGTTGGTTAAGCATCTGCTCTTGATTTCAGCTCAGGTCATGATCTAATGGTCTGGGGATTGAGCCCCACCTTTGTGGGGCACCCTGCTCAGTGAGGAGTCTGCTTCTCCTTCTGTCCCACCACCCCACCCCACTTGTTCTCTCTCTCTCTCAAATAAATAAATAAATAAATAATCTCTTAAAAAATTTCCATACAAATTAATAAACACTAATCAAAGCTTTCCTTATTAAAATGCTCTATTAGTCCCTTATTTTACATTATATTAATTATAATATTCTCATGTTTCACATATCATAGATAACTAAAGATTTGAGTAATAGTAATAAAGTAAGAACACTTGAGGATTAGACTTATTAAAGAGTTTATGACTGACTTTATGGTGTAAAGGGCAGGAAGGTGGGCAGTAGAGTAGTGATAAGATACCTATTTTAATATCTTGCGTTCTAGTCTGTCACAGTTTAGAAGAGAGTTTAGAAGATAAATTTTCCTAGAACTATAGAGCCCCCTTATATGACTTATCAGTTTTTCAGAGTATAATACAGTATCACAATAATTTGGTGAATGACCTCCATCTTTGCGTGAAAAGGCCTATTCAGTATATGAAAACATCTATTATTTCACAAAGCATAAATATATATTCTGTATTGCATTATTGGAAATTAATCAAGCCCTTTTTTTGTTTTGCTTGTTAACTCACAGAAACCTCACAAGATTTGTTTGTCACAATTATATATATTAATATATACATTTAATATTTACTGTTATACTTCCCTAAAATGAAGCACACTTTTTTTTTCTTTAAGATTTTATTTATTTATTTGACAGAGCGCGATACAGTGAGAAAGGGAATACAAGCAGGGGGAGTGGGAGAGGAAGAAAGCAAGCTCCCCACTGAGCAGGGAGCCCAATGCGGGACTCGATTCCAGAACTCTAGGATCATGACCTGAGCCAAAGGCAGATCGATGATTAATGACTGAGTCACCCAGGCTCCCAAAGCACACTTTTCTGATCTTTAATCTTTAATAAAGTGAACCATTGCATATGGGGAATTTTGTTTTCTTACACAGTCAAGTATTCTGGTTACTAAAGATAATCCTTTTTCCTTTTTGAATATATTTAGTCCTGTTTTCTCGCCCAAACAAACTTTTCTGGATATAATTTAAACTTTGTGGGATGATTAAAACGGTACTTTTAAGTTCTAAAAATCAGAAGTGCTGTTGAGAATTCTTGTTAGTAAAAATGTCAGGTAAACTAGATATTTTTGTAATGTAATTCAGTGTACTACTTATAATTGAGTTTTGCTGAGACTTGAATTCCCAAAAAGTTCTAGAATTTTCTGGTATACATGGTCCTTCGAGTGCTGTAAGATTGGTTGTTGTGTGTTTTATAAAAGTATTTAGTATTCTGTTATTGTTGTGGTTTAAGACCTTGCCTCTTCCCTCCCCACCTCCAAAGATTTTATTTATTTATTTGAGAGAGAGGAGGATCAGAGGGAGTGGAACAAGCAGTCTGTAATGAATGCAGAGCTTGATCCCAGGACTCCGAAGTCACAATCTGAACTGAAATCAGGAGTCAGGCACATGCAACTGACTGAGAAACTCAGGTGCCCTAAGCTTGACTCCTTTAAAAAATCAAATTGGCGGGTCATTCGTTAATGCAAAACACAACTGAGATGATTGTTGTTTTTTATTGAAGAATAATTGACATACTGTGTTATTAATTTCAGGTGTACAATGTAGTGACTTCATATTTATATACATTATAAAATGGTCATCAGAGTAAGTATAGTTGCCATGTGTCACCATACAAAGTTGTTACAACGTTAGTAATTATATTCCCTATGCTGTATATTTACATCCCTATGTCTTTATTTTATAATCTAAAGATTGTACCTCCTCTTCACCTTTTTTATTTTAGTTTTTTTTTTTTTAAGATTTTATTTATTTGACAGACAGAGATCACAAGTAGGCAGGGAGAGGGGAGGAAGCAGTCTCCCTGCGGAGCAGAGAGCCCGGTGACTCAGTGGGTTAAAGCCTCTGCCTTCGTCTCAGGTCATGATCTCAGGGTCCTGGGACCTATTTTGTTCATCACCCCACACACCCCCAACTCTGGCAACCATCAGTTTGTTTTCTGTACCTGAGTCAGTTTCTGTTTTGTTTTGTTGGTTCCTTTGTTTTTTTTTTTTAAATTTTCCACATATACATGAAGTCATATGGTGTTTTTCTTTCTACATTTGATTTATTTCACTTAGCATAATACCCTAGAGGGCGTTGCAAATGATAAGATTTCTTTCTTTCTTTTTTTTTTTTTTTTTTTGCTTTTTGTGCTTTTGTGTGTGTGTGTGTGTGTGCGTACTACATCTTCTTTATCCATTCATCTATCATTCCACGTGTAGGTTGCTTCCATATCTTATATATTGTAAATAATGCTGCTATGAACATAGGGATGCATATGTCTTTTCGAATTAGTATTTGCATTTTCTTTGCATGAATCTAGAAGTAGAATTGCTGGATTGTATGGTAGTCTTCTATTTTTAATTTTTTGAGGAACCTCCATATTGTTTTCTATAGTGGTAGCACAGCACAACTTTACATTTCTGCCTGTGGTGCCCAAAGGTTCTTTTTTCTCCATATCCTTACCAACACTTGTTACTTCTCTTCTTGATACTAGCCATTCTGACAGGTGTGAGATGATATCTCATTGTGCTTTTGATTTTCATTTCTCTGATGTTTAGTCATGTTGAGCATCTTTTTTAATCCTTTCGGCCATCTGTCTGTCTTTGAAAAAAATGTGTATTCTAGTCCTCCATACATTTTTAAATTGGAATGTTTGTTTCTTGATACTGGGTTTTTAGACTTGATATATTTTGGTTGTTAATCCCTTATTGGATGTATTACTTGCAGATGTCTTCTCCCATCGAGAAGATTCCCTCTTCATTTTGTTGATGGTTTTCTTTACTGTATAAAAGTTTTTTAGTTTGATGTTATTCCATTTGTTTATTTTTGCTTTTGTTGTTCTTGCTTAAGAGGACAGATCAAAATTATTGCTAAGATGAATGTCAATGAGCTTACTGCTTATGTTTTCTTCTAGTTTTATGGTTTCAGGTCTTATGTCTTTAATCCATTTTGAGTTGAATTTTGTATATGCAGACAAAGTGGTCCAGTTTTATTTGTTTGCATGTAGCTTTCCAGTTATACCAGTACTGTTTATTGAAGAGACTGTCTTTTCCCCGCAGTGTATTTCTTGTGTCCTTTGTCATAGACTAATTGACAATATAAGCATGGGGTTATATTTTGGCTCTCTATTCTGTTTCATTGAGCTGTGTTTCTGTTCCTATGCCAATACTATACTGTTTTGATCACTAAAGCTTTGTAGTATAGTTTAAAATTTAGGAGCCTATCTCCAGCTTTGTTCTCTTTTTCTTTAGCTATTTGGGGTCTTTTGTGGTTCCCTACAAATTTTAGGATTATTTTTCTTTTTGCAAAAAATGTTAATGTAATTTTGATATGATTTGCATCAAATCTGTAGATTGCTTTGGATAGTATGGACACTTGAACAATATGAATTCTTCTAGTCTATAAGCATGCTGTATCTTTCCAATTATTTGTGTGTCTTCAATAATTTTCATCATCGTCATATAGTTTTCAGTATACAGGTCTTTCACTTCCTTGGTTAAATTTATTCCTATGCATTTTATTCTTTTTAATACAATTGTAAAGGGGACTGTTTTCTTAATTTCTCTTGTAGTTTGTTATTTGTGTATAGAGATGCAACAGATCTTTGTTATATTAATTTTGTATCTTGCAACTTTACTGAATTAGTCCCAACAGTCTTTGGGTAGAGGTTTTAGGGATTTCCATTTATAGTATGTCATCAGGGGACAGTAAGTTTCACCTTTTCCTTTCCAGTTTGGATGCCTTTAATTTATTTTCTTTCTTGTCTAATTACTGTGGTTAGTACTTCCAGTACTGTGTTGAATAAAAGTGGTGGAAGTGGGCGTCCTTGTCTTGTTATTGATCTTACAGGAAAAGCTTTCAGTTTTTCACCATTGAGTAAGATGTTAGCTGTGACCTTGTTACATGTGGCCTTTATGATGTTGAGGTATAGTCCCTTTGTACCCAGTTTGTTGAGAGATTTTTATCCTACTTGGAGGTTGAATTAGGAGAAATACTTTTTCTGCATCTTTTGAGATGATCGTATATTCTTCCTTTTGTTAATGTGGTATATCATGTTGATTGATTTGTAGGTGTTAAACCATTCTTAGATCTCTGCACTACATCCCATTTGATCATGGTGTATGATCCTTTAATTGTGTTGTCAAATTTTTCTTGCTATTTTGTTGAGGATTTTTGCATCTGTGTTTATCAGAGATAGTGGCCTGCGATTTTTTTTTTTTTTTTTTTTTGTATGTAGTGTGTCTGGTTTAAGTCATGGTAATGCTAGCCTTTTAAAGTAAGCTTGAAAGAATTCCTTTCTATTCAATTTTTTTGGGATAGTTTGGGAAAGAAGATATTAACTCTTCTATAAATGGGAAAATTCAACTGTGAAGTTTTCTGGTCCTGGACTTTGGTTTGTTGGGTGTTTTTTGATTATTTATCCAGTCTTCTTACTAGTAAATAATTGTATAGTTTTTCATAGTAATATCCCTTATATTTCTGTGGTATTGGCTGTAATTTCTCCCTTTCATTTCTGATTTTACTTATTTGGGCCCTATTTCCTTTTTTTAAAAATGAGTCTTTCTGAAAGTTTATTAATTTTATCTTTTCAAAGAACCAACTTTTAATTTCATTAATCTTTTTTACCTTTTTTTTTTAAGATTTTAATTTATTTATTTGACAGAGAGATACAGAGACAGCACAAGTAGAGCAGCAGGCAAAGGGAGAGGGAGAAGCAGGCTCTCTGCTGAGCTGGGAGCCCGATGTGGGCGACTTGATCCCAGAACCCTGGGATCATGACCTAAGCCAAAGGCAGCTAGCTGCTTAACCAACTGAGCCACCCAGGTACCCCTTTTACCTTTTTAAAGTCTCCATCCTTTAGTCTCTATTTTATTTATTTCCATTCTGGTCTTTATTATTTCTTTCCTTCTACTAACTTTGGACTTTGTTCCTTTTTTTTTTTTTTTTTTTTTTTTGTTTTATGGTTGGTTTTTTTTTTTTTTTTTTTTTTTTGGTTTTTTTTGTTTTTGTTTTTGTTTTTTTGTAGGTTTTTCTTATTTATTGAGATGGGCTTGTATTGCTAGAAACTTCCCTCTTAAAATTGTTTTTATTGTGTCCTGTTGATTTTGGAGTAGTATGTTTCCATTTTAATTTGTCTTAAGATTTTTTTTTAATCTTTTTGATTCTTTCTTGACCCATTGATTGTTTAGTCTCCATGTGTTGTGTGTTTTTTTTTTCCCCCCAGTTTTCTTCCTGTAGTTTATTTCTAGTTTCATATCATTGTGGTCAGAAAAAATGCTCGGTATGATATCAGTCTTCTTTTAAATTAAATTTGATATTTGTTTTATGGCTTGTTTTGTGGCCTAATATGATAATATTCTGGAAAATGTTCCATATGCCTTGAGAAGAATGTATATTCTGCTGATTTTGGATGGAATGTTCCGTATATATCTGTTTAGTATAACTAGTCTAATGTGTTGTTCAGGGTCGATGTTTCTTATTAATTTTCTGTCTGGATGATGTATTCATTGATGTACGTGGGCTGATACAGTCCCCTACTGTTACTGTATTACTGTCAGTTTCTCCGTTTTTGTCTATTAATGTTTGTTTATATATAGGTGCTCCTGTGACTGTTGCATAAATATTTACATGTGTTATATCTATTTTCTTGTTGGATTGATCCCTTTATCATTATGTAATCTGCTTTGTCTGCTGTTATAGCCTTTGTTTTACAGTTCATTGCATCTGATATAAATATTGCTCCCACCATTTTGTCTGATTTTAAGTATTGCTATCCCAGCTTCTTTCCATTTCCATTTGCATGGAATATCTTTTCCATCCCTTCACTTTCAGTCTGTATTTTCAGATCCAAAGTGAGATTCTTTTTTTTTTTCCCCTAAAGATTTTATTTATTTGAGAGAGAGAGAGAGAGAGAGAGCATGAGCGTAGAGAGGTCAGCAGGAGAAGCATACTCCCTGCCAAGCAAGGAGCCCTATGTGGGACTCGATCTTGGGACTCCAGGATCATGACCTGAGCCAAAGGCAGTTGCTTAACCAACTGAGCCACCCAGGTGCCCCCAAAGTGAGATTCTTGTAGGCAGTACATTGATAGGTCTTTTTTTTTTTTTTTTTTAAGACTTTTTTCATTTATTTGACAGGCAGAGATCACAAGTAGGCAGAGAGGCAGGCAGAGAGAGAGAGAGAGGTGGAAGCAGGCTCCTTGCTGAGCATAGAGCCCGATGGGGGCTCAATCCCAGGACCCTGGAATCATGACCTGAGCTGAAATCAGAGGCCTTAAACCACTGAGCCACCCAGGTGCTCCAGGTCTTATTTTTTTTTAACCCATTTAATCACCTATGTCTTTCGGTTGAACATTTTGTCCATTTACATTGAAAACAATTATTGATATGTATTTATTTCCCTTTCATTAATGGTTTTCTGGTTGGTCTTGAGTTCTTCTCTCTGTTCCTTTCTTTTTCTTTTGCTTTCTTCCCTTGTGATTTGTTGACTTTTTTTGGTGTTATGTTTGGATTCCTTTCTCTTTATTTTTTGTTTATCTGTTACAGGTTTTTGGTTTGTAGTTGCCATGAGGTTCATATATAATGACCCATGTATGTAGCAGTCTATTTTAAGTTGGTGGTCCTTTAAATTCTAACGCATTCTGAAATTTATTTATTATCTGAATAATTTATTATTCAGAATAATTTGTTCTGAAATTTATTATTTTCTGCCACCATGTTTTATTTTTGAAGTCATATTTTACATTTTTTTATTTAGTGTATCCCTAACTAATTATTGTAGATTTAGATGATTTTACTACTTTTTCTCTTCATTCTCACACTAGCTTTATAAGTGGTTGATCCATTCACTGCCTTTTCAATGTGTTTGCCTGTATGAGTGAGTTTTTCTTCTTTCATATGTTTTCTTATTTTTAGTTATGGCCTTTCCTTTTATGCTTAATGAGGTCCTTTTAATATTTTTTGTAAAGCCATTTTAGTGTTGATGAATGCTTACAGGTTTTTCTTGTCTGGGAAACTCTTTATATCACCTTCAGTTCTGAATGATAACTTTGGTGGGTAGAGTATCCTTGGTAGTAAGTTTTTTCCTTTTCAGCACTTTAAATATATCATGCCCACTCTCTTCTGACCTCCAGAGTTTCTGCTTAAAAAGCAGCTGATAATCTTGTGGGTGTTCCCTTATATGTAACGGATTGCTCTTCCCTGTTGCTTTTAAGATTGTCTTTATCTTTGAGGTGCGTGAGTGGTCTAGGCAGTTAAGCATCCAATTCTTGATTTCAGCTCAGATCATGACTTCAGAGTCATGGGATTAACCTCTGTGTATGGCTCCTTGCTCAGCAGGAGTCTGCTTGAGATTCTCTCTCCCTCTCCCTCTGCACCTCCTCCTGCTCACTTGCTCTCTCTGTCAAATAAATACATAAATCTTTAAAAAAATTATCTTTATCTTTAATTTCCGACATTTTAATTATAATGTGTCTTGGTATAGTTATCTTTTCTATTTCTTTGTTGAAGTTCTTACTGTGTTCATCCTCTCATGAGTTTGGTAAACATCTTTATGAGCATTAGTTTTAATTCTTTATTGGATGTGTTGCCTATCTCCATTTTGTTTTTCTGAGGTTTTGTCTTATTCTTTTGTTTGGAATATATATCCTTCTCTATTTTGCCCAGTAGTCTGTGTTTTTGTGATTTATGTTTTTGTTTTTGTGATTTATGTAGTTCAGCTACCTCTCTTGGTTTTGAAGGAGCAGTCTTATTTAGGAGTTGTTCTGTGGGACCCAGAAATGTAGTCCCTCCTGGCCACTAGAACCTGGTGCTCCAGAAGTATTTCCTGTGTGGGCTTTGTGTACCCTCCTGTTGTGGCAGGGTGCAACTGCTACAGGCACAGTGTGAAGCAGAGTTACTGTCCTGTCAGCTGCAAGGTCCGGCTGAGGTGCTGGGTTGTGTGGAACTCTTATGGGGTATTCCCCCGGCATTAGTAGTCTTGAGGGAGGATTCCAACATGGCACTCTCCAGCCTGGGATCAACATGGTTGAAGAACTAGCAAAAATGTCTAGAGTGATGCCCAACTGCCTCCTGCCTTTCTGGCACTTGTTCCAAGATTGGTAAGTAGATCTCCTTTACCTGTGTTTTGTGAACTTTTTTATTTGATGTTTTGTATTGGTTTCTGGATTGAGTGAGTCTGTGTGTGAGCCCTTTAAAAGTGGGTTTTCCTTTCCCTGTAGTTCTGTAGTTTTCCTGATGTACTTCCTGCTGGATTTCAAAGCCAGCCATTTTGAAGTCTTGTCTCTCCTGTGCAGAATATTAGGGTTGTGGTGCATGATATAGAGCTTGAATCTTTCCTTCCTCAAGGAAAAGTTCCATACCTCTGAGATTCCTCTTGTCCATGGAGCACCACACCTGGGGTGTGGTTTATACTTAGTGAGATTTTATCTCTGTTCCTGCCCATCTTGGTGTTTTCCCTTATTGTGGAGGCTCTTTTCATCCAGTATCTAGGGTCCCTTTAGAGGGAATTATTTCAAATATAGTTGTAAATTGTTGTGTCCATGAAAGGAGGTGAGTTCAGGATCTTACTACATACTGTCCTGAACCATGACCTTGATACTGTTAGCTCTGTGAAGCTGGGAAGGCCAGTCCATTAGGAAATGAAACTCTGCTGCTTTGCAGAGTTTTTGCTCTAATGAGAGCTTTTTGTTTGAAGAAATATTAGTCTGGAAGAAAACTGTACCAATCTAAAGATGGTTGTTTTGGGTATGTGGAAATCTGAGACTAAGTTGACCTGAAAATAGGGCTCTTAGGAAATTAATAAACTTAAGTGGTTTTTAGGCACCAAATCTTGTTTAAATACAGCTCAAAGCAAGTAGGCTACTGAGGGTCAAATTAGAGTAATTCTAGTCCAAGAAAATATACTACAGTATTTTTTGAACTTAGTGTTTTGTTTTTTTTTTTAATTCTCATACTTGAGAAAATGATCTATTAATCTATTAGCAACTTATACATAACATAATATATACATGGTCAAATCTTATTAATAGGTGAGCTCTGTTTTTTGGTCGACATTATTCCTTTGTTTTAAGAGCCGGAAGAAGTGGCTTAATCTGGAACTTCTGTCTCATTTTAAGCATGTTCTGGGGCACCTGGGTGGATCAGTTGTTAAGCATCTGCCCTTGGCTCAGGTCATGATCCCAGGGTACTGGGATCGAGCCCTGCATCAGGCTCTCTGCTCAGCAGGAAGCCTGTTTCTGCCTCTCCCACTCCCCCTGCTTCTCTTCCCTCTCCCGCTGTGTCTCTCTCTGTCAAATAAATAAATAAAATCTTTAAAAAAAAAAAAAAAAAAAAACATGTTCTGACTGAGAAGAGTCTTTTAGGACTTTCTCCTCCCACCTTCACTCCCACCCCAGTATTGTGGGCTGAGAAATTAATATCATTAGGCATTGCTCAGTAAAGTAGTTTATAATAAAAATAAATTTAAAATAAGTAAAATAATTAAAAATAAGTAAAATAAATTTAAAGGAAATTTTACATATTGATGGTCTTTAGATAAGGTCATTTCTGAATTTTTTCTGTAAAAGATGGTATTTGGTACATATGTATGCCATCATATTTTAAAAGCAGCAACAATTTTAGATTAGGTAACCTAGTCTTTAGTGGATTTTTTTCCTTCCAGCTTAACTGCTCTGGGAGGTGGCTTGGTGCTTAAGTCACTTATACAAGGAACAGGCTAGTATAGAGGGCTGGAAAGGAAGTCCTTGACTGGGTTCCAGCCTTTTTGAAATCTGTCCTTGTAGAAGCATAGTAGTTAACATGTGTGTACTGTCACATCTCCTTTCTTTTAGCTTAGATGAGAGAAGTCACTATAAAGACACACACAAAAGACTTTGAGCATCATTTCTTATAGGATTGCCTCTGAGGAATTTTTGCTTTTAATGTTACAAGATTTGGGTACCTTATTTGGGTTTTTGCCCTTTGAGAGTAATAGCAAGAGCTTCAGAGTCCTTGCTGAATTTCCAGCATACAAAATAGAAAACAGTAATTTTTTGGAATAGCTTTGTAACCCATCTGGGTTATAAAACTAAAAGTTTTGGTATACTATGTTTACCATAGTTATGATTTTCCTCTTTGCATTTCACCAACTTAAAATCTCCTAACCCCATAGAGCATTTTTCTTAATGGGATTTTGAATATTCTTAGTTTTATACATTTTATTGCAATATGACCACAGTAATAACTTTGCTTAAGAGTCTCTAAATATTTTTAAAGTGGTTTGAAGAATACATTTAAAAAGTTCTCCTGAGTAGCAAAAATAAATGACATTAGTAATGTAAATAAATTTATTGCTGTTTTATTAAGTTAGGAGACTGAAAGCACTAATACATGTGAGATTTTCTTGAATTTATATTGTTGGGGTATTAGTTTCATACCTACTAAACAAATAACCTAATGCAAACTTTAAAATTAGGCTGGATTATTTGTACCTGTTGGTACCTCAAGTGAGTTATTAGGTGAATCATGGAGACCACAGTTTGGCAGCTTTTAGAAGAGAATACTCAATTGGCGAAACTTTAGGCTTCCAGCGGTGTTGTTTAGAACCAAGGAAACTTTAAAAATAAAAGGAATCTCAGGTAGTTGTGGAATTAGTTGTGAGTTTAGAAACTTCATTTTAGTAAGCAAATTAAATTCAAATTACTTTTATAAAAGTTAGCAAAAATAAAATTGAGATCCTTTATTCATTTTTTTCTTTTATCCTTAACATACTTCTTTGGAGTACAGGATATTGAGGTAGCCACATATATGAAGTGATATAATATGTGCTTTTTCTCTTAGCGTTTTTTCTTAACTGTTTCTTCGCCCTTTTCCTTCCACATTTTTTTTTTTTAGTCCTCTGGTAGCACAAATATTCTGCCTAACTCTTAACTTAGAAACCTAGAAAATTCACTAAATTTGTTTCTCTTCTTTCATTTCTATGTCTAGGTTCTACCATTTTTCCCTCATATTCTTTTGTATCTCAGTCCTCCCTTTCTAAAGCTACTATGCTAGTTTCTCTGTAAGCACTTTATACCTCATTGGAATTTCTGTAATACTTACTGTTTGCCTGATAATTGATTCAGCCATTTTTTCTATGCTGCTAATGATCAGCAACATTAACCAGTTTAGATTTCCTTTATTTCTTTTTTGAGAAGGAGCTAAGAGGCAGTGAGATCAATAAAGGAACAGTATTTTGATAGTAAAGTAAGTGATGGGAAAGTCATGAGCCAGAGAGCAGAAAAAAATATATCTTCAATAATTGAGTTCTTTGTAGTGCTAACTTATTATCTGTTTTCTTTCTGATTATAATTAGTTTTGTCCACTTCTGTTTTATGAGAACTAAAGCTTCCTCAGAATTCTAGAATAACTTGAGACAGTGACTACTTTCATAGACTTTCCTCCAGTACAATCAAATATGGTTTGAGTTTTTCTTTTTGCGTAGTTTGAACAAGATAAATTACAGTATTCATTGGATAAAAGGTGACAGTCAGGTAATGCTATAAAAAGGCAACAGATTAAAAAAAGGAACTCTGAAACAAATGGAATAACATAAGGAGGAGTAGTTAATGAGATGTAGAATAATTTAATTAGTCTGGAACTGAGAATTTAAGAATACAAAATAAAATTATGGACAGTGCTTAAACTTTCAGCCTGTTTAATTAAAATAATTTCTTCAAAAATCTTATTTTAGTTACAAGAAGTTTCTTAAAAGAAGGGAGTACTTTAATTACAAATATGCTTATTTCCTTATTATACTGTGGAGGATGTGTACTTTGAAAAGGCCATGCCTTATGTCTGCCACAGGAAATGGACAAAGACCAAAGCATAAGGGAATTTTTCATCTTGTAGAGTCAGGTTGAATCCTCAACTTTTGTAGGGAAAACACAGTTTCTAGAGTTTTCTGACTTTTCTCAGGGCATTTAGACTGATCTTCAAGATTGGAATGAACCTTAAGTGCCCAAAGCAACTCTCAAAATTTACTCAACTTCTTTTGGTTCATTTAAATAGAGTAATTGAGACTGGCCTGTTTTTTATTTTTAAGCTAATTTGATCTTGGTATTTACAGCTTGATTCTAAATGGCTCCTAAATGGAACCAGGATATAGGGAAGAGAGATTATCTTATTGACACTGAGAGAAATAGTAGAAGATACAACCTTTAAATCACAAAGAAGTATCTTCTTTCCCTGGGGCTTCTGGTAGTATAGGATCTAACTTGGTACTGACTATGGTTGGTGAAAATGAGCATGACTGTTTGAGAGAAAATAATGTTATATACTATTTTGAGGTGAAGAGTCATTTAGGAAGATATGGCTTATTAGGACAACATGAAAGCATTTCATTTAACATAAAAGCCAGAAAAACAGATTTATGTTGTGTCAGTATTTTTGCGATTGTTGGCTGCATAAAGGTTTATAAAGTTAAGGGAGTTCATGAATAGCCTGAGTAATGGTCAGGTAAATTACCTTAACATTGCCTTTAAATTAGTGTAGCACGTTATAACGGTTAAGACCATGTGGACTGTAGGTTCAGATCACATGGGTTCAAATCCCAGCTTTTTCATTTGTAAATGATGAGATCTTGAGCAAGTTAGTGTACTCAGGCCCCTCTTAGCTGTTTTTGTTGTTGTTGTTGTTGGGGGTTGGTTAGGGTGGAGATGAGAAGGCATTAAATGAGATATACCACATAAATATCAGCATCACAGTATAGAACCGATGTTACTGTTACTGAAGTTCTTTTTTAAGCAACTTTTATTATTTTTTAGCTTTCTATTCCCTATCATGGTCTTAATGTAAGTCACAGGATCAAAAACAACCTCAGTGGGTACTTTCTTTGATCATAAAAATACAAGGAGATACTATGTATTAGACTTTAAATTTTTAACTGCCCTTATTTAGCGTCACAGATAAGCCTTGAAAGAACAATATCTATCTTGAAATTTCAAAATTAAAAACATTAAATTCAGTTAATCTTGGATGAAAGCTTGGAGTTTTGGAGTTTGCTGGAATCGTTAAGTCACTAGAATTTTGTTAAGGCAGCCCTGACTGAGTACGCCAGTAGATCAGGTTTATGGGAGCTGCCAGGGCAGTGACTGGAATGTATGCTTCCATAATGACAATGCGGTTCATGTAGAAAGAAGGAGGATAGACACTAATCTTTTAAGTGATCTGAAATGTCTGGAAATATAGTAGACATTTTCTTTCCTGAATGCTGCTTTGGTACTAGTGTATGCTAGCATCTGTTAGTGTCATTAGATAGGGTTATATGTAGTCTCTTAAATAATTTTTTGAATAACTGTTACTGTATTAGATCCTCTTATATACTTACAAGATTCTTTAATCAACAATATGGTTTTTTTGACCAAAGGTTAACTTTTGTGATAAGATTTTCTTTATAAATCATTCATCTCCCTTAACGATTCCTATGTCTTTTGACGTATGTATCTCTAGATGACTTTGTTTTAATCATAAGACTCAATTCTATATTAAGGAAAATAAGTTCTGATGGAGGCATTTTATGTATAGATAAAACTGCTTTTGTTTAATCATCCCTCTTTCCATTGGAAAGGACCTTGATAGTAGTTGTTAAAAATATCTGAAATGTTGGATACAGTTTATTTTTTATTTTGATGGGGAGAGAGGGGCAGAGGGAGAGAACGACTCCGTGCCCAGTGCAGAGCCTGATGTGGGGCTCAGTCTGACAGCCCTGAGATCTTGACCTGAGCTGAAATCAAGAGTTGGATGCTTAACCAACTGAGCCACCCAGGTGCCCCAAGTTTGGTACGATTTATTTGAATGAAATGAAGTAATATATAGGTTCAACACATAATTTAAAAATTCTGTGGTTGAAGAATGGAAAGTGGTTGTTGTAGGAAGTAATATATAGGTTCAACAAATAATTTAAAAATTCTGTGGTTGAAGAATGGAAAGTGGTTGTTGTAGGTAGATATCTTTTATAAAGCTTGAAGGGTGATCTATTCCACTTCTGTATCAGAATCCTTGAGAGGATCTGCTTGGGAATCTCCATTTTAAGAAGTTTCTCAGGTGATTTTTATGCGCTGTAAAGTTTTAGAACCACTGCTGAACTCTCCACCTACAGCTTTTAGGGTATTGGTTTTTGGCTCTTTTGATAACAACTACTCTTCCTCCATTAGAGGGAGAGCAGGGGCAAGCTGAGGTACTGTTCCTGATGACCTGCCATGCCCTATACTCTGAAATTTTCAAAGCTTTTGGTGTCAGGCATGGTTTCTGCTCTAAGTCCTCCCTCAACTGGAACTCCTGTTTTGAAGGAACAAGTCACATTCATGGTGATGCACAACCCAGTGAGCTGTTGCAGAGGCTTTATATGTTTCCTAAAATGTCAGTATTTCCTAGCAATATAGAATTGCAGGTAAGGAAATATAAGAGAGCTTAAGTGGTCTTCCGGGGCCAGGATTGAAACCAGACTCTTGACACTATACCTCCTTCTCTCCTTTTTAGTGGAAAGAAAATGCTGTGGTTTCAGGTATGCTTGGGTTGGAAATGTGCCTCTATCACTTCCTGTTTTTATTAGCAACTCTGATACTTCCCTAAACTCCAGCATCCTTATCTGAAAAGTAAGCTCAATAATCATTAAATTCTAAGGTTATTGTGTGTGAGGATCATTTTTGTGTATGGTGTAAGAGAATGGTCGAGTTTCATTCTTCTACACATAGCTGTCCAATTTTCCCAGCACCATTTATTGAAGAGACTGTCAGTTTTCCACTGTATATATTTTCCTGCTTTGTCGAAGATTATTTTTCCATAGAGTTGAGGGTCCATATCTGGGCTCTCTACTCTGTTCCACTAGTCTACTCAACCATTCTCTTACACCATACACAAAGATAAACTTGAAATGGATAAAAGACCTCAGCGTGAGGCAGGAATTTGTCAAAATCCTAGAGGAGAACATAGGCAGTAACCTCTTCAATATCAGCCACAGCACCTTCTTTCAAGATAGATCTCCAAAGACAAAGGAAACAAAAGCGAAAGTGAATTTTTGGGACTTCATCAAGATCAAAAGCTTCTGCACAGCAAAGGAAACAGTCAACAAAACAAAGAGGCAGCCCACAGAATGGGAGAAGATATTCTCAAATGACACTACAGACAAAGGGCTGATATCCAGGATTTATTAAAGAACTCTTCAAACTCAACACATGCAAAACAGATAATCACATCAAAAAAATGGGCATAGGGACACCTGGGTGGCTCAGTGAGTTAAGCCTCTGCCTTCGGCTCAGGTCATGATCCCAGGGTCCTGGGATCGAGCCCCGTGTCGGGCTCTCTGCTCAGCAGCGAGCCTGCTTCCTCCTTTCTCTCTCTGCCTGCCTCTCTGCCTACTTGTGATCTCTGTCAAATAAATAAAAACAAAATCTTAAAAAAAAAAAAAGGGCATAAGACATGAACAGACACTTTTCCAAAGAAAACATATAAATGGCTAGAGGACACATAAAAAAATGTTCATCATCATTAGCCATCAGGGAGATTAAAATCAAAACCACATTGAGATACCACCTTACTCCAGTTAGAACGGCCAAAATTAACAAGACAGTAAACAAAAAGTGTTGGAGCGGATGTGGTTCGAAAGGGGAACCTCTTACACTGTTGGTGGGAATGCAAGTTCGTGCAGCCACTTTGGAAAACTGTGTGGAGATTCCTCAAAAAATTAAAAATAGAGCTGCCCCATGACCCTGCAACTGCATAGAGATGTAGTGAAAAGAAGGGCCACCTGTACGTCAGTGTTCATAACAGCAGTGGCCACAGTTGCCAAACTGTGGAAAGAACCAAGATGCCCTTCAATGGAGGAATGAATAAAGAAGATATGGTCCATATATACAATGGAGTATAATGCCTCCATCAGAAAGGATGAATACCCAACTTTTGTATCAGCATGGATGGGACTGGAAGAGATTATGCTGAGTGAAGTAAGTCAGGCAGAGAGAGTCAATTATCATATGGTTTCACTTGCTTGTGGAGCATAAGGAATAACACGGAGGACACTGGGAGATGGAGAGGAGAAGTGAGATGGGGGAAGTTGGAGAGGGAGACAAACCACGAGAGACTGGACTCTGAGAAACAAACTGAGGGTTTTGGAGGGGTTGGGTGAGCCTGGTGCTGGGTATTAGGGAGGGCACGTATTGCATGGAGCATAAACAATGAATTTTGGGACACTGAAAATAAAATGGGGGAAAAAAGGTTATTGTGAGGATCAGTGACTTGATGCACAGTTTTAGAGTGCTTCAGCATATTTTTAGTGGTTTTGATTGGAGGTGGGCACTATAATAAATGATAACTATTATTTAGCAACGTAAGGCAAATATGCCTATGGTGCTAACCAGTCGTAGGCTAAATGAGTTTGTCACATTATGAAGTATATGTCTTTCTGTTCTGATGTGGTATGATAGCTAGAAATGAGGAAGATACAACATGTGTGCGGGATTTTTTTGCGGGGAGGTGGGAAAGCAATGTAGGCATCTTTCTTTTTTTTTCTATCCATATCCTAATAAATTCTACATTTGATTCTAGCCCATACTGTTCTTAATCCAGACTATTATAGCTCTAGATGTTTACACTGAACTCCCTAGAAGACTTCTCTAATGAGTAATCCCATTATATGTTCTATTCTAACTTGGGCGATTTCTCCCAACAACTGATCTTCTTCCAGATTTTCTTATATCAGTGAATGGAATTGCTATCAAGCTTCATCCTCCACAAAATCTAATCTTTCACCAAATTCTTCTGATTGCCCATTAATCTCTTTCTGCCTTCTCTTCACCTTCTTTACCACCATCACTTCAGTCTAAGATACTGTCATCTCACACCTAACTTCTCCCCTGTACCTTTCTTGCTCCTCTTCATAAGTCAGCCAAATTGGATAAATTTTCAATGTATAATTGATTGTCATACTGTATTTAAAACTCTATAGTAATTTTGCCTTATTGACTTGTGCCCCATTTTGTTTTACATATATTCCCTCTCTAGCTATGACTGGCTTCTTCATTCTCTTTTTTTGATTTTGAATGTGCCTTTTCCCTTAGTGCTTTTGGACCTTAGTACTTGCTATGCCTAGACTGTAACATTTCTCATACTTTTCAGATCTCATCTAATAGTCTTTCTTTAGGTCTTTGCTGACCCTCTGAGCTAAATCAGTCTCTTGTTACAAAAACTCATGGCTCACCCCTTCCCGTATTTTTAATAGCATTTATCTCTGTTTGCAGTTATGTATTTGCATTGTTATTGGAAACTCTCTGATTTCCCAAGTAAAATGTAAGTTCTATGAGGGTTGAGAATTTCAGTGTTTGCAAAGGCCTAGAACAGTCCTAACAACAGATGAGAAGTAATAAATGACTGATTGAAATATAGAACTTAGGCAGTTAAAATACAGAGTGTTTAATTGTTAAGTGAGGTACAGATGGAGTCACAGTATTGGCATATTAAACATTGTTTTTTGGGAATACTTTAGTATTGTAGTATTTAGTATTGTAGTATTGTAACATTTGTTTGATTAGCTTCTGATTTTAGTTTTTCTATTAAAAATAAAGATAAGTAGTATTTTGAATTAGTACAGATTGAGCTTCCAGAATTTGATTGTACTTGAATGCACTTCAGAGTAAAAACTTCCCCTTTCTTCACATCTGCACAGGATTTGAAGTTTACAATTCAAAAACATATAGCTGATTACATACTTCTTGATGCTTACCATATGGAATGTGTTTCCCGTATGTTAGTTGCCTGAGGCATAACAATTTAAAAATACTACCAAAACTTACAAAGATAAGGAATCATAGATTTAATAGCAGGTTTCTCAGCTTTTATAAAAATTAAAAAGAAATCAAGAAGATTAATATAATATTGGAATGAAGCTTATACCTTCTTTTTGGTATTTGGACCTTAAGTTGATGTATGACTGTTGTTGGCAGATTGAATGGTTATTGTGAAAACTCTTAAGACTTTAGTTTTTTCTTGAAAGTTGGTTTAGTACTGTTGTTTACATTTTAAAATTAGTGCTTTCAATAAGATTTTGGTTACCATCTCTGCTGAATTCTCCCTAGGAGTGCACAACTTCAAAAATAAAGTGGCACATTCAGCAGAAAAAAGAGGTGGTCTGAGCATTTATGCGTTAAATATGCATGTTAATTAGGAAAAAAATTAGAAAAATATGAAAACAGATGTTACATAAATTATTGCAGTCCCAGGGCAGCAGTAACTTATACACTGACAATAATTTTTATATGTGCATGTGTATATCTATTTCTAGATTTCTCAATATTTATGCAATTCCATAGAGAGTAACTAGAAAAAGAACTGGTATATCCTTTCAATGAGACTATGGTAAACATTTTTTCTGCCTGTGGGTTGCTGAAGAAGTCTGGTTTCATGCAGTCTTACTATACAGATGAACCCTCTCTGTTACCAGTTTTACATTGTAGTCTTTTTTCTCCTTTTTGGTTTCTCTGATGGTTTTGCTGATGAGATATTTTATTGGATATATTCTATTAGAGCAAGAAAGTAAATTATGATCCAAGCAATGCAGTGTAAGAAATGTAAAATTGACCTGAGTGTGAAGTATGTATTTAGAACAAATTATAACTTCTCAGGACTCTGATTATATTGTCAGTTGTTTTCTTGGTTACTGTTCCACATCATGAAGAAATAGCCATCATTCTCTGAATGCTATTGACACTGTAGAATGACTATATATATATTAACTGTTAAATAAACATACATTTGTCAAACGCGTATATCTTGGAATAGTTGAAAGATATTTGAATGTCTTTCATTCTAAAGAGCCATCCATAGAATAAAAATGGTCTGTATTTTTACAAGGGAAAGATGAGAAATAGAGACTTGGTTTGTTTTAGCGGTGTAATAACTTTTAGCTCAACCATACAGAAGAAGCATGTGGCTATATTACTGTCCAAGGAGGTGTTGACCATATTTAAGTATGTTTTGAATGTATATTGTATAGTTTGAAAATGAGTTGTTGGTAATTTTTCAGGTAAGATTGAAAATTAAAATAGGAAAATGCTACACCAGAATGTCATAAATCATTTTCTTTATAAACAACGAAAACATGAATTGTATTCAATATTAGAGCATAAAAGTTTCTGTTAATCTGTCTAGAGATCATTGTCACATTCATTCCCATTTTTTAGAAATCGTACCTTGTTATTTGGTTTTAATAGCCTATGATGCTAAAATGTGTTTTAAGTAATTTCTTTTGAATCTCACTATGTTTCAGTTATATCTATTTATAATGTTTTCCAGTTTGTGCTTTTTATGTTTCACATTATATTACCTAATTACTTTTGTCCTTTTGTACATATGCTGAGCCACCAATAAGTTCAAATTGGCTATAGGGAGTAAAATAATATAGAATGAAATCTGGAGGAAAGTGGTGGTAATGTTTAGTAGCTTATTATATTAAGAGATTTTTTAAAATTAGATAGCTGTTTAAGATCAGTTTTCATTCTTGCAGATTTCATACAGGTTATATCTATGTCAGGTATGATTATTGGAAGAATATTACTAAAGATGATATTTTTCTTTATGCAAAAAGGCTATGGAAATTAAGTTTTAATTCACAAATATTTACTTGTTATACTGGTACATCAGTATTCTAATTTTACATTTTATTAATACTATGGAATCCTTTTCAGTGGAATTGTTTTCCACATTTGTTTTCAAATGTCAAATTTCCATTTTTTAATTTTATGTAATTTCAATACTTGATATTATTTTACTGTGTATTAGAATAGTATGTTCATTATCTGAACACTTTTATGTCATTTCAGTGAAATGAAGTTTAACATGTGATTTGTTTTATATTGAGGTGTTTTGATTTAAAAATTTTTGTGTTATAATGCCATTTATTGTAGATATAATGAAATGATTTCCTTTCTTTAAAGAGTTAAAACAGGTGATAGAAAAAATGATTAATGAGTAGGCTAACAATTATTCTCTAAAAACCTAAAATAATATGTTATAAATTTTTTTCAGGTTTCCTTTCTCATTGTTTGCTTTGGTTTAGGATTTCTTCTGGGATAGAATGTTTGAAGCGATTTCATTTATTTTTCTAGGTATTTGCTTTTTTGCCAGCATCTCAGTTGAGGAAAAGCTCAGCTGATCTCTATATCTTCATTCTTCTTTGCTTTGCATTTGCCGATCAAGACTTGTATTTTGTACTGAGTCTGAAGTCATCTTTGACCTGTTACAAGAGCATGCATTTTCAAGTGTCAGTTAGATTTGTGGATCAATAAAGGTCTCTTGAAAGGTAAGCGTATGTTTATTCAAAATGTACATTCAAAATTTGAATACCATCAATACCTGTCTAAGTCCGTTTGGGGTGCTCTAACAAAAATACCATAGACTTGGTGACTTACAGACACCAGAAATTTATTTCTCACAGTTTTGGTGACTGGGAAGTCCAAGATAAAAGTTCCAGTACTTGGTTCATAGACCACCATCTTCTTTATGTGTCTTTACATGGTGGAAGGAATAAGAAAGTTCTCTGTGGTCTCCTCTTATAAGGGCCCTAATCCCATTCATGAGGGCTCCACCCTCATGACCTAATCACCTCCTGAAGGCCTCACTTGAATACCATTACATTGGGATTTAAAATTTCAGCATATGAGTTTTGAAGGGACAAAGACATTTATCTGTAACAATATCCTTATTATAGTAATGTGTTCTATAGATTCATGTATAAAAAGTATGTGTGTGTGTGTGTGTGTGTGTGTGTGAGGAAGAGAGAGTTTATACATATTGCCATGTTTAGATTGTAGACTTCTTCAAGGAATGATGTTATTCTCTAACAGTTACTCAGAGTTCCCTGATCAGTTTCTTTCCACTTCTTATATCTAGTCACTGGTTTCCAATTTTTTCCTAATTGTTTTCCTTCTCTTTTAACCAAACCTTAAGAGGAGACTTAGAAATGTTTTCCTGCTGGGAGACTTTTAGCAGTTTCCATATAGAATGCTTTTTATATCCATATCTGTCTCTGTCCCTTTGGCACCCCACCCCACCCTGTTCACTGAATTTATTAAAGGAGTAGCAGAAGTAGAACTATTGAATTTGGAGTTGAAGATATCTCAGATAGGAGATGTTCACATTTTTTTTTTAAACCACAACCCATTTTAAGAAATGAATGTTATATTTATGAGCCATTTTCCACAGGTATAAATGTACCAATGAAACAAACAGAAGTTGAAATAGTTTTAACCCGAACTAACTGGAATGTGTGCTATGCTCTATTCTAACTTTTGTATATTTCATTTAATACATGCTCCTTCCTGTAACTGATTTATTTCCCTATCTCATAATGGATTGCCTTTGCAGTTTTAAAAACCATACTTTAGATCGCTTATATGTTAATGACTAACTCAGGACGTAAATGGAATCAGACAGTTTGTTTTCTGTCTCAGTCAAGCTGCCATTTCTCTTGTCTTCTCCATGCTTTTCATCTCTCTCCGTATTCACTACAAGCTATCAAATGGTGTGGTCAAAGAGCTGAGTAACTGCTGGGAAACACCAGAACACTTAACTTGGTTCTTCTATAGTGAGAACACAGGTACAGATGGTCAAATCTCAAGATTTGAAAAGGGGCTAAATCTTTGACATAATCATCCCTTTATAGTAAAGTGTATATTTCTTTATCCTTGTCTTGCTTGTTCTGTCAATGTAAATTTTATGTGAAGGATGATGCCCTCAAGCCATTCCTCATTTAAAACATTTTTAACTTGTTTTAAGTCCTGTATATCAGTTGAGAATAACTCAGATCCTTTCCCAAAGTGGCCTCTTCTACTACTCATTCCTATCATATTTAACATTTTTTATCCTTTAAAAAATTGCAAGTATTTTTTCCTGATTATAGAAGTTGTGCTAGAAAGGTTGGTATATATAGAAAAGTAAAAGAATGATAAAATTTATCCCTAATGAAATGCAGCAAAAGGAATTCTAAAAGGAAAGTTCGTGATAGTGATAAATGCTTACAGTAAGAAACAAGAAAGAGCTCAAATAAAGAAAACTAGCTGTATACCTAAAGGAGCCAGAAAAAGAAGAACCAACTAAGCACAAAATTAGAAGAAAGGAAACAACAAAGAGCAAAAATAAATGAAATAGTGACTAAAATGACAAGAGAAAATATCAGTGAAACTAAGAGCTATTTTTTCTTTCTTTTTAATTTAAAAAATTTATTCAGAGAGAGTACACAAGTGCAAGTGAGTGGGGTGAGGGCAGAAGGAGAGAAGCCCCAAACAGACTTCCTTTTGAGTGTGGAACCTGAGTCAGGGCTTGATCCCACTACTCAAGAGATCACCTGAGCCAAAATGAAGAGTTGGATCTCCAACCAGCTGAGCCACCCAGGCACTCCAAGAACTTTTTTTTTTTTTTTCAAATACAAAATAGACAAAACTTTATCTAGATGTACAAAAACAAGAGGACTCAAAAAAATGAAATTAGAAACTATGGAGGAGATTTTAGAACTGACATCACAGAAATACAAAGATCATAAGAGACTACCATGAACAATTATACACCAACAAATTAGACAACCCAGAAGAAATTCCTGGAAACATACAACTTATGAAGACTGAATCATGTGAAATAGAAAATTTGAACAGACCAGTCACTAGGAGGGAGATTGAATTAGTATTCGGAAACCTCCCAAGAACATCTCGGCTCAGTCTACGGTTTGGCTGTTCTGGACATTGCTGCTATGAACATTAGGGTGAATGTGGCCCTTCTTTTCACTACATTTGTATCTTTGGGGTAAATATCTAGTAGTGCAGTTGCTGGGTCGTAAGGCAACTCTATTTTTAACATCTTGAGGAACCTCCATACTGTTTTCCAGAGTGGCTGTTCTGCTTCCAGGCACATGTTGTGATGAGTGCTGGGTGTTACACGCAACTAATGAATCATTGAACACTACATTGAAAACTAATGATGTACTACTATACAGTGGCTAACTGAACATAAAAAAACAAACAAAACCAATTTAGTTTTTCTGCCAAGAAAGAAAAGTCCAGGACTGGATGGCTTAACAGGTGAATTTTACCAAACATTTAAAATAGAAGTATTGCCAGTCCCTTTCACACTCCTCCAAAAAACAGAAGAGGAGGTGATACAGTTGACCCTTAAACAATGTGGGTTTGAACTGGTGTGAATCCACTTATTTATGTTAGAGTTATTGTTGCAGTGAGGAATTATGGGGAATGAGGTAATGTTCCCTATATATAAAGAGCCAATCTCCCCATTTTTATTTGGCCTAATACTAGAAATTATGGTGAGGGCAATCAGGCAAGAAAAGAAGTAAAAGACATTCACATTGGAAAGGAAGATTTAAAACTGTATTTGCAGAGGTATTATATGTAAAAACCTTAAAGACCTCAGAAAAAATTGTTAGAACTAATAAATGAACTCCGTAAAACTGCAGGATACAAAGTCAATATATGGGAATGTGTTGTATTTCTATAAACTAACAATGAACTTTCTGAAAGTGAAATTAAAAGAACAGCCCCATTTACATGCATCAAAAAGAATAAAATGTCTAGGAATAAATCAGTACACTGAAAATTATGACATTGATGAAAGAAATTGAAGAAGGTAGGAAAAAATGGATAGATACTCTGTGCTCATGGCTTGGAGGAATTAATATGTTAAAATATCCATACTATTCAGAGTAGTAGATGAATAAGATCTAATGTATAACATGGTAACTAGTTGATATCACTGTATTATAGAAGTGAAATTTACCAAGAAATTAGAAATTTAATGTTCTCACTAAAAAAAAAGTATGTACAGTGATGGATGTGTTGATTTCATTAATCCAGCTAATTAGTTTATCAATCATTTTACAGTGTGTATGTACATCAAATCATGATGTATGCTTTGAATATTTTATATTACATTATATTGAGGTCAGTTATACCTAATACAGCTGAACAAAATTTAAAAATGTAAAAAACCAAAAAAATTCCTACTCCTGTACTATAGAGAGGTACTGATCTAACATTTTATAAATACAACCTTTTTTTTTTTTTTTAAAGATTTTATTTATTTATTTGACAGAGAGAGAAATCACAAGTAGGCAGAGAGGCAAGCAGAGAGAGAGGGGGAAGCAGGCTCCCCACTGAGCAGAGAGCCCGATGCGGGGCTCGATCCCAGAACCCTGAGATCATGACCTGAGCCGAAGGCAGAGGCTTAACCCACTGAGCCACCCAGGCGCCCCTTAAAAATACAACCTTTTAAAAAACAATGTTACTTAGGGGTGCTTGGGTAGCTCAGTCATTAAGTGTCTGCCTTTGGTTCATATCAGGATCCTAGGGTCCCCCGCATTGGGCTCCCTGCTAGGCGGGAGGGATGCTTCTCCCTTTCTCACTCCCCTTGCTTGTGTTCCCTCTCTCTCTTCTCTGATACTCTCTCTGTCAATTAAATAAATAAATAAAAATCTTAAAAAAAATAAAATGAAAAATAAGTGAACTTTAGATAAATATTTTATCAAAACCGTAAATACTCATTCCTAAGAGTCTTCCAAAATAGCATTCTTCTCTGAAGGAAGACTATGAAAATATTTAAATATTTTGATAATAAGAAAATAGGGAAAAGTTCATCTAAAAGCAGAGTATCTTTTTATTTTAAAGTCATTTCTTTTTTTTTAAATTATTTCTTGAGGTGAAATTCACATAACTTAAAATTGAGAAAACAGTAGCATTTAGCCCATTCACAGTGGTGCACAACCTCCACTTCTCTGTAGTTCCACACATTTTCGTCACTCCAAAGTAAAACACCTTACCCTTTTAACAGTTTCTCCTCATTCTGCCCTTTCCCCAATCCCTGGTATGTGTCAACCTGCATTCTGTATTTGAATGTGTCATACGAATGGAATCCTATAGTGTGTGATCTTTTAAGTCTGGCTTCTTTCACTTGGCGTACTATTTTCAAGGTTCATCTGTGTTGTAGTGTGTGAGTACTTCATTACTTTTCATATTTAAATAATACTCCATTGTATATATATATATAAACATTTGGTTTGCTTCCACCTTTTGGGTATTGTGAATAATGCTTCTATGAATTCATATTTACATATATTTCTTTGAATACCTGTTTTCAGTTTCTTTACATATATACCAGGAGTGAAATTTCTGTGTCATATTATAATTCTTTACATGTTTGAGGGACCACTCAATTTTTTACCATAGCAGACTCGGCATTTGATATTCCCACAAGCAGTGCATGTGGGTTCAGTTTTTTCCACATCTTGTCAGCACTTGTTATTTTCCCTTTTTTTCGATAATCAGAATGATCATTATGATCTTAAGATCATTGTGAATGCCTTTGAGCCAAGTAACATCGTAGAGAAATAATTATATCCAATATTTCATGTGTAGCAATTATACATCAATTCAGAATATCACTGAATTGTTTTAAACCTTCCAGCTTTAACCAACACATGGACATTGTTTTCCAGAATAAAAGATTTCTTACTTTTCTTCATTTTCTCAAAATCGTTACTATATTTTATTTCATATTTCTACCATGATATTTTGTGTGTGTGTGTATGTGTGTATAGTTCTTTGTTTTTAGCCACGGTTTTAAGATACCATGCTTTATGTTTAATTCTCATAGGAGAATTATGTCTCTATTATTATGGATAGCACACCACAATTGTACTTCCAGGTTCCTACATCATAAAACAACATTTTTGTAAGGTTATCTATGTTCTCTCTGAAGAAATATCTCACTTATCCTGGACTTTCTATTTTAGTATGAACTAGTGAACCAGCGTTTCCTTGGCCTTTTGCTGAAGTGTCAGTCTCAGATTTCTTGTCGTCATATTACTGGATTAATTCTGGTATTGCTTGGATCTCATTGTCATCTTTATTCTTAGGTTCCTTTAAGTAAATTTTCAAAAGGTTAAATGGTGAAAGTTGTATTTTCTGAGCTATACATATTAGAATTTTTTCTTTTTTTTTTAAATGTTTTTCTTTTATTCTCACAGTTGATCATTTAGCTGGGTATATATTTCTAGATTTAAAATAATTTTTCTCAAAACTTTGAAGATTTTGCTCAGTTTTCTGCCATCCCTTATTCCTTCTTAGAAATTTGAAACTAGTCTCACTTACTGAAAAATGTTCTAGGTGATATCACAGTGAAAACAAAATAGAAATTCTTAACTTCATTAAGGTTCAGTTTTAAGGTAGCAAAGTCCACAAGAAGCAAGATAAATACATTAAATATCTAGTAGGGTAGATGGTTGTGCTCTGAAGGCAAATAAAGTAGGGAGTGGAGGATAGAGAGTTCAGAGTATAGGGAGAGGGATGGAAATTTTAAGTAGGGTTGTCAAAGAAAGCCTCTCAGAAAAGGTAACATTTTGGTAAAAACCTGACAGAGATGAGGAGTGAGCATCTTAAGCAGAGGGAACAAGATGTGCAAAGGCCCTGATATTAGAATATTGCTTATGTGTTCAGGAAAAAAGTATGTTCATTGTGGCTGCAGCAAAGTGATGGGACAGTAGTAGGGATTAAATTATAGACATGACTGTGAATCTAGGTCTTTTAAGATGTGTATTTAGTTTTTATTTTGAATAATATGGAGAGCCATTGGTGAGTATCAGCTGGTTTATAGTTTAAAAGAATTACAGTTAATTTAAAATCAGTTAAAATTTATTTTAAGAGAGCAAGGGCAGGAATGGAGCGATCATATAGAAGGTTAGAAATGAGAGATGATTGTGGTTTGAACAGGATTTGCTGGTGGATTAGATTTGAATTACACAAGAGAGCGAGAAAGAGGAGTCAAGAATGACTCTAGTAATGTTTTGGTCTGAATAATAGAAAGTAGAGTTTCATTTGATGAAGAAGGGGAAGATTATGCAAGATGTACATTAAAGGGAGAAGGCTAAGAATTTGGTTTTGAACGTGCTGAATTTGAGACGTTTATTAGGTACCAAGTGGAAAGGTCAAGGAAACAGATATACTAGTCCAGAGTTAAGTTAAGAGGTCTGGGATAAAGGAGATAAGCCATGGAAATTGTCAGTTGTAGATGGTATTTTTAAAGGGGTAATATTGATGTAATCCAGTAAATACAGCTGGAGGCAATTGAAGGTCCTGACTTTGGAGCATTTTTAAGTAACAGGGTTAAGGAAAGTAGAATTAGTAGAGAAGGCCAGGGGCAGAAAACTCAGTGAGGTAAGAGGAAAACTTATTTGGCTTTCAGAAAATCTGAAAGCTATTGAAGCTAAATGGTGTAAATATTTCAAGGAAGGGGACTGATCATCTGTGACATGTTGCTGAAAGGTGAAGTTATGGATGAGTTGTGATTTGACTGTTGGATTTAGCAATGAGAGGTCATTGGTGACTTTGAGAAGAGTAGTTTTATTAAAGGACAAAATCTGATTGGAGTGGGTTTAAGGGAGAGTGGAAGGAGAAACATGGCAGCTTAACAGGGAAGTTGAAGTTAAGAAAAGATTTTTTTTTTTTTTTTTTTTTTTTTTTTTAAGTAGAGGAGAAGTAGCATACATCAATCAGTATTGAGATTTCCTCAATGAAGAGGAATAACTGATGATACAAGAAAATGGAGAATGGCTGAAGCAATATGTAAAAGTGGAGAGGTTGGGCTTAGAAAGGAGCATAGTTGGTCTGTCCTTAGTAATAGAAAGGAAGGCAGAGATATGTACAGATCCATGTTTAAAAATCTTCAGTCAAGCTTTGTACTGCTTTCAGGGTATGTGGCATAGAAGAGGCATCATGATGACTAGTTGCTTCACACTTCTTTGGGATTATTTTATTCTGTTAATTCACCCTTTTGCGCTTTTTGTGTTAGCACTGTAGATGAGTGGTGGATTCCATTTTAGGAATTTTGTGTTAAAAATTTTTTGTTGTTAACGGAATTAAGACCCATTACAAGCATTTATTAAAGACCTCTTGAAGTTTTTGAAATGATATTTGTGTAAATATTTCTATAATATGTCCTAGAGAACCATCAAGCTACGTTAAGATCAGAAAGCTGAGCCATTGACTCCTGTCTCATACTAGCCTTAGGGAGTTTATGGTTCATATGCACTTAATCAGAAAAGTGATAAATTGCTTCATGTCCTAGATTGTTGGAACCAAGGGTGAAACTATGAATGTAAAAATCCATGAATGCCAAGGGTCTCCTTTGTTCCTTATGACTCATATTTCTCCCAGTCACTGCAGCTTAGGAGTACAGTCGATGAATATGGGATACAGTGATAGCATTATTTTAGTGTTTTCTT
Organism: Enhydra lutris kenyoni; assembly: GCF_002288905.1. Classification (NCBI taxonomy): domain Eukaryota; kingdom Metazoa; phylum Chordata; class Mammalia; order Carnivora; family Mustelidae; genus Enhydra; species Enhydra lutris. Next base: position 11,443,599 of record NW_019154123.1, read on the forward strand.
TCTGGTATAGCATGACTACTGGCATCACTAATGTGTTTCTGAGCCGCATAATGCTTTTCTTCCTACCTATTCCTTTCAAGTTTCCAGCTCTCTGTAGTGATGAAACTCCACTTCTGGCTGGAGTTATTGCTCATGATGTCTTGTGACATGATTTAAGCATCTTGTTCACTATGCTCAAATATTGTTGAGCTTAATTTAGTAAGGATAACAGGTAGGACAGGAGCAATTGTAAAATTAAAAAAAAAACAGCTTCCTTGTGCTTATGGTTCCCCATAGCATGTGGGTGCTGCAGACCCTACCTTTTTCTAAAACCTGGTACTGGGTTCCTAGATCACTGGGCTGGCGACCATTTTGAGTAATATCACTTATATATTCACAAGACTACTTGTGCAGTTAGGACACATCTACTGAGAGTCAGGCTATTTGGTATACTGTCAGTGTACTTTGTACTCTGTCTTTGGGAGCACCTACTATTATGGATGTAATAGAAATAAGATGACTTGTGCTTTTTTTTTTTTTAAAGATTTTATTTATTCATTTGACAGAGATCACAAGTAGGCAGAGAGGCAGAGAGAGAGGAAGGGAAGCAGGTTCCCTTCTGAGCAGAGAGCCCAACGCGGAGTTTGATCCCAGGACCCTGAGATCGTGACCTGAGCCGAAGGCAGAGGCTTTAACCCACTGAGCCACCCAGGCACCCTGATGACTTGTGCTTCTTGAAACTATTTTGATTCCCTCTAAATGCAGGTTCTAGCTTATTGCCTTACCTTTTAGGCAAGAATAAAAGTTCTCTCATTTTCTCTTGGTGTGTACCCACATCACATCTTTGTCTAATATGTGAAATATATCTATTAGTTTGTAATGAGGCTGCCAGTACTTCATGGGTTGACTCTGAGAAGATACTTCAGGGAAATGTTTTCATGGATGAATAGTTTATGTATCATAGACCAGTCCTTCATCGTATTCTTAGCTGATTCCTTGTTATATAACTTTATCATTTAACATCATTTAATGTGTCTCCTTCCCTGGGCTTCATACATATATTTGTCCAGTGGGTTGCCATTTTGTCACCTGGGACTTGGTTTCTGTGTTTAGGTTACTGATGTAAACCATTTGCAGTGACTTTCCCTTTATAAGCACAAACTTTTATGCAAAAATCCCAGCTATCTCATTTTGACACACTTGTGTTCCTATGTAAGCTAATATTGATATCCATCCTCAAACCTCTAATTATATCCTAATAGTTTTTCTAAGTTAAATAAGATGAACCATTATCTCTATGTGGTTTTATGCTAGTGGCATATTTTGAGTAACACATAAAGATTGTTCTTAAATACTATTCATTGAATTAAAAAACTTTAAGTGGGGAAGATCTTTGGGAACATTAGGGAGGTGAAAGGGTAATTCTCTGTTAATAGGCTCTAAGATGTCATCAGCTTTGAGAGTAGAACCAATCTGAACTCATCTATTTATTTGATCAACAGTTACTTATTAACTGTTTACTATGTGGCAGGTAGTCTGCTAACTCTTAAATAAATATATCATTTTAAGATGTTTTTCTTTTTAAATTGGATGATGTAAGGAAAATCAATTTTCTTTTTTTTTGTTTGCTAAGTTTATTATGAATTTTTTAGGTTTTCGATATACCTGTACATAACTCTCACTTTTCAATAATGGAGAAACAGCCAACTCTAGATAAAACTGAAGTTTGGAAAATACAGAATCTGCTTCACATTCTCTTCCTCTTATTCACTTTTATGGACAGTGAAATTGACCAATAGTTTTCAACTCTACTTTGCAGTTCTGCTAGTCCTTTGTGATAGCTGGTAGACTTGAAAGAAGCATCATGAATTGAAAAGGAGAAGTTATATGAACATATAATCAGATAAATAGACAATGGATCCTTTATAATTGAGAGGTGACTGTATTTCTACTTTACACAGAAATTTGAAGTTCTTACTCTAGGTATTCCCATTTAGGCATACTTTGTAATTTGTAAACAGCTGACTCATTTAAAGAAAAGAAATCTTTAATTTATCGTTATTGGACCATTTTGAAACTAACATTTTATTTATTGTTGAGACAAAGTTTTGGTTATTAGAAATACGTGTTCAGAATTTTATAAATGACATGAACTAATTTTGCCTCAACTTAAGAGTTACTTAATTTTTTCAATATGTAGTGAAATATTGGCTGGATATTTAGAAAGCCTAAATTACTTGGAATGTATTTGAAACCTCTCTTCTTATGTACTTCTGTTCAAAATGTTACTTATTTTTGGATCATTTATAGTATAGGCTTGAAGTTTGGAGTTTTACATTTTCAGCCTTATAAAGACTTATAAATATATTTATGTTAGTTCTATTGGAACTAAGTAATTTTATCCACATAATTGTCATTCAGCTGTAGCTGTCTGGAATAAAATTTCTTGAAATAGGTAGCCATTTTCCACATGAAATAACCATTTAAAAGTGTTTTTCATCTGATAGCATGTATTTTAATTTTTATAAGTAGCGCAGAGCAATTGAAGTATTTATGTAGCTAAGGGAGATTATCAGCTCAAGTTCAATAGTATGTTGTTGGACATTATTAAACTGAGGATATTTTATAATTTTTAAAAAATACTTTCATTATTATTTTTATAAAATACATGTGCTTTTGTTATATCTTATGTGTTCATCTAATTTCCTATTGTAGTTACCGATTAAAAGTGAATTGTGTACCAGTGGGGTTCTAAAACCTTGACATTATTTTAATCTGATAACAAATGGGTTTAAGTTCATGTTCTTTCAGTTGTTGGCAACAAATCTAAACCTGTATTTTTTGGATTTATGAGGATAAGTCCTGCTTTGGCAATCTTGTAGATCCTCCAGAGAATAGTTAAACAGTGATTAATCATTGTTTCTTCACTGAGTGTGCAGAAAAGAATGGAAAAGCTGCATTTCACACTTCTGAAGCAATTAATCCCCATGATCTTAGCCAGGTTTGTCTTGTAGATAAGTCGGGATACAAAACGGTACCTAATTTATCAATGTATGCATGCCATAAAGTATAAAACACACAATTTATTTCATATCATTTATAGTCAAATGTAAAAAAAAAAGTGACTTTGCCATATCCAAGAGTGTTTCCTACATTACCTTCATATAAGCTAAGTACCAGAGATTACAATGGGATTCCTGTTTATTGTGCACATCTGGTGCAGTCACTATGCATTTTCTCATTCACTTGCTGGCATTTTTAGTGATTGTGGCATAAATCACCTTGCTAATCAGAAACATAAGTGACGGGAAGTCATCTCCTTTTTTTGAACAATGGGAAAAAACATATGGCTTCTCAGACAGGACTTGGCTGTTATACTATTTATGTGGCATTATATTCTGTATTTAGAATTTCATATTAATTGCAGTGGTTTGATTGAAGGCATTGAATACCCAGGGTTTGTGGTCAAAGTGTTTGTTTTGTACCATTTCCATAACAAATAAACAGAAGAAGGTAAAATTAAATGACTTGTATTAAATTTTTTTTTTTTAAATAAAAACTACTTTGGGAAGAGTTTTTAAGATTAAGATGAAGTAAAGAATATGTATACTTGAAAATGTGTGGATGTTTCTTTAGGCACATAGATACAGTAATTTTAAGTTATAAGTTAATTTTTAATTATACCTATTTGAAAACACTGCATGGATTAGAGTAAAAATTACTGTACTCTAAGCGCTAAACTGTAATTGACAGTAGTTTGCTTTTCTAGTAGTGGTATTTCAAGATGTGTTACATTTTTAATGAATTATTGGTTATTAGAACCACTTCTGCATATACCCCAAGTGAAAGTAAAAGATGAAAAAACTTTCTAAAATGTGCGAAATTTGTATGTGCAGACTTCAGAGACAACCCTTAGTGAATTTGATGCTATCTGTTACAGAATGCTTGCTGTAAATTTGAAGGTATTTTTCTTTTTCCTCAATAGTCACCTAATTCTCAGAAGGTAGTGCATATAATGGCCTTTCATGTTTACTTGGTTTTATAATACTTAACTTCTTATCACTTACTGTTTTCCATTTTCTTACTGTTGGGTAGCAAGGAAAGATTTATTTTGAATGTGTAAATTTCAAATGAAAATTTATTTGTTCAGAGAACCTTATGTCTTTTAACAGTTTGTTTTCTATATTACATGTGACAATAAATTAGTGAGGCAATTTTTTTAACAAATATATCAGAGCCTATTTATTTGAATGTGTGTTTATTTCCTTTGAAATAGTCCCTTTGGGAAGATGTATACATAATCCATTAATCAAAGTATTTTAGGAATGCCTCTTTTTGAATTTTCTTCAGTGGAATTGATGTATAGCTGCCCCAAATGGATACTTTTCAGGGAGATAAGATTCATTTTGTGTATGTATGTGCTAGTATTTTTGTTTTTAAAAAAATCAATCAATCATAATAGCTTGTACCGCAGCCTGTATATATCTTGTAGATAATTGGACACTATGAATAGAAATAGAGTTTTGAAAAACTGCCTGAATTTTAAATAAATGGTCATACTTATCATTTTGTTTTAGACATCTTTTATGATATTGTCTCAAGGACCACCTGCAGTAGGAGTCCACAAATTGAATAAATGCAACCTAAGGAGAGACTTTTTTTTCCCTGTTGTTCTTGCTTGTTTCAAAAATGCCACTATGAAGATTGTCTAAGATAAGTGTGCTATTTTAAAAAAATACATACTTACCATTGAATGGAGACTTTTTAGATTAAAATTATCCAGTCCTCAGAAATTACCTGAAATCTACTCATACTGCCTCAATCCTTGTCCATTTTTATTTCCTTCCTGCCTTTAAAACTTCTTCCTCCTCGTTCCCCTGTTCTTTGTTTTTTTTTTTTTTTTGATTGAGATGTATGTCTTATAAAGAACAATTTTAAAGTTGTACAGTTTTAAACACATATAGGTTTCTTTTTTCCTTCACCAAAATATAAAAGGATAAGATGTTAAAATCTAAAAAAATAGTAGTTTATGACATGGCTAAAAGTATCAGAGTAAATGAGGAAAAATAAAGATTTCTATTTTTAGTGAGTGAACACTTTGGGATTTGTTAGTTTGGGATTTGGAGTTTCAAAGAAAATATTCTTATATAAAGTGCTTGGTGGGAAAAATATATTAACCTAAAACATTTGCTTATTCATCATGTTTATAAAGCCAGGGATTTAATTTCTAAGTGTATGTATGTCCTTTTTTGAATATAATTGAACTACTAGTAATGTTGATATTTACTGTACATTTTGTCTAAAATTTGCTTTTCAGAGATTTTAATTATTCTCTTTTACCTCTAGTCCATTCTTTGTCTCATTTATATTCATACTTTGTTGGTACATACTACCCTCTAAAGTAGATTCTGAATTGAGTGTAGAATTTGCAAGAAAAGCTTTTGTTCTTTCCTGTGTTCTCATGACTTAAAGAAGGAATCCTTCTATTGTAGGGATAAATTTACTGGTAATTTGCAGCCAGGAGGATTATTACTTACAGCCCCTTTCTCTAGCCATCTCTTTCCTGCCTTGGTGTCTGTAAGTGCCTTTAGGAATATTGACAGAGGCAGAATGCCTTCTGTTGGAAATGCTGTGGGTCGGTAGTGTGACACTGTTGGCATAATCACACTAAAATTCAGATAAAAATGTTAATTTGTGAACTGTTTCTCAAAAGGGAGGCTTTTCTTTCTGAGTGAGAAAGCTGCGTTGAGTGGCATATATAATTCAGAAACTTTAATATGAAATTTTTAATGGAGTATATTAAGTATGAGGAAAATGGACTATACCTTCTTCCTCCTTGTTTTTTAGTGTTTGATTCTTCTGGGTAGGGTATTCCCAATGTGGACCTCAATTGTGTCTTCTCTAGGGGTTCTGTCATATATATGGAATATGGTGACCAATAGGAATGGTTTGCTGATAGTCTTTACTGAGTAGGAACAAATGTGATTTTTTAAAAAAATATTTTATTTATTTGACAGAAATCACAACTAGGCAGAGAGGCAGGCAGAGAGAGAGGAGGAAGCAGGCTCCCTGCTGAGCAGAGAGCCCGATGTGGGGCTCTATCCCAGGACCCTGGGATCATGACCTGAGCCGAGGGCAGAGGCTTTAACCCACTGAGCCACCCAGGCGCCCCAGATTTTTTTTTTTTAAAGAAAAAATTAAAGAATAAAGAGTCAGACCTGATGATACAGTATTAGTCATTAGAGAGGCAGCATTTCTGAATTCAACCTGTGGTCTGTTTTGTTTTGTTTTCTGGTCTAGTTCTCTTAGGCCTATGTCAATGATCTGTGGAGAGAGAGAGTGGGTGTGCTGTAAGAAAAAAATAATTAGAATAGGAGGATAAGGGCGCGCCTGTGTGGCTCAGTCATTAAGCGTGTGCCTTTAGCTCAGGTTTTGATCCCAGGGCCCTGGGATTGAGCCCTGCAGCAGGGTCCCTGCTCAGCAGGAAGCCTGCTTATCCCTCTCCAACTCCCCCTGCTTGTGTTCCCTCTCTTGCTGTGTCTTTCTCTGTCAAATAAAAATGAAATCTAAAAAAAAAAAAAAACCCACAACAGGAGGATAAGGAGAAGTATTGTAAGATGCTTGGGGACAAGCAATACTTCTCCTCTACTTTCTAAGCTCAGAGACCAGTGGAAAGGCGTTCTTTCTCCTCCGTTGCCATAATCCACAGAGTCATTGGTATTTGACAGACTGCGTTGTGCCACAGTGTTAGAAAATTGTGGGGCACCACTGTAGGACTGCAGTGCTACTTGACAGAAGGATTGTGAGAGCAAAGGGGATGCAGGGCTCTGGGAGAGTGGGTGTATGCTGAAGAAGCTGCAGTGGTCTCTGTTAGTGACAGTGGCAACCCATAGTCAACAGTGTGGAGCCAAGGCAGTACCTCCTGGATGGAAGGAACAGATGAGGCCCACTCATCTGTTTGGAGGGAATGGAGTCAGCAGACCTCAGATACCACACAGGCACAAAGAGGGGTGAGATGATAATGTGCCATGATGGTAAATGACTGTTAGCTGATTGGACTTGCTCGTAAATACATAGGAGATACTTAAGGATGACTCTTTGAAATGTTCTGGGGGAAAGCTTATAGGAGTCTGGTACCCTGCCCTGTAGGTTATTAGGATTCTCTCGAGAAACAGATTCAATAGGAGATACACATATAAAACAGATATTGGCTCCTGTAGTCGTGGAAGCTAAGAAGTCCCACAATATGCCCTCCGCAAGCTGCAGAACCAGGAAAGCCTGTGGTATAATTCATTTGGAGTCCAAGGGCCTGAAAATTGGGGTCACAAAAGTGGGGACGAGGAAGATCATCAAGTCCTGGTCTGAGTCTAAGTATTTGAGCTGAAGCTGAGACCACGAATTTGCCCTTCCAGCACTTTTGTTCTTTTCAGGTCCTCACTGTATTGGATGAAGCCCGCCCACTTTGATGAGGGCATCTTTCCTACCCAGTCTGATTCAAATGCTAATGTCTTGGAGACACTCTACCAGACACACCCACAAATAACATTTTACCAGCCATCCAAGCACTCTTTAGCTCCATCAACTTGACATGTATTATTAACCATCACAGAGACGAAGGTGAGAGCCAGCAAGTATGTTTCATTTATTTTGTAAAATAATTCACAAATTTATAGGAGTACTAAGGATCTCTTTTTTAACCTTTCTTTTCTTTCCCCTTTCCTTTTCCTTCTTTCTTTCCTTCCCCCTCCCTTCTTCTCTCCCTCCCACCCTCTTTTTTCCTTTCCTCCTTTCCGTTCCTTTTTCCTTTCACTTTTCCTTTCCTTTTCTTACCTTACCTTTCCTTTTCTTTTTCCCTTTCCTTTCCTTACCTTTCCTTTCATTTTTCCTTTTTTCTTTTCTTCTCTTTCTTTCCCTCTCCTTCTCTTTCTTCCTCTCTCCCCTCTTTTCTTCTCTCCCTTTCTCCTTCCTTCCTTCCTTCCCACAAAACTTTTTGCTTAACTACCTGTGGTGGCAAAAAGTATTCTAGGTGTTGGATCAATCAAGTTGAAGTATGATTCTTTTCCTTAGAAGCTTGCACTTTATAGGACAGAGAATGGCATTTGAAAAAATTAACATCTAGTTGGGGGTGGGCAGGGAAAATTTTGCCCATTAGAGATGCCTTGTGTTGGGCATAATGGTCCTCCTCCAGCATCCTTCTCTGGGGTGAGCATGGCCTTGGCTTGAACACTGCTGTGAATCTTGAAGATATGACAGCTGGAAATTGTAGTGAACTGCACTCCTCACAGCAGTTTCTCTGAGTGGTGCACCTTGTTGGCTGTTACAGTGGATGTGGGATTCAGTTGGTGAGAAATACAAGTAATTCTTGCTTGTCCATTATTTCCTCTGCTTTCAGCAAATTGATTGTAGAGTCAGAGAAGCTGACTGAAATTGAGTAAGTGTTGGAAAGATTGCAGGAAAAGATAACAGCTGATAGATACAGAACAAGGACATACATTGATAAACCAACCATTAGTTGAGATAGTTGTAGCTCATGTAGTCAAGGATTGATTAGGAAGGAAGTGAAACTAGAAGGTCAATAAGGGATTGAAATTAAATGAAGTCAACAACTAGATGTTTCAGTGAGTTTGAAAGCACTTGTACTGAGTGAGGGAGTAAGAGGGAATTGTGATAATAAAGTATATATTAGTTTAAGATTAATATCCAAACTCTAGGAAATTCTGATACTTTGAAATCCTATCTTGTGAATTGGGAATAAAATTTAACAGCAGAAGATGACAATTATATGTATACATCATAGAATCATAACCACAAATACCATCTAAAATTACAAAGATAAAATAATTTAATTTTAGTAGTGTAACTTTTCTGCAAAGTAAAGTTTCTGAGCCACTCATATATCCAGTTTCTTGATTGAATAAGTGTATTCATTTATCAGGGAGTGCAGGATTTTTTTTTTTTTTTCTTTAAGAACTAGTTTTTCTGTGGGTTATTTTTTTCAATTTGTGTCATAGCCCAAGAAAATATCTCAGTATTTTTTTCCTCATAAGAAAAACAGGTGGGTTCTCTTCTCAAGAGTTTGTGGCTTTATAATTGATAGAAAAAATAGAAAAATGAAAAACATTCAAAGCATGTATAGCCAAACATTTCTTGAACTGAAAGAAATAAAGGTAAGGTAACGATTTTGAATACATAAAAACTTCAGCAGTTCTCCCTTTGTAGAAGGGAATTGCAACAAATAATTCAAACAATTAAAATAAAAAGATTTATTGTTAGAAGAGGGTTGGATGAAATGATAGTATAAAGCAAGTATACAAAAATGTAATTGAAGATTCTAGGTGGTTGTTCACTGTAAAATTCTTTTACCTTTTCTGTGTATTCAAAAATATTTGTAATGTTGAAAAAGTAATATAGCATTTTTTAAATTTGAAATGCATAAAAATGACAGTCTGATGGATAGAATGATAGGTATGTGATATGTATAATAAAATGTCAGTTATAGGATCTAGATGGTGGGTAAAGAATGTTCACTCTAACATTATTGCAACTTTTCTGAATGTTCAGAAATTTTCAGAATAAAATGTGTCATAAACAATGCTTGTCATTAGATGTCTGAGTTCTTGTTGTGTGACCTTAGGCAAGATAATCAGTCTCTGAGCTAGTTTCCTCTTCTGTAAAATGGGCATAATATATAATTTGTAGATAGTTTTGGGAATTAGAAAAAGTATCTGTAAAGCAGCTGGGAAATGACAGGCATTTGAAAATGCCTCTGATAATAGTAAAACTATAAACTTCAAATTTAGGGATCATACCTTGGTTTTTGCTCAATAAATTTAGAATTTCTGGATATATGAACTAGTTAATTATTTGATGGAACTAGGATGAGGTGAATGCAAAGTGCAATTTTTTATTATCAAGATTGCTTAGTTTCACACAATGCCTGTGTTCCATGTTCAGAGCCTGTGCAGTTTTCTGGATTATTCTCTAAGTTAATCAGAGCTTGACCCCTACTGATGGGAAGGTAGAACCATCCTTATACAAAGGATGGGATCTCTGACTTTCTAGTAACTACCAAGGAAAACTTTATTGTCTTTAAAAGTATTTTCATTTTGGGGCTGCTGGGTGGCTCAGTTGGTTAAGCTACTGACTCTGGGTTTTGGCTGAGGTTGTGATCTCAGGGTCAAGGGATCAAATCCCATTGCTCGGGGCTCAGGGTCACCATGGAGTCTGGCTTGTCCTTCTCCCTCTACTCCACCAGACTCCCCCCTTCCTGCCCACCCCCAACTCATGCTTTCTCTCACTCTCTTAAATACATAAATATCTTTAAAAAATAAAAATATTTT
>NW_019154123.1:11458917-11466417 GCF_002288905.1 Enhydra lutris kenyoni
AATTTTATCAAAAGTTTGCTACATTCAGTGAAATGATGTTGTGGTCTTTTCTCCTTTAGCTTTTTAAGCAATCAGTTAATAGGTTTTCTAATATTAAATTGCCCTTGCAAAATAAATAAGTAGATAGGTAGCTAGATAAGTAGGTAGGTAGATAGTTTTTAGTTTAGTTTGCTGGCCGTTGTTCTTGAAGGATTCCTTCTGGTCATGGTATTTTTGTGAGATTTTCATTCTTGTCCTCTTTGTCAGGTTTTGTTGTTTGAGTCATGCTAAGATAAAATGAGTTGAGATATATACCTTCCTTTTTTAAAAAATTATGGAACAGTTTAAAACATAATAGGAGTTACTAATTCCTTGAAAGTTTGTTAAAAGTTTACCCAAACTATAATCAAGGCACCTTTGGTTGGGAGTGAGCTGCACTGTGGTGATGGAGGAAAATCTTTGATTACTTTTCTGATATTTTTTTTTTTCTTTTTAAGATTGTATTTATTTGACAAGGAGAGCACAAGCAGGGGTAGTGGTAGGCAGAGGGAGAAGCATGCTAGCATGCTCCCTGCTCATCAGGGAGCCCTCAGGGCTCGATCCCAGGACCCTGGGATCATGACCTGAGCCAAAGGCAGACACTTAACTGACTGAGCCAGCCAGGCACCTCACATTTCTGATATCTTCAGAATTATTGGTGTATTCAGATTCTTTGCAGCTTATTGAATTTATTGTAGAAATTTGTCTTTTCTTAGAAAACTATCCATTTCATTAATTTTCCTTTATATTTCATTTAGATCTTCAAATTTATTGGAAAAAACATATAGATAATATTTTTTTTCCCTGACCCTATATTTTAAAAATCTTATTTAGGTCTGGTATTACATCCCTCTTCTTATAACAACTAATATCAGAATGTTCTTGTTTGCTTTCCTTAATTTTTTTTAACCTTTGTAACATAGAATACAAATAACAGAAAACTATAAAAGCAAATGTGTGTCTTGGTAAATTATTATAAGACAGACATGCTTGTAATTATCACTCAGGTCAAGAAATAGAGCTTTGCCAGCCACAGTAGAAGCCCTTATATATGCTTTACTATAGCACACCTTCTCCCTCCAAAAAATTAACCACTCTTCTGACTTTATGGTTTTAATTTACCCAAGTGTGCATCTCTAAACCAGTTGCCAATTTTTAAAAACTATTTTTGCCTTTTAAGTCTTTCTTAGTCTATGGTTTCCTCCAACTTTTTCTTCTTTTTAAGGGATCTAGTGAAGCACTTGGGATGTTTGACCTATAGAGATCACTGCAGTCTGGATTTTACTGATTGCATACTTATGGTGCAGTTAAACATTTTCTTTTATATTTTCTTTAAATTGGCAGGTAGCATCAGAGCTTGATTGCATTTAGGCTTAATCTCTCTGGCAAGATTATAGGTGTTGTTTTGTCCTTTTATCAGGAGAAACATAATATTTTAAATGTTGGCAGCCACTGATGCTCAAAGTCTAGATCCATTAACTCATTATTTCATTTACTATATGATGATTTTGTTATATAAGCTATTTAGAAGTGAAATTCATTTCAATTTCTGATTATCTAACAAGGATTTTTTTTGGCATCAGAAAAATTCTAGTTTTGTAGTATGGTCAACAAATGTGGGTTTTATATTTTTCACAGTATTAAGATTACCTTTGTCTCCTCTTTTATGTGAAATTTGCAAATGTTCCATTGGGATTTGAAAGAACTTCTTTTTTGCTTGTGCTTATGATTTAAATGCTTTGTATTTAAATATTAAATCAAATTTATTAATGCATTCTTTAAATGGTCTATTTTTTAAAAATGTATCTCTTCCTGATCAAATTATGGGAGTAAGCTTGCATTTTAAAAAGACTCCTTCTAGTAGTAGTCTTCTAGGATGGTTTTAGAGGTGTGACCCATTACTAGAGATATCAAGATCATATAGTGTTTTTTAAATTATTTTTTTTGACATTTAAGTGAGAAATCACGACTCTGAATTAAGACATTGATGATAGAAAGTGGGAGATAGATCCTAAAATATTTAGGAATTAGACATAGAAAATGAGGAGATAAAATGGTATAATTTCTGTTTTGTGATTAAAGGATGGCAGTGTGATCAAGCATGATTAGAATAGAGGTTGACTTAAATCAGGTTCATGGGCCAAGTCTGGCCTGCCACCCATTTTTGTACAACCCTCAAACCCAAGAATGACTTTTACTTTTTTGTTTGTTTGTTTGTTTAAAGTAAGCTCTGCTGCCCATGTGGGGCTTGAACTTACAACCCTCAGAACAAATCACATGCTCTACCAATAACCAGTTGCCTCTGACTTTTACAGTTTTAAATGTTTTAAAATAGTCAAAAGAAAAGTGATATGTCTTGACACATGAACATTTATATTGTTAGAAAACAAAATTCAGACTGAATTTGAAGATCAGTAATTCATGAATTGGACATCATCCCATCTAGGCAACAGAAAGGAACTCTGAGGATCTGTACAAAATGGAAGATTTTTATAGGAAGAAAGAGGTTGGGTAAGGTAGTTCTTCTAGCAAAGAGTAGATTGTTTCAGGTATCCTTTGGGGGAAGACAGAGGTCTGTCAGATAGATTACCTCCTTAGTGCTGACCGTATAATTCCAAATTGACTGGTAAGGGTCGTGTTCCCGGGAGCAGCTGAAACTGCAATTAGGTTTGTTATTAAGTCTTGGTTTGCTGATGTGGGACTAAGCACAAGTGACTGCATTTTGGGTGTGTTTCTTTTTTAACAATGAAATTTTAATTTCAGTGGCCATAAATAAAGTTTTATAGTAACATAGTCATGCTTGTTAATTTAAAAGAGAGTTGAGTACAGTAGTTAAGACAGACTGGCCCACAAAGCCTAAAATAATTACTATCTGGCCCTTTACAGAATGAGTTTATCAATTTACTCCTAGCTGAGACATGCCCTCTTTTTTCCTTAATTTTCTCATTTCCATTCAATCTGGTGTTCATAACCAATAATTTCTTATGAGATTATTATTTTTTTGAACACTTGCATATAACTGCATGAATTCAACCCTGCTCTTGATCATTAATTTTTTATCATTTATCATTTTTGTCATTTATCATCATTTATCATTGAAATCCATTTCCCATGCAAATTTTTTTTGGTCTTTTGTATATGATTATTAAAAGCTTTTAAAGTCCATTTGATATTTATGTGGTGATAAATCAGTGGTTTCTCCTAAATGCTATTCAAACAGTTTTGGCCATTATTGTTACTAAATTGTAACTTAAGGTGATAATTTTATATTGTACAGTCTGTTAGGTTTGTGTTTTCCACAGAGTTTCCCTTTTTCCTTGAGCTCAAACTGCAATTACATAAACAAATTGATTGCTGAAATCATCCTGAGAGCAAATCCTCTGAGGTTTTGGAGAAAAGGAGTTTGGTTTTATTAAAGATTTGGTGTTAGAGTTGATTTTATTTACTTATAAAGTCATAGTTTATTGATTTAAAGTACTATAAAATATAATTTTAGCAGAACAAGGATTCTTAAAAAAGGCTTATTTGGTTATATGTTTATAGGTAGAGAGAATAGTTTGGCTCTGTTAAAAACAAAACAACAGGTCCTAAATGGAGTCTTTTATGCTAAGCCTCACATCACTAAACTGAGACTTAGCTAATTATAGTTTTGGCTCTCCCAGAAATGGACTTTTAAACCAGTCAGTCAGGAATCACCTAATCAGCACTAGACAGATAATCTACCTGATAGATCCCTCCCATCCCCTGAGAAAAGTGACCTTGCCATAACCAATTTGCTTTTTACTTAGTGTAACTTCCTTGTTCCTGCTCCCTTCTGCCTATAAAAGTCATCCATTTCCTATAGCTTCTGGGAGGTCTTTTCTGTTAGATTGGTTGCTGTCCGATTCATGTTCTTTGAACAAAGGCAGTAAGGTTTTTAAAATGTGCTCAGTTGAATTTTGTTTTTTAATTGCTGTTACAACCGTATAAATGGTTACTCTAATCCACAAGAAAGAAAATGTTGTATCACGGGAATTTCTGATGTTCTCATAACGTAGTTGTGCTGGGTAAGCAGGAAGCCAGAAGTGACCTGTCATTACGAATTCAAGATGACACTGTTGTGTTTTTATGTGGTTGTATCTTTCTCTGAATCTGTGTCTTGTCTGTTGTACTTAAATATCTGACATTTATTTTTTGGCAAATTTGAAAATTGTTATCTCTTAATTTCTTTCATCTTCCTATAGCTGTTACTTGGTGCCCAGATTAAAAACAAACAAACAAACAAAAAAAACCAGAAGTAGCCACCAATGGAAGTTGCCATGAAAATCATACAAAATCTATTTCCATTTGAATGGTTGTTAACAATAAAGTACATTATTAAACTTTATGTTTTTATTTAAAAGAGAGGTGTATTGACATACACACTTCCTATCCCATCAAATAATTATATCCAAATGGGACAATTAATTTATTTAAGCCACTGTGTGTCAAAGTTTCTTGAGGAGAGGACCCATCATTCTTCTTTTCCCAAATACCCAGGTTTCATTGCTATCTTGTAAACATTGTTCTTAGGAAATTTCTTAATGTTTGCTATGATTAGTTTTTTTTATTTAAACTTATTTATCTAGTTCTATTACCGACAAATAATTAGAATCAGTACTTGTTCTTTTACTAATTACTTGAACATTTATCAGTGTATAACATGCTTTTCATTCATATTAAGCAGTTTTTATTTTTATTTTGTGCTGAAGGAGGAAAATACTTCAGGTTTTTTTGACATATGTTTTGTAACTGTAAAAATTGAAGCTTGCTTTGACTTCTTCTGCACTTTTGGCTTTACCTGTCTGTGTGTTTGCCAGTGTCTTACATGTTTCTTCTGCTTGTTTATTCTTCCTTCTATTCCTTTTTTTTTTTTTTTCCCTACGATTTTATTTGTTTGAGAGAGCATGCATGCCTGTGAGAGAGAGCACACATGCGAGCACAAGTGGGGTAAGGGGCATGGGAAGAAGTAGACTCCCTGCTGAGCAGGGAGCGCTCTGGGATGCCAGGCTGGATCCTGGGACTCCGGGATCATGACATGACCTAAGCTGAAGGTAGACGCTTAACTAACTGAGCCACGCGGGTGTGCCTCCTATTGTTTTTTTATTTCTACTACTCACCAAAATAATAAAAATGGTCACTGCATATAATTCACTTTGAATGTAAATTGTTGTTCTAAGGACAGTTAATAATGGTCACTTCGTGCTTTTAGGGAGTTTTCTAGTCTGTAACAATCATTTATGAAATGTTTTCCTAAATAATAAGTTATCAGAGTTGAAAATGCATTATCCTTTTGATAGATAAGAGTTTATTTAAGATTATACTTTACAAATGTCATGTATGAACAGTTGCATTCTGATAAGTTTTCAGGAATGGAAGAGAAAGGTGTGCAACAAAGGCAAATCTTTATCAAGTCCTGGACTCATAGAAGTTATTCTGGTTGTAGTATATAAGGTGGTATTGAGGGGAAAAAAAACAGAAGTGTGAAG
The DNA here is from genome assembly GCF_002288905.1 of Enhydra lutris kenyoni. NCBI lineage: Eukaryota > Metazoa > Chordata > Mammalia > Carnivora > Mustelidae > Enhydra > Enhydra lutris. The sequence goes on from NW_019154123.1 coordinate 11,464,443, forward strand.
GCAGGCTAAGTAGCTATTATAATGTCATCATAAAAATAGAGCCTGAGTTGGGTAATGACTAGATATGAAGAGAAGATGACGAAAAGACAAGTAATGGAAATTAATTTTAAAACCATTGGAAATTTTTCATATGTTTCAACTTAATGCATTCATTGTCAACTACTGTTAGTAAAGAAAAATGCAACTGTTAAATATGTGAATGAAGAAAAAATTGGAAGTTTGTATTATTTATAAGGAAAGGGTCAGTGATGCTAAAATGGAAAGATTCTATGGAGAAAATTGATGTGTTTTCTAATTTCCAAATCCTGTATGCCCTTTAGGAAGAATCTAGTTTAGATCCCATTTATGTAAAGATTTTGCTCAGCACCCAAATACAAAAAAGTGCTCCATGATGGGAGGGGATAGAGAACCTTATGTATTTATTTGCCAGCACCCTTTGTTGATTTTCTAGAATGTGTTCCTTAGTAACGTAATATAATAAGGAAGAGTGAGCACAAAAGAATTGTTGGATCTCTGTGGTTCTCCTCAAGCAGATGTTCAACCTAAGCCTCTTAGATAAAGTTCTTGCCTATAGTCCTGTTTTCTTTGACCTTCTCACTGTCCTGTAAGAACGCGTACTATCTCCAGCCTATGAGAGCTTTCCCATTGATAACATTAGTTATGGCCAGCTGTCAGATTCTGACTAAAGCTTGCTAGATTACTTCTTCATGAACTAATATACTGTAATTCTTTAAAAGAATTCTTTTCACAAGATGTTTCTGGATGGGTTCCTTTTAAAAGAATGGAGTAGTGAAATGATAAATAGTGGGCTTTGGCTAAGGATTTCTTGTATTGACAAATAACCTCTATATAGTGACCTTGTGCTGCTCTTTGAATCTTAGGTTATTCATGCAATATTTTCTTACCAAATATAGTTATGCACTTAAAGATTATGGGTCTTATCTGATGTTTTTATATCCCTTTCTTTAAGAGACAGATGAGGTGAAAGTTGCTTATAAAAATAGCATATACCATGAAAATAGAAGATACTATATCCACTTAGTAGGCTGAGTATTTAGTAAATAGATACTGATAGGATTTAAAGGCAGGAAGGAGTGGTTGTGCATAGGTGATTCAACCAGTCCCCTACTGTTGAACACTTGAGTTGTTCCTGCATTTTACTTTTATAAACAAATTATAATGAATAAGGGTCTGTGGATTCTCAATCCCTTACCTGGAATCCATAGAGGGACTAGATATGTTTTGGAAAATTAGTTTTTTGGATTTTAGAATTTTTAATGTGATTCATGTTCCAAAATTATAGAACATTTCTGGGGGAGGAAGCACCAGGTGAACAAACAAGCTTCTGTTTCTGTTGGAAAAAATATGATTATAACATTGTTGGCTAAATAAAATCTATAAATAGCTTCATATTAATTCTGGTCAAATTTTGTTGCCACATGACTATCAGAATTAGGAAATTGCTGTTGGTTTTTGGAGATGGTGGACATGTCTATGCATATATGTGTATATGTACACACAGACACATATATTTTGGAAATAATTGCCAGTATCTGTATCAACAAAAACTGTATTTGTGGTAGTGTTAAATACTGCCAAATACCCCTTTCTGCTATTACACCTTTTTCTACTCTTACTAGCAATATGTGGAAGAAGAGCCTAATATGACTACTAGAATGTGTTTTCAGACTTTGGATTTTTGCCAGTCTGATAAGTGAAAAATAGAATGTTGTAATTTTACAAAGAACATATTTAAGTGAAGGAATGGCAGTTCATATGGCTTTGGTTAAGGACTTTTTGTATTGACTGATAACCTTTTAACAGTGACTATGAATTATTCTTTAAATAGCAGGGACGCATGACACTGTTCCCTCTCCTTTCTTATCTCCCTCTTTCTTTTTTGTCCCAGATATGCTGGTCCAAGGTTATATTTGTGCTCAGTCTATTAATCCAGTAAGAAGTGAACATTTACCAT
>NW_019154123.1:11471417-11521791 GCF_002288905.1 Enhydra lutris kenyoni
AGATATTCAGAAATTGTCCTGCTCATTTCACTTCTGATTATAAAATCAGACTCTAATATCTTAGATTAACTTGGATTAAAATAGCCTATAATGTTCCCTTGTATCAATTACTGTATTCTAGTAAAGATTCCTACTGTTTTTGTTTTGTTTTGCTTCCTAAAGCCCCCTGCTGCTGTTGATTACACCTAGATCTGCTACTGATTGGAACTGTTAAAAGGCAAAGATAGTGTGGCTGGTTGCTGAATCATTTAATTGTAGGACTAATAAGAGATGTTCTCTCTGGGACCTAAAAGAAATAGCGACACTAGAATATTGTGTATAAAGAGGCCAAGAAATATTCTTTTGCACTTTAATAATTTTTGAAGGTGTGAAATTTATTTACTTATAAGGTAATGAAGAATATCAGCAGCCTAGTTGGCTTCCTAAACCACATAATGGAACTCTGTTGAGGAAAGGAAAAGGGACGAGAAATTCTAGAGAAAATTTAGTGCTAACAATTTTTTTCCCCTGGGATTTGAATAGTTTTATCAAAATAAAACAAATGGGTTAACTATATAAAAATGTTAATTCAGTAGTTGAGACATTTGATAATGAAATGGCAAGAAATTCAAAGTTAAAGTTTTCATTTGTAATTGAGGCCATATTTGTAAGTGCAATATAGAATGAAGACGTGTAAGATAATAAGCTGCCCATGAGAACTTTATATACAAGTTTTGGAATCTAGAGCTAGGATTTCTGTGATAGTTACGGGTATTTTATGAGGCATTCACAGATGAAGAACGGCTCTCAGTTTGTACCCTTACTACTTAATAAATTGAGGTCATTAGTCCTGTGCTGGACTTAGAGTTATTTGAGGGGGTATAGTTACGTATAGGTGTATTAAATACTTTATGGTAATGCTACTCCTGTTCATTATAAACAATTGCTTCTCTTAAAGACATTTCAGTTTTCAAGGTGTAAACTACATCAGTGGTTTTAAGTAATTTGTTTGAAGTTATGTACATCTGTTGGGAACTATTGACTGACTATAACTTGAATTGGGAAAAAGTGAATGTTCCTTATTTATTGAAACACTTTAATGAGGAAATTTACATGAAGGGTGCTGTCAGGAAGGGGGCTGCCAGGAATGCATGCACGTGATAGGTTGGAGAGAGAGGGGAAGAGGCCAGTCGGAAAAGTTTACACTAAGGACTAGGCAGCAGGTGGAATGCTCTAATTGGAATGGTGGCAGTAGACGTGAAGTAGAATTCACAGTGTTGGTGTCTTTTACTTTTTGTTGATGACCCATTGAATCAAGCACCAGAATCTTGAGAAAATGGCTGAAATCTTATTAATGGCTAAGTGAATATGCTGTAAGTAATGAACCATTAGACTGTAAGCTCCTTGAAGGCTAATTATTCAACTTTGTGGTCTCAGCACTTGACACATTACATTGCTTATAGTAGTCATTCAACCTTTTAAAGGGAAAAAAGTAAATACAAGAGAAAGCTCCTGTCTTGATTTGCTAGGATTGTCATAGCAAAGTATCACGAACTTAGTGGCAGAAATAACAGAAATGTATCGTCTCACTGTTTTAGAGGTGAAAAGGCTGAGGTCAGGGTGTTGGCAAGTTTAGTTCTTTCTGCAGGCTGCAGAGGAAGGATCGCTCTAGGCCCCTGTCTTTGGCTTGTAGATGGCTGTCTTCTCCCTGTGTCTTCAAATCATCTTCCCTCTGTAGGTGTCTAAATGACTGCTTGTGTTACCCCTTATAAATAAGAACACAGTCACACTGCGTGAGGGCCCACCTTCATAACATCACTTCCACTTCATTTCTTCCTTAAGGCTCTGTCTCCAAATAAGGTCATACTCTGAGGTACTGGGGGTTAGGACTTAAATTTAAGAATTTTGGGGCATCATAATTCAACCAGTGATAAGTCTCTTTGAAGTTGATATGGTTGATAGGTCACTGGCTGATGACATATACAATGAGTTGAAAAGTACAGATGGCCATTGTACAGTTAATGTCTATATGGGATGCCCAGCTATATGTCCCTTCCTAATTAATACCATGTAACGTAAGTTTCACCTCAGTTTTACTGTTTTTCAGTTTATATATGCTGTTTGACAGCTAACCATTGTACTGGTTTCCATCTAGTGGCAGAAGGAGGAGATGGGAAGCTGTACAAAGTACAATAGAACTAATTTCCTTGTCTTCTCTTCCACTTTATTTTACCTTGTTTAGAATAATTTAAAGCATTATCTACCCCCATCACCCAGACTTCTTAAATTTTAGGAAAATAAGCATTATCTAAGTATTATGGGTAATAATGAAATTACATTTAAAATGTTATAGTAAGTGGGTTTTTATGTACAATTTTGAACAGGTAATCATTTATCTAGAACAGATGTTCTCCAAGTGTGGTCTCTGGATCAGCAATGCAGCCTTACCTGGGGACTCTTAAAAAAAAGCAAATTCTTAGGCTCTATTCCAGACCTGTGGCTCAGAAATTCTAAGGGTGGAGTCCAAAATCTGTATTTTAATAAGATCTTCAAGTGATTCTGTATATACCAGCATTTAAGAACCACTTATATATTGTGTGAATATAAGTACACTGTACAGTGCCTAATTTTATTGTTTTCAGTAATTATAGAAGCTTAGAGTTGTATGTATTTTTCTTTCTAATATTCTTTTGGTTATATTATTTGCTACTGAGACTTTGACTAGGAATGGTACCCAAAGTTATTACATTATTTTTATGGGAAACCATTAATTTTTATTGTTGGTTTATTGTGTATCTTTCTAGAAATGTTTTATGCATGTAAACACAAAGAGATAAAGTTCTTTCTCTCTCTCTTTCTTTACATATATATATTCTCTCTCTGTCTCTCTCCATGTAAGCATACGTGTATACATATGTTTGTATATATTCTTCTTCACTCTTTTTTCTGCCTCTACAGCTGGTAACATAGGACCTTGCTATTTTCAGTTATCATTGTAACTTAGACTTTCTGTATTAATTTGTTATTCTTTTGTCTTTCTCTTCTTCTTCTTTTTAAATAGCTGTTTGGTAATACCATTGTATGCCTGTACAATATAACTCCTTTAACAAGTGCCCAGTTGATGGATATTTAGGTTTGTTTCAACAGTTTTATTATTTTAAAAATTCTGTGAGAAATATTCTTGTGAGTGGAGTACAGAATTTTTTTAGAAGATTTACACTAAAAATTCACATGCATATATAAAAGTTATATCTATATTATTTTGTATGTGCAGGTATATTTGTAGTATAATTTCCTAAGAATGTAATTACAAGGTCAAAGAGTATATCATAATTTTGATAGCTATTTCCAAATTACCCTCCAAGGAGATTACACCAGTTTATACCCCCTTTAGCAGATACAAATTAACTGTTTCAAAATGTGTTTATTTGAAGGTACACCAGTATTATATACTAGTTTTATATTTTTGAAGAAAACATCTATGTTAAGCTAAAAAGAAAACACAAAACTTAAAGTAGTATCTTGAACAAACTGTATATAAAGATTACTTCAGAGTTTCTTACATTAAGTTATAATATATTTTAGAAACTTCTTGATACATAAATTGAAGATAGGATTGAAGATTGTCTCCACTAATCTGAAGTAAATCTACATTTAGTGATTCATTAAAAAGTAATTTTTACATATCTGGAAAAAACATGTCTTTGAAATAGTTTTGGTTTACTGTCAGTGAGTACTTGGACAATCTTTAAATGTGGGGATTATTTGAGATACTACATATGTAGTTGTTTAAAAATTTATGATTTTTTTTGTAACCGCCATAATGTTTTTAATTAAAACTCTTTTTAGGTTTTTCATTTACGCAGTATCATTGGTTTATATTGTGTTAATCATTTCGAAATTTAAAATGAAGCAGTAGTGAGACATAGAACATTGGGTTTTTTGTGTGTTTTTAAAAACATTCTATACTCCACCCACCCTCCCCTTCCCCCTTTTTAACACTCTCTTAACTTAAAACTACTAAACAGATTTTTATTTTAATCTTTGGAACAAAAAATGTTCTCTTGGGCTGATACCAGTGCTTTCCATGCCAAGTTACAGACCGGAATCTATTTTTATAGGCCAAGATACAAACCTCTGAAAACCAGAGTTTATAATGGAAACATTGACAGGTCCTTAACTATCACAGCACACATGGCACTGCTGAAATCATAAGGTACAAGGCACAAGATTTCACATGCTGGGTGAGCATTGAATTTTTCAGTAATTGTATTGTCAAATGCCTTTCAGATTGGTTTAATAAACATCACGTGCAAATGGAGCGGTGTTCGTGGCCATGAGAGCCCATTGTCTGGGCTCGATTCCTGCCCTCTGAATGCTTGTACTGAAGCACACAGACGCTGAAAAGCACTGGGGTAAACCCTTTGGGAGATGGCTTAGAGAAGGGACTTGATGGGAAATAGGTGAACTTTCCTATCTGTAGATCTCATTTGTGGTACAGCCCTGAAAATCCTGCCTGTTTTCTAATGTAGATCATTACACTTGTGTTCCAGGTATTATTACAAAGTAGGTGAAACTAATCAATGACATCTGCATTTTAATAGTATCACAGAACAAAGTTTAAACTTTATATTTTTACATAATCAGGGAAGTTTGATATTGAGTAGTTAGATGAATTGAGAGCTTACCATTTTACTTTCTCTTTGAGGGATCCTCTAGGTTGAAAAGAAAAAAAAAGAATAGCTTTCAAAGACCACATTTGATAACTCAGCTTTATTTAATTAAAGAAACATCATTAAAACAACCATCCTGGGTCCTTTGAATCACCATACAGTGTTTCAGTCATATTTTAGTTTAAATGGGACTAGTCCTCCTACCATTAGTTAATGATTGCCATCAGTTAACACTAATGAATGGCCCTGCAATGTTTTAAGTACTTTAAAGGGAAACATGAACGCAGAACATATCAGATACCTTTACGGAAAAACAGTTAAAATGGTTTAAGGTGCTTACTTAATTTGAAGGTTCATGGCAGGTGGGATTCTTGCATTTGTAATACCAACATTGTCTACTCTCTTACTGTCTTGTCTTTATCTTGTTAAATTCTGGAGAGAAGTGGAGGTGTTATGTCAGATATGCTATCTCAGAAGCATTGTGAAGTGTTAGAGAAAACCAGTATCTTGTGGGAAGATAATGAAGTGATAGTTTGTTGCTACGGATTTTCCAAGTACTGCCAGAAGGAATAGGTAAAAGGAAGATGTTAATTTGAATCTGAATCAGATTTTCTGTTCTAGTTTAAATTTGCCTTATCCATTGACCTATATCCATATACGTTTAATAAGATTGAAATAGGAGACATGCTTGATATCCCAAGAGGCATCTTTTTATGTTTCAGACTGGTTTTCTACTAATAAAGAGAATATGGGCATTTTTTTTAGTAGTTTAAGATTTTTGAATCTGCGATTCATTTTCTTCTCCTAATGTTTTAGAAATAATGCTTTTGTATCTTGAAGGATGGAAAATTTCTAAATGTAAGTTATTTAATTTTGTTCAGTTGTACTAGTTCTGGAATAGGGGGTCCTCATTTGACTTATTTCTTTACGGAGGAAATTATGTACACTAACTCTCCTGTCTACTTCTCTTTGCCATTGCTGTAGAAAACCTCACCACACATTTCAGGAACTAAGGGTGTTGTTGATCTTGGTTACTTAGGTAAGAGGTAATATCACCTTACATTTTAAGAAGTATCATTTTATCTCACTATGAGATAAAATGGAAGAGTGTGTGATATATCTATATCTATAGACAGACAGTGTCTGTCTATAGACAGATTTGTCTGCTTTATAAATTGTTCGAGAAACAAAAGTACAATGATGGAAGCATATACTACATAAAACCAAAATCCAGAAGACTTGTTAGAGCTGACTAAACTTATTCTCTTGTAATTCACATCCATAGCTGAGAGGGCTGATAACCACTAAAGGCCTGTGGACATATCAGACAACTCACAAAATCTATTCTATACTGATTGTATTAATAAATTTATCTGATGCTGTCTTACCACTAGCAGTTTCTAACTAAAACAGTTTTGAGGAAGGTCCATATTTTTAATCAGTGAAAAAAGAGACTTAGATTTTGTTTTGGCTTTGTGCCTCACAAAGCAGAGATTGTGTGAGTTGGGGCCAATGTTTTCTTTTCCCAGCTCATTCACATGTTCATCCTCCCCTCCCATTGTCTCTTATTAGGACTTGATATACAGACACTGGGCTAGGAGCTCATGACCTTCAGTAGTCAGTAGCTGTCATTTACCCAGAAACAACTGAAGACATTGAATTCATACAAAATAAAATCAAATTACATTTAGTGTTATATTTTCTTATATGGCTCTCTAATTTGATTGGTTGATTTTGATTGATTGTAGGTATTTCATTTCTCCAAAAATACTGGAAGCGTCCTGAGGACTGTCATCTGTCTAGATACCCTGTTGTGTGACTTGGTTTTCCATCCTTTGCTATACTTTTTCTATACTGACTCCTTTTTGCCTTATCTTCCTCCTTCTAGTGTACCATAGTCTTGATATTACTTCTAGTACTGATCTTTTATTCTTAACTTTCTGAGGAAAGGCTCTTTTCTGAAGAAGGTCTTGAGTGGATGACCCAGGTGCTCAAGTGTTTTTCCTCACTTGAGACATGTAATGTGGTCTCTATCATATCATCTCACACTCCCATGCCCAACCCCTCCCATGCCTTTCCATCTCATTCAAAGTATAAACCAGAGTCTTTTCATGGCCTAAAAGGACATAAAGGGCCTGTCCCCTGCTGCCCCCGCCTCCATTTCTCTCCACACCCCATTTCTCCAAAACTCCTACCTGTTTCCCATTTTAGGGTCTCTGCATTTCCTGTTCCCAGCAAGCTCTGCCCCCAAATGATCTGGTGGCTTGTTCCCTCACTTTATTCAAATGCCACCACCTTTTCAGGGCCTCTCAAGACTACACTTGGACAAAAAGCTCCCAGTTCTCAAATAAGCTCTCCATCATGCCCCACCATTCTCTATCCCCTTATCCTCTTTACATTTCTTCATAATTAATGCCACTACTTGACATGTAAATTTTGTTTTTTTATGCTTAGTTTATTGTTTGCCTTCCCCTAGAATGTAAATTTTCTGAAGACAGAGACTTAGACTCTCTTGATCACTTCTAAATGATGACCTTCTAGACTGGTTGCTGACAGACGGGAGGATTCAACACATATTTTCTAAGTTGAATGTATGCTACACTTGTGCAGTCCTGCTTTCTCCAATTTCTGCTTCCTTTTTTCCTTTCTCAATAAACAAATTGAGAAAATATTATGTGAAATCTAGTTGCAGAGTATAAGGTAGAGGACAAATCTTAGGGGATATTTGCAGGTTTTGTGTTTTTGAACTGTAAGTACCCTTCTGTCTTTGCTCTCATTCTAATAACCTAATTGTGTAAACATCACCATCAGAGCAGTGGCAGTGTGATGGTGATAGTAATAACAATAATAGCTAGTATTTATTGAGTGCTTACTATGTATGTGCCCAGTATTTTTCTGAGTTCTTTAGGTTTGTTTGTTTAATCCTCACAAAACCTGTGAAATAGATATTTCTCATTTTACTTTGAGGAAACTGAGAGACAAAGTTTATCCAGCTTACCTAAGGTCAGAGAGTTAATAAAGGCATTTCCTCAATTTGAGCCTAGAAAATATGACTCTCTCACTGGTGTCAACAAAAGTAGATTATGGAACTTTCCTTTTGCAGGAATAGTAAAGCACGGTAGTGGAAAGAAGTGTGATGCTAGTGCATTATAGGAGGGGGTGCTTTTCTTCCTTGGGCTGTTCTTGCCTTTTGAATCCCTTGGAAGACAGAAAACCTGTTTTGTTCACTTTTTCCTTATTAGAAGTAGAAATATGGGGTTGAATTTTATATGATCTAGTTTCTGAATTTGCTCATTTAACTGGCAGAATGGAATGGAGTTAGGGAACGTTTCCGAGAGAAAAGAGCCATTGAGATGAACTTTGGGAAGTGATTAGTGGGATCGGGTCTGATAGATACTTGGTCAGTAATATTTACTGTTATTTGCCAGATCATGAGAATAGAAGAGTGGTGGTTTTGTTTTGTTTTGTTTTGTTTTAAAGAAGTATTTCAGAGAGAGAGGAATGGGTGTGATAGGTTTTCTTGACCGAGACTAGTTGCTCAAATAAATAGAGATGGGAAAACATTGGGTGTCTTTAAAGAATGAAAGGGTATGAAGGAAAAGATTAGAAAGATAGATGTGGGTAGATCATGAAAGGTATTGAGAACCTGTAGATGTATTTATATGTAAGCAGGCATTATGGAATCATGATTATCCCTTGACACCTCAGAGTTAGAACTCTTCTAATACATCTCCTTTGCTATGGGATTCTGTCCTGCATTACATGGTATGTACATTTTCTATATTCTGCCTCCTGTCAGATTCTAAGTGTTAAGATAGCAAGGATGTTGTCTTTCCTCGTTCTTTATTCCCTGGAATTCCTTTCTTAGAACTAATATACATAGTGGGAAGCCAGTAGGTCTTAAAATGAATTTTTAAAGAAGTCTGTATTCATGTCCCAGGCACTTAGTTGTGCCATTGAGCTGAGATCCTTAACCTGCTAGTTTCAATAGCCACATATATAATATAGGGATGATAATGATGCCTTTTTGATAAGATGCTGAGGAGATTGAATGGGATAATAACATAAAGCACAGTGTCTGGCTGGCATTTACTAAGCATTCAGTAAAATATTAGTAATTATCGGTACTTCACACCTCTCAGCAAAGAGAATGCATGGAACAAATTATCATAATCTTTCTTTATTTCTGTTTTCTTCAGGAACATAATCTATTGTTCATTTTACCATATTTACAAAGGAAAATTTGGTTTTCTTTAAATCATTCTTTTCTGAATGCATGCTGCAACATATACATGAATGATCATTTAATTTACACTATACTTCTGATTTTTAATATTGTATTAAAATTACTGTGTATCCATGATTTATTTTTTTTTAAATCCTATAAATTATTAAGCAAAAGACCACATACTTGAAAATTGGGCAAAAGACATGAACAGGCAGTGCTTAGGAAAGGAGACCCAAATGGCTAGTAAGTAGATATGAATGTTAATTTTATGGGTCAACTTGAGTGGGCCACAGAGGGTTCCTAGATATTTGGTTAGACATTATCATAGGTGGTTTTGTGAGGGTGTTTTGGATGAAATTAATATTTAAATGGGCAGAAGTAGATTGGCCTCTTAATGTGGGTGGGCCTCATCTAATCGGTTGAATGCCTGAATAGAACAAAAGGCTGACCTTACCCCTAGCCAAAGGAATTCGGACAGCAGACTGACTTGGACTTAATCTACAGCCTCTCCTTCTGATGGCCTTCAAGCCATATCATTGGCTTCTCCTATCTGATGGCCTTTGAAATAGAGCATTGGCTTTTCCTAGATCTCCAGCCTGCCTTCTCATTAACTTTGCACATTGAATTTGCCAGGTCTGTAATTATGAGAACCAGTTCCTTATTAAAAAAACAAAACAAAACAAAACAAAACTCTCTTTCACTTTGTGCTTTTTCTTCTGTTCTTCTCTTTGCTACTTTTTCTTCTATTGGTTTGTTTCTTTGGAGAACTCTGACTAATAGAACAGATGAAGGGATTTTCAATCAAGAAGTAGTCAGGGAGGGGCACCTGGGTGGCTCAGTTGTTAAGCATCTGCCTTCGGCTCAGGTCATGATCCCAGAGTCCTGGGATTGAGCCCCACATCAGGCTCCTTGCTCAGCAGGAAGCCTGCTTCTCCCTCTCCCACTCCCCCTGCTTACATTCCCTCTCTTGTTGTCTCTCTCTCTCTGTCAAATAAATAAAATCTTAAAAAAAAAAAAAAAAAAGTAGTAGTCAGGGAGATGCTAATTAAAACCACAATGAGATACCACTTTATACCACTCAGATTGCGGGGCGGGGGGTGGGGGGAAAGAGGCTCATGATACTAAGAGCTAGCAGGGATGTAGAGACATAGAAACTGTTCCACAACAACACATAAAGTGGTATATGGTACTTTGGGTAGAAGTTTGGCAATGTTTTGTTAAAGGTAGGCAAACAATTTGATCTAGCAATTTTACTTCTAGGTAAAAATTACTAAATTCATTAAAATTAAGATTGCATTAGATGTTAAGGTATGATATCTTAAAATTTAGTTTTGTGTTAATATGATTCTCTTGAAAATTCTTTCATGGTCCACTTTTATATTTGGTTGCTTATTTAACACTATAGATACACATATGTGGCTTGCCTATGGGCTCACAACTACTGTTTTGCGCAGACTTCCACAGTGTATTCAATAAAATAATTTTTGAAATGGGATGGTTTAAAGAAGTATATCAAGAATTTCAGTCACTATGTCCATAGTAGTAACTGAAAAATACAGATTACTTTTCTTATATTTTGGGTGTTAACACTCTTCTGTTAGTAAATTGTTAGAATGATTTTGTAGAGAATAATCCTGGTGTTCCAAGAGAGTGTGTGACGTATAAAAATAATTCATATCATACTAGAAGGCAAAATATTAGTTTCTCAAATATGACAAAGAGAAAAGGTCATACCAATGTATTTGTATAATTATGTAAGTTTACTGCTTTGACCACTTGTAGTCACTTATCATACTTAAATAACAAGTGGACTTTTAAAAATATTTAATAAAAACTAGAGTTTTATACTACTTGGACAAAGTCTTCCTACGATACTAAAAATAACTAGCTATCTTAATCTTTTACTTGATTTTTCTAGGATTTAAAATCCTAGTTATTTAAAATATTACGTATTTATGGTTTTTAAAGTTATAAGGTTGTTGTTCATTTTTTTTTTTTGGCTAAGGAAGATTTTGTAAAAATGTACTTAAGTGAAAGTGAGTATATTTGGACTTTGGGGGAAATTCTTACTGGTTTCAAAAGCCTCTTTAGGAAAAAATTATTTTATGATAATGTCACTTGAACTTCTTGATCCTGTTTGGTTCCATTAGAAATTAAGATAAAATTTCCAGGCCCTAAACAGTTATCAGAGCTTCACATCTCTATTTATTTAACTTAATGTATAAATAGCACCTTGTTTTTTTGTTGTTGTTGTTTTTTGTTTTTTTTTTAAAGATTGTATTTATTTATTTGACAGAGAGAGATCACAAGTAGGCAGAGAGGCAGGCAGAGAGAGAGGAAACAGGCTCCCTGCCGAGCTGAGAGCCCGATGTGGGACTCGATCCCAGGACCCTGAGGTCGTGATCTGAGCCAAAAGCAGAGGCTTAACCCACTGAGCCACCCAGGTGCCCCTAAATAGCACCTTGTGATTCCAAGTGGCTGTGTCATTGTTTTGTAAATGGGTAAAGGGTAGCATGAAGTTTGTAATCTACCTTTAAAGTGTTTGCTGAGGTTTAGGCATACATTATCAAAATTTTAGAAATCATGTAATGTGTTCATTTAAATCAGTGTGGTGAGAAGTCTTTATATCTAATTTAATGTACTAATCTTTTAAACACTTATTGTGATATTCACTGAAATTTTGGAGTAAGTGTGCTACTTTCTTCTTGCTAAAGTATATACACAGGAAGAAGTATGTCTTACTTTTGTAGTAAAAGTCTCTGGCAGTTGGAATAGGGTTTGTGTAGCCTTTCCGTTGTCCCTGCGTACATCCATATTACTATTTGTATACTTACTGTTTTGTTAATTGCACTTTTTCATCAACCCTTTCAGGTCTTCACTTGTTCTACATGGCATTTACGGAGTTTTTCTGGTTTTTCAGTATGCATTGATGTCTTGAAAAGTTCTTCAGTAGTAGCCATAGAACCCTTATGCTTTGTGTCATCAGGATATCATATGAACAGTGTATCATCTTCTGTTTTTTTATACCTAATCCTTTTCTTTATCTTTGAAGTAGTGCTTGAAACTTACTCTCTTGTAAATGAAATGTAGACAGTTTTAGTCTCATTTTGAGGCCCATAATATTTACCTTTTTAAGCTATACATATATACCTTTTTTTTTTTTTTAACATGGACATCTAAGTGGTTTTGGTGTTAGAAAACATACAGAGAAAAGTTATCCATACACAAGTCTCTTAGGTAAAGATGGGACTATTACTTAAAATCAACGTGGCTAGCAAAGACTCAGAGAATCTCTCAAGTCCTATCACTTTTCAGTGAAGCTCAAATTCATTATTTTACAGTAAGTTACTATTTTAAGTGACTGTCATTTTCTGTTATCAATTATAGAAAAATCTATATATATGTCATCAAGTTGGAGAGAGTTGCAGCTTTTCTTGTCTCTATAAATAATGATGATCTTCTATTACAACCGAAACATTTTTACATTCATGCTGAGGCTTCTTGTTTCTTATGCCCAAATATCTAGAAGCTACTACTTACCATGAGCAAATAAGCTAGTCATTTTTGAAGTTACTAATCATTTAAATTGGAGTTTTTCATATGGAGTATAACATGTCTTCACATTATGCATTATTTTTTTTTAAATTTAAGGTCACACTCAGAGCTTACCATACCCCAGATCCTTACGCAGTATCATGAATATTTATTAACATTTTATTTACAATATGAGAGTGAATCTGTTACATATTTAAGTAAGAGTGGTCTCAACAAGTTAACAAAGTTCCGTTTTCTTTGTTTTTTTGTTTTGTTTTGTTTCTGTTTTCTGAATGCATCTGTGTTCCTTAGTGGTAAAGATAATCTCACTGTAAGAATAGTCATGTACTCTATCTCCATTCATCAGGGTCCCCAGCAGTACTTAGATTTTTGTTGGGTTGTTTCATTTTCTGCATTTGGTAGGTGATGATTTCCATTAAGAAGTTGGTTTGTTCATTTCTTCATTATTATATTTCTTTGCAGTTACTTAGGGAAATTAAAAGACAAGTTGCTGCGGGGCCAGGTCATTTGAGTAGTATATCTTGGTCTTTCCCGTCAGTGATTACTAATTAGTGATAACTAATAGCAGCTCTGGAAAAACAGCTTTCTCCTGCTTTTGGGTTAGTTTTTTGGGGATCTTACTCTCAGAGTTTTCATCTCATTTAATCCTGGGACTTTTGTAATGAGAATACCACATATTTTCCCATAGATGCTCATTCTCATTTATCTACTGGTAGGCTTGTTAGATAAAGTACAGGACACACAATCTGAATTTCAAATAAATTATGGATAATTTTGTAGTATAAGTATGTTACAGATACTACTTTTATTATTTTTTTTGAAATTCAAATTTAACTGGGCATCCATAGTTTTACTTTATTTCAATTAATCATTTCAGCTAATTAGCTAATGCTAAGTCTGGCCACTTATTTCCTGGGCTCTTTCCTCACTAAACTTTGAGCTCCTGGGGTGTAGAGGGGTGGATGTACCCTAATTCATCTGTACATAGTTTTCCTATCTCGTGGTAGTCTTATGATTTTTACCAATGAAAGAATAAAATCTCTAATCAGCCATATCGTTTCTTTATCTGAGTATTTATAAAGCAACTGTGTTTGACTAAGTTTGCCCTTTTATGTGAGTTAAGTTCATTGAGAATAATCATGTTTCAATGAAGAGTGCAGATCTCAGTATTAATTAAAAAAAATTTCATCTCCCTTTTTCTTCCCTTCTCTTCGTCATCTCTTTTCCCCTCTCTTTCCAGCTCTTACTATAATTAGCTAGCATTAACAGCAAATGTTTACTTTAGTTAAATTATTCAGAACATTTATTTTACTTGTCAGAGGTTAGATCAGGTTGTTGTTTGAACTGGTAATTAAATGCAGCCTAATATGCTCTCGTATTTATATGCAATATAAGCCTGCTTCCTCATCATTCTGTATAATTTTGATGTTCAAGGCTGACATTTCAAAAAGGTTTTCTCTTTTCAAAAATTGCTCATTCTTCTTGAATTCCTAATTGTTATAGTTACCTTGATTTTATGAAAACCTGACTGAATAGTTTAAAGGCTAGAGGTGTTCTCTATATAAAATAGGGACAGTAACAATTGGAAGTATTTTGGTATGGCTGTATAATAACAAAAGGTTTGATCACTAGGCTAAGCTACTTTCCCAGTCTTTGCATCTTGAGCATCTGTTCTAGAGAACTCTGAAACCAAATGAGGATACACTGTGGAGAGCTTTTTGTTAGACCACTTTAACTTTTTATAATGCTCAATTTTCTCTCCTTTTACATAGTCACAACTGCTAGTTTCTATTATTGTATAGCATTTAAATATTTGAAAGGCCAAATATATTCTTATTTTGTAATATAAAATATTTAAGCCCACCTGTGAACATTTCATATATTCGCTTATTTCTGATTATATATATTGTTTATGAATCTAGTTTATTTCTGTAGTAGATTGTTTACTCTAAACATCTTGTTCTGATAGCCTGGAAACTATAAGAAATAAGTCTTCATTGTTCTTAGGATGGTAGACCCTTATGTATTCCTATACCTGTTTAATTGGCAACACTTAGATGGTACAATTGTGTGGTTGGTAAAAGTGAACTAGGTTTTCAAGATTTTACCAATGAGTGATATTTAATACTGAATGACATGTATTAAGACAAATGCTTTTATATATAATTTATTTGGCATTGTAAATGCATTTATCTTGTGAGAAACAGACCTCCTGTTGTCAGATGAAGTATTCTGGAAAGGTTTGGAGTAAATAAATAATAAAACTACTTTGATACACAATCTAACCAATGTTAAATATTAAGACTTTCAGATGATTGATTTTAATACTTAATTAACTTATTTAAAGTCCAAAGTTGCACTCTTGCATTAAAGATTGGCCAGATATAAAAATAGAACTTTATTCTTTCTTTGTTTTCCTTCTTCTCTTTTTCTTTCGTTCTTTCTTCCTTCCTCCTTTCCTACCTCCTTCTCTTCTTATGGGGACTTTAGAACATCATTATTCCCAAACATCAAATTTACCTCTAGCTGCCAACATTTTTGAATAGAACAGGTTTTTTTTTTTTTTTAAATAGAAAATTCTATAGATAATGTTCAGTTACTCTCTCTTAATTATGAAAATATAGCTTCTATCAAAGTTTGTTGCTTTTATAGCCAAGATGTCATGTTTTAGGTTATATGCTCATCATGGTAAATGCATGCTATCTGTGACAGATACTTACTCATGCTCTATCCTCTCCCCCTTTCATAACCGTGCTCTGGAAATAGTTCATTTAAGCTCTTTGATACGTTTTTCTTATAGGAGATATCTTTATGTAAAGTAATATTACTCTGTCATTTCAGTGTTTGACTTTTAAGTTTACCATCAGTCAAGAATTTAAATGAATGAAGTATGCTTATATGAGCTTTTCTGAATATGGATGTCCTTAGAAGACACAATTCAGAATGCTAATTCTCTGCCTATGTATTAGAAGCTGTGAAAGAATGAACGCACATTGAAATACATAGAACTTCAGATTCAGAGGGAATAAATTACTTTTCCAAGGCTTTGTTGATGTGATACCATTCTACCAAGTTAAAAGGAAAAAAAAATGTATTGATCTGACCTGTCCTTTTATCTGTATGATGCTAAGAATTTGAGATCTTGCACTTGAGACTGCTTGTATTGCTTCACTTGACAAAGAAAATAATATTGTTTTGATATTTTATCAAATATACTTTAAAACTGTCATCTAAGCTTTAGTGCTAAACTATTACCCTCTCATTAAATATTAACTGTTTTCACAAGACTTCCCTTCTTTCAGGCAAATCACTTTTATCCTAAGATTTAATATTGCAAGAACCAGGTTTGTAAAGCCAATATAATTGTCCTTAAGATTAGTCTTGGATTTTAAATGGCAGGTTCAGCCTAAAATGTCAATTCCTGTGTCCAGCGTAGCAGTAAAACCATATTGCACAACCAGTTTTGAGTTTTGTGAATTTTGAGTTTATGTGAAGCAGGAAATTTAACTGTTATTTATAGTAATGTAGCAAAGAAGGGATATCTCCTTTTTCAAGTCTTGGAAGATATATTGCTATGTGTTCTAAATTAGAAAAAATAAGATTGCCTTTGGTTTTAAAAATTCTCAGGGTTTGTCAGGGAAATTCTTGGAGATAGATTGACATTATTTAAGAAAACTGAAATCCATCGGTTATGAATTTTAGTAGTCATTTACTCTAGATATTTTTGGTCATTATATGTTTTTCCATCTGCCTTTTGTATAGAGAAGATTAAGGCCTACCAAATATAGAAGTCTGGGTTTGTAATACAAATACAAGATGTAATGATATGTTGTGCTTTTCAAAATGTTTGTGCCATTTTGACCTTTAATACTGATTATCTTAAAATTTTCAAGTTAAAAATTCCTTTAATTCTTTATTTAAATTTTTATCAAATATTTTCCTATGGTCTGATATTTATAGGTAAAAGATTATTCATAATAGTGATTAAAATGAGTATAGACACATTTGTTTAAAAACCTTTGATATTCTTCTTTGTAGTAGTCAAATACTTTTACTGTTGGCATAGTCACAAAACAAATTGGAAAGTTTTTAAGAAAATTACTTCACATATAAACGCAACACTATATTGTGGTTTTATAAGGTAATCACAATAGCAGTAGCCAACCTGCACTTAAATGTTTTTTATCCTAGAAAGCTAAAATAGCCTTTGTGTTTATAACCAAACAACAAAAAACAAAGCAGCACCTGCTTAATAAGTTGCTTTTGAACAAGATTATTTTTTAAAATCCGTAGTTAAAAGTAAGAGCATTACACAAACCTTTTTTTCAATAGGTTTCTTGAAAATAACTCATTATTACTGTTCAGTTTGCCTTATTTGAATATAAAAGAATTTTAGTGATTCAGTTTCAATCTATAGGCATAGTAAATCAGAATATCATGGATGCCTAATTGTACAGAATAATTGTAGACTGGTATATTTGGTAAATTTTATATGTTGGTTTTAGATTATAACCATAGGCATTGGTTTCTAAAGAATTATTATTAGAGCTGAAAATAGTGAGTGACTTTCTTGAACCTAACTTTCTCTAACGAGTCAAAAAGACCTTAAGTATCTTTGAAAATCTTGAATGAATATATGAACATCATCATGTTGTAGACTCTCTTATTTTAGCTAGAAAGGTGTTTGTTTTTTAATGTTCTTTTTAAACATATACTTTGATATCAGTTTGGTAATTACTTGTTTATCTCTCATAAAGTTCAAAGTATACAAAATTCCCTTATTTGTGTATTTTAGGTATGTGAAGTCTGTAACAGTGGAAGTGTACTATAAAAATTTAAAAATTAAGGTAATGATATGAAAACATGTCTAGGATATTAAAGACATTTTATGGAAACCTGGCAGTTAACTTAGAATGCATTTTCAAACGTTTTTTTCTCGTATTTTCAAAAGTATAACAAAATGTATGAGAATATGAATTTTAACATTAGTTGTCCATAGGCAAAATACAATTTTGACATGTGTTTAATCTATTCCACAGTTTTTTTTTTTAATTCCAATTATTTGCCCATACTTTAAAGAGATTGCACATAAAATAATGGTTTTCTAGCTTGTCTTGAGTAAGCTGAAGCAGAGTAAAGGGTGTTTTCAATCATTCACAGACCCTGACCTCTTGTACCTCTTTGTTTTATACCTTGTCTGTTTGTCTCATTGACTTACTGAGAGCCAAATATAGTGCCGGAGTAAAGAATGTGAGCTCTAGGGGCACCTGGGTGGCTCAGCTGGTTAGTTAACTGCCTTCAGCTCAGGTCATGATCCCGGAGTCCTGGGATCAAGTCCCACATCAGGCTCTAAGCTCGATGGGGAGTCTGCTTCTCCCTCTGGCCTCCCCTCTCATCCCTCTCATGCTCTTTCACTCTCTCAAATAAATAAAATCTTAAAAAAAAAAAAGAATGTGAGCTCTAGAGCTAGACAAGATAGGTTCAAATTCTGACTTCAACATTTACTACTGATGTGACTGTAGACATATGAGTTAATCTCTTTGTACCTCAGTTTTCTCTTTGGTAAAGTGAAAACAATGAGGCAGGTATGTCAGTAGGACTGTTGGGAGGATGAAATGATGAATACACATGAAGCATTTACTGTGGTTTTGACTTATATTCATTTCTCAGTCGATGTTCATTTCGATTAATACTGCTTTTTGCTTGGCCCTGTTAGGAATTTGAGTTTGGTGGTCCTTACTACTCCATAGTAGAGGACTTTATTTCTTAATCTGCTTTAATCTTGCTTAATCAGCATAATTAATCAGATTCTGCTTTATAATATATATAACTGATCATTTACTTTTTGCTGCCCTCTACTAGATTATATTCCCTAGAATTCCTTCAGTATTTTAAGTGCTAAATATTCACACACACAAGGAGCACATAATGGATGGCTGTCTAGATTTATGGCTTTAGGACTTGATTTATGACTTTAGAAATTCTCCCTGTATGTTGGCAATGAGAGTTTTCCACTTTTCTGTAATATTAGTTTTACCTACCCTCTTGCTTTTGTTTTAGCCACAGCCTGAGGTGGAAAGGATTTTTTACCATCTGACTGTGAGTTGCAGAGTTCTGGTAAAACTCAGAAAATGTACAGGAGTATTTTATGAAGTGAGAGTTTTAGGGAGAAACTAAGCAGGATAGAGGAGCATGTTGTGTTGGGAAGAGGCTGGTCAAGGATTTGTATATTTATGGGCTTCTCTGGAACCTTTTCTCTGTAAATATCCTGTATCTTATAAAATTATATACTTATTTTGGTTGGGCTTGCTTTTCCACCTTATTATTCTTCATTTACTCTTTCTATATCATGTCTCTCCCTTCTCTTGAAACTTGAAATTTCATGTGTTACATTATTTTGGATGAAAATTAGTGAGACCAGTTTTTTTTTTTTTTTTTTTTGAAGATTCTGATTTGGGAAGATTATAGGTACCTTATAGACAGAAAATTTATGAGTAGTGTAGCTTGAAAGTTCAATAGTAATTAAAAACATCTTTGTTTAAATGGAATCATTTATAGAAATCAGAACCTAGGAGGAAAGCTTTCAAAATGCGTAAAAAAGTATGTGGTTATTCATATAATCTTGCCTTTGTAAGCATTAATAATACTAGAAGTAGAAGCCATAAAGGAGATATAGATATGTTTGGGTGCACAGAAATGAAAAAGTTACTTATGTCACAAAAATACCATGTTATTTGAAGACAGACACACTCTGAGAAAAATACTTGTATCACATGACAAAGGTTTAATATTCTTAGTATTTAAAGCATGCTTACAAATTATGAAGACAATCATAATAATCTCCATCCACAAAAGATAATAAATCTCAGAGAAAACATATGCATCTTCAGAATCTCACTAGTTATCAAGCAAATGCAATATAAAATTTGACTATCACACTGGTCGATAAAATGAATTACCCATTCCGATTGTTAATGAGAGTCCAGGGGACTGAATTGTTCTATGTACAGATCTTTCTAGAGCATAATTTGCCAAACTTATCATAGAGTCTTATTTTTTTAAATACTTATTTTGGTCCAGCAGTGACATAAAAATTTATCTTAAAAAAATAATCATTGGGGCGCCTGGGTGGCTCAGTGGGTTAAGCCGCTGCCTTCGGCTCGGGTCGTGATCTCGGAGTCCTGGGATCGAGCCCCGCATCGGGCTCTCTGCTCTCTAGGGGAGCCTGCTTCCTCCTCTCTCTCTGCCTGCCTCTCTGCCTGCTTGTGATCTCTCTGTCAAATAAATAAATAATCTTTAAAAAAAAAAATAATCATAGATTGGCATAGAGATATCACTAAAAGATAGTCATTGTGAAACTGTGTATAGTGTTGAATAACTGAAAGCATTCTGTTTACTAGTAAGGAATTGATTATATAAATTGTTATAGCTATTTAATGGAATACTAGGGGTCCATTTGCAGTGATAAGATAGTCTTTTTTTATGGGATGGAAGATACCCACAATAACTTATATAATCAGAATACTTAGTATGTTAGATCACTTTAAAAAATATATATTTTAAATGCCATAACAAAAACAGGAAAGATAGTGTAATAAAATGAAATGTTAACAGGGCTACTGTTTTTAGCTAACACAATTATGAATGATTTTAGTTTGCTATATTTTCTGTATTTTGAAATTTTCTGTTGTAAATGGGTATTGTTTTGGCATTGAAACAAAACGATGTTATATATGGACAGTAATTTAACTTACAATTCAACTTTTTGTGCCGAAGTTTATTGAAAATACATGTGATTGAACATTGAGGTAAAGGTTACCAGTGAAGTTCAAATTTGGGGAGGATTTGCTGAAATGGAAATTTTGTGCCACTTTTTGCTTCTTTGCATATGCCTGCCAATGTGTTGTAACAGTCCCTGAAGCCTGTGGAAAACTTGTTAATGTCTGTAATGCTCGTTTAATCATTTCAATCTTGTACTTATTCCTAGTCATAGCAAAAAGAAAAAATTTAATTTCTCTCTCTCCTTCTCTCTCTCTTTTTAAATATCCCAGGTAGTCACTTTTGGTCACATTGTCCAGTTCTCAACATGTATCATTCCTTATCTGAAACTAGACACCCTCTGCAGCCAGAAGAACAAGAAGTGGGCATCGATCCCTTGTCGAATTACTCAAACAAGACTGGAGGTGAGTTTTGTATCAGATACATTCTGTGGTTACTGGAAAACATAGCAGAGTCTCTATTTAGCTCTGCCTGCCTTCTGTATGTAATTCTTTACATGAAGCTGAACAGGGCATCTTGAAGCACACTTCCCTGGATAGGTAGAGAGCACTCTGACACTAATGAATACCACAAAACGTCAACTTCCAATTATAGACAGAAGCATTAGCCAAATGTTTAATGCACTGTCATTCTTTTAAAAAAAAGTTATGAACTTAAACAGTTAGTTCGGCATAGGGATTTTGAAATACAAATGGCCTTTGTCAAGCATCTTTTAAAAAAGTCTGAGCTTCTGGTGTTCATTTTTTAGCGATTTTTTGCCTTTAAAAGTAAGTTGATGTTATTCTGGGATAATAGACTTGCCTCATTCTCTCTCCTCTCTCTCTCTCTTTTAAACTAATTGAAATTTGTCTTTTAAAGATCTATTCACTGAAATTGTTGAAAGAGTAAAAGAGACTGTTAAGAGGTAAACTGCATTCAGCATGTGCCTTATAAAACTTTATCAAATGTGTATGTTTCAGAACTCTATTTTGTTTTCTCCATATTGGTAATAATAGAGTATCTTGAAAAAGGAAGTGGTCAGTTTGTGCAAATTCTTAAAGCCTTATCTTTATTTTTAGTTGATTCATTGACTCAGGTTGCTACTTGCAATTTTTTGCTCATAAAATATATACATCAGGATTATGAGGTCTGTTTTAAAAAATCAACAGTTAGTGATTCACATATATTTTGTTTACTTCAGATACAAATTTTTTTTCTATGTTGGTATAAAGGTCTACTATTGTGTTTTGGAAATTTAAAAAAATGATCGATTCGTTAAACTGATTATTTCTTTAGTGCTCAAAGCTTGACTTTATGGAGTGTGTTTATGGTTTCTGTGCATCTTTACTGCCTTCTATGTCATACAAATGCCGTTGTTGTTTTCAATGAAAATAGTATAATTTGGGGGCACCTGGGCGGCTCAGTCAGTTAAGTGTCTGCCTTTGGCTTAAGTCATGATCTTAGGGTCCTAGAGTTGAGCCCTGTCTCCAGCTCCCTGCTCAGTGGGGAGCCTGCTTCTCCCTCTGCTGGCCACTCCCCCTGCTTATGCGCTCTCTTGGGTATGCACGCCTGCATGCTCTCTCTCAAATAAATAAAAAATTTTATAATAGTATAATTTGCCCTACAACTTATTTTTGTGATTTTACTTTTTATTTTTATTTGTGTGTTTATTGAAGAGGTCTCAAAAAGACTGTTCAAAGTTTTGATAATATAAGAAATGTTAGTGTGTCTCATTTTAGCTTCAGCATCTTAAAAATTTCAGCGGTAAGAATACTACATCTCCTGGTGATTTTTAAAAAATGTAATATCTATAAGAAGCACTAATAAGTCAAATTATTTCACAAGCTCTTCTGTAAGTGGCTATTTTAAAAGTAAATACGTTTTTGTTAGAAGTATATAAAATAATTTCACCAAAATTTTCTGATTTATGTGCTTAGTTTAGAATACAGGTTTGTTTTTTTGTTTTTGTTTTTGTTGTTTTTAAGTGCATATTTTTCTCTGGTATCGTTCATTAAATACTGAGGTTCTATTTTTTTATTTTAACTGGTTAAAAACATTTTAAATTAATTTTATCCTTTACTGTTTGCAGGAATGAGTAGTTACCTTTACTGAAAAGGCTTTTCGTTTATATCCTAGCCTAACATTTCTATGACATACAAAGTTATTAGGACTGAATTGATGTTTAAAAGTGCCATTAATTCATTTACCCCAAATGTTCATTAACAATGTAAATGTATGCTGATGTTCTATGAGACAAGGAAGTGACTAATGACTCTTCCAACTAACAACACTTAAAATGAATAGAAACTTTAGATAGCTAATCTTGAAGTAATCAAGACCCTCATTCAGCTTGGCATCTCTGTATGCTCTAAAACAGCTGTCAACTGTTAAAAATATATACAAAACACACATTCGCACACGCACATGCAGAAAGAATGATATGTAAATATCTAGTTCTTGAAAGCCATGAAGGTTACTAACCATAGTGGGTTTTGTGCATTGTATATGTAAATATTTTATATGAAGCCTCTATTTCATCTTCCTAGATTTCCTTTTAGCAGAAAAACATGTGTTGCATTTTAAAAGGGTTGTCATATTTATTTGAAGAATCATCACCTTTCTAGTGTTTGTTTATTTTAATATATGCATTTCATGGGGTTCTCCACATACTGGAAGCCTTTTACACATTTTTTCCCACCAGGGAATTTATGGCAAATAGATGACTCATTTTGTAAGTAGTCAAACACTGGACTTAATCAGTGGTTTCCCTTTGTAGGAGTTAAATTTTTTAGTTTTGTTATTCATGTTATAGATTCCATTAATAAATAAGTCTTCAATTTCTCAAAACTGAATTTTAACATTTATAAGCAAACAGTATGTTATTGAGTCAGATGATTCCGAGTATTCTGGAAAGCATTAGCAAAAATAGCCACATCACAGGAATAATAAAGGAAAACTGCTTCTTACTGGTTTATTTGCACGAATGGTGTTGGAAGGTCAGTGAGAACGGAGAAAAGAAACTGAATATATATGTGCAGAATTTTCCATGTGAATCAAACTTTTAACTGCTTGAATTCCTTTTTTAAATGGAGAATAGCATAGAAATCATGACATATTTCTCTGTGCCCTATTTGGTCATATACATAGTTTACTACTTTAAATTCCAAGGTTTTTGATCAAAGGGTATTAATTAGAAATTGGTAGGTTACCTGTGATTCAGTTGAAACCATAAAAAAAACCCAAAATGTTTGTTCAACTATTTATGATTATTCATTTGTAGGAAAAGAACATTTTCCTCTATTAAGTCTTTTTTGAGAATAGCACTTTGTTACATATTGCCAGAGTTTTTTAGCTTCAATTTTATATGCCTTCTTACTTACAGCTTTTTTAGTATTCAGATAATTACTTAATGTAATGCTTTTTATATAATATCTATTTCAAAGCTTTCTTTCTATCTTCAGGGATAAAATATTTAGTAACCTACTTAAAAAAAATCCAAGACATTCAGAATATCCTGCCTACTCCATTTTTGACTCTTGTAATTTTGTTTTTGTCCCTAATCTTTCTTTCTTTCTGTTGTAATATCATAGAGTTTTAGAACTAGAAGGGAGTACCTGGCTTTATTGGTGAATAAATTGGTATTAATTATAATAGTTCACTGAGGTTGATGTAATAAAATGATGCTGTCCTATTATGATCTTTGATATTGTTTTCCATATAGCAGAATTGGGTTTAGATTTGAGTAAAAGGTGAATTTGTTTTGGAAAGATATCTGACAAAAGTATAGGATGCTGTCTAAGTCATCTTACTTTTAAGGAAGGAAAAAGAAAATCTTTCTTTCCTGGCTTAAAACTTTTCAGTGGTTTTCCATTGCACTAATAATAAAATCCAGACTCTTGACCATGATGTTCACCACTATCTTGCCTGACTGGCCATGGTCAGAAGTGCTAATAAGCCAGTTCTAAACTGTGGACCTTCCACATGCCATTGTTCTCTGACATTATTCTTGATTACTTCACAGCAGTCATCCTTAAGTGTAATTCTGCATTTAATTTGTTTCATTGTTTGTTTGTCTCTTTGTCCAAGGTATAAGTATTATGTGTGTGTTTATTTGTGTGCCTGTTCGCCCGTGGACACCACTGAATTAATAACTAACAGATGATTGAATTGTGTTTTACCAGTCTGAATTCCTTCACTTACATTAATGAGTAATTTCTTCATGTATCTTTTTTCTATCTACCTTTTCCCTTTCTGTCCTAAGTTGTAATGTATGAAGTCTGTTTTAGCCTCTGATTGTTTTAGTACTTTAATTTTTATTCTTTCAGGGCTTCAAAAGGTAATACAGTCTTCTCTCCTCTTTTGGTCTCATTGACCTGTCCCTTCTTTGAAATCCCTCTTAAAATTCACTTTTTCCATGTTTTCTTTCATTATGACCCAAATCAAAATTTCCATAAGAACCAACAGGAGAGCATTTTCTGGCAAATAAAGGTCAAGCTATGATATCCTTACTAACCCATAGCAAAAATTACTTAGCAAGGGAGAGCTAAGGAATTAAATAATTACTTCTATAAGATATTTGTGGCCATAATATGGGAGAATAGGTTAAGAATGGCTACATTTAAAATACATGTTTCATATATGTAGTTCCTAGTGTAAAATCTACAGATACCATTCTTAATTTTTTTATTTCTATAACTTACTAATGCAACTTATAGAAATATTGTTTATTGTGCATTTGAAACATTGTGCGATCAACAACCTGTAGGGGTATAGGCTCTTTTTAAGTTTGTAGCACTTCTAAAATTTCTTGACACTCATAAATATTTGAGTGCCTTCTATGTACCAGGAATTGTTTTGAGTGCTGAAAATAAAATACTGAAAAAGATAAACATAATTCTGAATGCCAGTTATAATGGTTAATGGCCAGAATTTGGGGGACCAGGAAAAGTAAATGGCCAGTTAAGATGAAGAATGATAAGTACTTTCCTAAAGTAATTAATAGTATGCTCAGGTAGTATGTTGTTGAGAAATTTAACTTAAATTTGTGGTAGTGGTATGTTAAGGAAGGTGGATATCTATTTAAGCCACAATCGGAAGGATGAGTAGCTGTTAGCCAGTGATTGAGTAAAGAGTATGTGCTGTGAGCTTGTGCTGTGCCCTCTTCAGTGTGGTTGGAGGCTAGCATTCAAAGGAGGTAGGGCCACAAATGAGACTGCAGACCAGGGCCATGAAGCCACTTGATACTAAGAAGAGTAAGTAGTCTAGTGAAGGAATCATACTGCCAGAATCACATTTTTGAAAGATTATTATGGTTACAGTTAAGAAGCCATTGCAGTATTCTTGGTTAGAAATCATAGTGGCATATACTAGGAAAGTAGAGAAGTAGAAATGGAGAGAAGTGGAAACATTTGAGAGAGATTTAGTAGGTAGAATTGACAGCACTTAATACTTGGATATAATGAACTGATAAGGGTGAGAAGTTTGAAGTGACATTCAGTTTTCCAAGTTGACCAAAAATGCCTGCTTTGAGATAGGGAGCGCTGTGAGGAGGAACTTTTTGTGGTGCAGGTGGAATAGGGGGTGGCAGAGAAGATTGTAAGTTCAGTTTCATATGTGAGTTAGAAATGCCTTAGGACTTTCAAATGCGGACATCCTAAAGATTTTGATGTATGGGTCTAAAACCTAGTGTACAGGTTGTTGCTGGAGATAAAGATTTGTCATGGTTGCTAAAACAATGTGAATGAGATCACTTAGTAACAGCACCTCGTGTGAGAAGGGAACCTAGAAGCAGTCTTAAGGAAGGCCAATTTAAAGATCTTATAGCAGGGATGCCTCTGTGGTTCAGTCAGAAGCATCTGCCTTCAGCTTAGGTCATGATCCAGGGTTCTGGGATGGAGTCCTGCATCCAGCTCCTTGCTCAGCAGAAAGCCTGCTTCTCCCTCTACCTGCTGCTCTCCCCTGCTTGTGTGGGCTCGCTCTCTCTCTCTCTCTCTCTCTCTGACAAATAAATGAAATCTTTAAAAAAAAAATAAAGACCTTGTAGCAGAGAAGGATACTATAAAGGAGACAAAGAGAGAGTATCTAGATAAATAGAAGGAAAACTAGGAATGTGGAGTCAAGCCACAGTATTAAGGCGAAAACAAAAGTGCCCAAGGTTAGCTAAAGGTTTAAACAAATAGAAATCTGTACAGGATGGAGACATTGTAACTATCGACAAACACAGTGCTTTTTCTAATCTCAGGAATCCATAGTCTTGAGTACTCTGTGTATTTCAAATAAACTATTGATGTACTCTGTACTAAACTGGCATGAGGAATAGAGTGAAAAATTATGGTAGTATTTGAAGATTTTAAAATCAGTGCAAGAAATGTCTAGGGGGTCTTGGAAATTTGCAGTCTAGAGCCACGATGGAGGGATTTGTAGACAAAGGGCCGTTATTTTCATTGTAGTAAAAGGAGAGAAGGAGAAAAGAAGGTATTTAGATACAGTAGGCTTATTAGTTCTATAACACAGTTCAGTGAAATTTAACTGATGCTTTAATCTCTTTTTGCTAAGTTAGGGTGAGATAATTTGCTGAAGGTGAGTGATAAGGTGAAACATTTGAAGATTGTGGAGAGTGACAAAAGTTGGGATGATTTGATAAAGAATATATAACCATGGGGGCCAAGTTGAGATAAGACATCATAATTTATAGGCATACAAGCTTGTAAATTTGCATGATTATGTCCAGTAGAATTCAGCACCTATGATTTGGTCACACAGAAGAGCAAGGGTTTTGCTATGGGAGTATAAGAGGTACACATAGGCAAGGAGGTTGATGGTGGAGGAATTCATTGATGGTCTGAGAATACAAGGAAATTTGCTACCATGGAAGGGGGTTCTAAGAAGGCAGAGTAAAAAGTTTTGGAAGGGATGGAGGAGTCAAGGCAGATGAAGTTCAGAGTAATATGGTGATGGGAGTCATGGAAGGGAATATGGGAACAGTATATGAGTGTTTGATATATACATTAATTTGATGGAACATTGTTAAATGGTAGCCAGTAAACTAAATACCTTCCCTAATTCTGTGTTAAGAATTTGGATCTACATTAATTTAGATAGGTTTGGCCTGAAGTTTTTTTTTTTTAACTTAATCTTAAAAGCTTAATTTTTAAAAAAGATTTTATTATTTATTTATTTATTTGACCGAGAGAGAGAGAGAGAAACAGCGAGAGAGGGAGCGCAAGCAGGGAAAGTAGGAAAGTGAGAAGCAGGCTTCCTGCTGAGTAGGGAGCCAATGCAGGACTCCATCCCAGGACCCTGGAATCATGACGTCAGCCGAAGGCGGACACTTAGTGACTGAGCCACCCAGGCACACCTTAAAGGCTTAATTCTTTTAGAGCAGTTTTAGGTGCACAGCAAAATTAAGAGGAAGGAGATATTTCCCATATACCCCTGCTCCAGCGCATGTATAGCCTCCTCCATTATCAATATTCCCCACCAGAGTGGTACATATATTACAACTGGTAATCTACATAACACATCATAGTTACCCAAAGTCCATAGTTTATATTAAGATTCACTCTTGGTGTTACATATTCCATGAGTTTAGACAAATGTATAAAGACACGCTTCCATCATTATAGTATCATACAGAAAATTTTCACAAAATCCTGTGTTCTATTCATCCTTCCACCAACCCCTGGCAAACACTGGTCTTTTTACTGTTTGCCTAGTTTCGCAAGAAGTATCTTTTTATTTTTTACTTATTTATTTATTTTTAAAAGATTTTATTTATTTATTTGACAGAGAAATTACAAGTAGGCAGAGAGGCAGGAAGAGAGAGACGGGGGAAGCAATCCCCGCTGAGCAGAGAGCCTGATGCAGGGCTCGATCCCAGGACTCTGGGATCATGACCTGAGCCGAAGGCAGAGGGTTTAACCCACTGAGCCACCTAGGCGCCCCAGAAGTATCTTTTTAATAAAAAATCCTTCATAGAGCTCAAGTGTCCATCAGTAGATGAATGGTTAAAGAAGGTGTGTGTGTGTGTGTGTGTGCATGTGCACGTTCGTAAGTGGCATATGCACACACACACACACACACACACACACACACACACAAAAGGGATATTATTCAGCCATAAAAAAGAATGAAATCTGGGGTGCCTGGGTGGCTCAGTGGGTTAAGCCACTGCCTTCGGCTCAGGTCATGGTCCCAGGGTCCTGGGATCGAGCCCCGCATTGGGTTCTCTGCTCAGCAGGGAGCCCGCTTCCTCCTCTCTCTCTGCCTGCCTCTCTGCCTACTTGTGATCTCTGTCTGTCAGATAAATAAATAAAATCTTTAAAAAAAAAATGAAATCTTGCTATTTGCAACAACATGGATAGAGCCTAGAGAATATAATGCTAAGTGAAATAAGTCGCAGAAAGACAAATAGCATCTGATCTCACCCATATGTTGAATTTAAGAAACAAAATAAATGAGCAAAGAAAAACAAAAGACATACCCAGAAGCAGACTCATAACTATTGAGAATAAACTGATGGTAACCAGAGGGGAGGCAGGTGGGGGGATGGGTGAAATAGGTGATAGGGATTAAAGAGTACACTCTTGTTGAAAAAAAAAAATAATAAAGATAATACAAAAACAAAACAATGTTTTTAAAAAGATTCTTTGTAGATAACAAGGTAAAAGGCAATTTAGCTAGATGAAAACTGTAAAACTATAAAGTCATCAAGAAAAATGGTAGCTTTGTTTAAGGTAAAGATTGTTAAATAGGGTGACTTGGAAGTTCTTCAGTGACAATAATGAAGATAAAATGATGGTTTTTAGAAAATGTCTCCTTGGGGCGGCTGGGTGGCTCAGTGGGTTAAAGCCTCTGCCTTCAGCTCAGGTCATGATCTCAGGGTCCTGGGATCCAGCCCCACATCGGGGCTCTCTGCTCAGCAGGGAGCCTGCTTCCCCCTCTATCTCTGCCTGCTGCCCTGCCTACTTGTGACCTCTCTCTCTGTGTCAAATAAATAAATAAAATCTTTAAAAAAAAAAAAAGTCTCCTTAAAAACAGATTTTGTTAAGTGCTGTGACAATAAGAAGTGAAATTAGAGAGCAGTGACCATGCCATGCTCAATCCCTCTACATCAAGTTGTCCAGACGAAAGTTGAAAGTGAGAGACTTCAGCTGAAAGACCATGAGTTAGAATCTGAAAGTCATCCCTCAGAGGTATCTGTTCAAAGTATGTCAGACAGATAAAAAACCCAAAGAAAGAGAAAGGGAAAGGGCTGAGGATTGCTGTGTAGGAATTCTCTGTGGTTAGAAACCGGATAAAGGGAGTAGTATTTAAAAAATACTAGAGGAGTTAGTTAAAGTAGGGGATAGAGGAGTGCTAAAATTATAGAAACTGCAGATATATGAGAACTTCAGAAGGCCAAAAGTGGTCAATGCTTCAAGGATTGCTGGGTTAGAATATAGAAGGGAAAATAAATGATGTGGTGATTTTAAGAGTATTGATGATCTGTAATTAGTGGTTAAGCCAGTTTCAAAATACCAGTAAGTCATTTGAGTGGATGAGAGTGAACTGAAACCTGATTGAGAATTAACATTAAAAGACAGTGGTTAAATATCAAAGATAAAATATTTGAATGGCAAGGAGGGTTTAGCTTACTCTTTAATATTAGATTTGGGTGGTTATATGTGAATTTTATGTGTTCATGCTTTCACAGTGAATTGAGATTTAGCAAGTTAGACATTTTAATGATAACAGTGGAGCTCACTGTTGTTACAGTGTAGATCCTTGAAATAAAAGGTCTTCTGGACTTTGAACTTTTTTTTTTTTTAACTTGTCCATTCCTTATTAATTGCATCTGGTTTTTAGGTTTATTTCAAATTTTCTGTTGTTGTGGCAATTCCCTTTATTTGCCTGAAGAGATAGGTGTGTTAGAGGGGTTTATGTGAAGAGTCATTGAGTCACATTGTGGCTATAACGTTGTGTTAGTCACTTCCTAGGGTTCTAGGAAAAAAGGTGACCTCAGCTGCTGGCACTGGTGGCAGACAGAAACTATAGCCCTGTAAAGGCTGTTACCATTATCCTTTTGGGCAGAGTTGGTCTGCAAAGGAATATCCATACCTTAAGATATTTTTCCTACCCTTCTCAGTCAGCCTTTATACCACTCTTGGATCACCACAAATGGGAGGTTGTGTACTGGTGTTTTTGGTTGGCTAGGTCTAGGAATAACTAGAGCAGATATAGGTGATTTAGAGTAACAGTATTATTTTAAACCTTAGAAAAACAAAACCAAGAAAAATCCCCACTTAGGTGAAATGACCTGCAGTGGATTTCTTGTCAAAGAATTACATTAGTTGCCTTTGCTAATTTATTAGTAGGGTCAGAAAAGACAGTAGAGCCAGAATTTGGACTGTTTGAATAAATGACATACCCTACTTTTAGTTCATAGGGCTTAGAAAGTATTTCAAGAGTTACCACTTGATGTCTCATGCAGTTACTGCTCCTTTTATTCACTTACATATTAAAACAGATACCCCCTCCCCCATGGCTTAGTAGTGAAATGAATAATTAGTCCCTTACAGGTACAATTCTCCAGGTCCCTCATGCTGCTTCTAACTCCTCTCATAGCATTACCAATTTTAAAAACAATATCTAGCTAAACTAGTGTGTTTAAAGGTTACAGGCATTCTCACTTTGATCTTACCCAGTCAGAGGGAAGAACTGAATATCAGGGAAGATGAGATTATAAGAAAAAATTTAAACCTTACTCTGAGATTATAATCAGGACCTCTTCAATCCTTCTGTATTTCTGCTCTCCTCTGGGAATTCCAAAGACCTGTTTTTCCCAACTTCAAATCATAAAATCATCTCCATACTTTGCTGTGCAGTCAGCTATGTAATAAAACAGCCAGGAATATTTTTCAGTAGAGCTGTTACATTTTGGTAAAAATTCTCTTTTCATGTAATAGGCATTTAAAAAAACATCTTAATACAATTATACTTGGATATTTATAAATTTTCTTGTAGACTTGAGTAAAGCACATCTCGTGTTTCACTTAAAATGCACAATTTTAATGATTAAAGATCCAGTGATCTTTTTAAATAGTGAGGACAGAGAATAGTGTACTGCATAGAGTTTTATTCTGTATTATATTGGTAGATATTGATATCTACTTCAGCATATTTTAATAATTTAGAAATTATATAGGTAATTTATAGTAAAAGATATCTTTTATGCTGTGGTAATTTTATTATGATTTTCCTTCATGTTTATAAATATAGGTTTTTTTGTGGTTATTCTCTGACATTATTCTTTTCTTAAATTTCTCTTTACCAAAAGCTTTGAAAGTATACTTTACCTATTGATATATTGTTAATCTGACCTCAAGTATTTTTTATTCCTGTGTTTTGCAAGTATTAAAAATAAGTTAGTTTGCCATCACTCTACTTTTGCTGTAAGGAGGACTTGCTTATTAATTTAATAGGTGTTCTGAAATATGAAATCATTTTCATGCAATACTTGTACTTTACTCTGGAGTTTGATCATAATACTGCTTCCTGAATTCCCTGAGAAGGAATCCCAGATGATGAATATAGAAAAGCACAAGACAAGAAACATTATGTTAGCTTCAAGCTGTTTTATTTTCACATTTTAGGAAGATCTGAGTGTTTTAAATAGAAGAAATTAAGAAGCTAGTAAATCATAAAAATTGTAATATCACAAGTTACTTACTTTAAATGGTCATTTTCTTTTATTACATCTACAGTATTAAAAACATAATTTGCTTAAGTCTTTGGAAATGATTTTCTACCAGTTAGTAATTATGTATTCCTATACATTCTGGTGATTGTTTATCTTTCCAGAATGTACAAATACATTCAGTTTTAGTCAGAAAAATCACCCACTGGCCTTGATTTATCAACAGATAAACAGTGAGAATTAGCTTTTAGTTACTCAAGTCACATATAAGGCAATGTGTGAGCAAAAAAATCATTTATATTATGGGAATATGTGTACTTAAATAATAATTCTCCTACTTCCCCTATTCTTCTGCTTTCTTCTTCCAGATGTGGAGAGACTTAAATACAGTTGGCTTCCTAGCATTACCATTTAGTGACAATTTTGATAGAATATAACTGATTTACATCAGCTTTAGAACTCTGCTATCAATTTGAATCTTTAATTTGGCTTTTGAATAGATCTGTTATTAGATGTAAGGTTTTCTTTCTTTCTTTTTCCGTTGTGTTTTTTGTGTGTGTGTGTGTGTGTTTTTTTTTTTTTTTTTTTTTTAAGTAAGCTGTCTGCCCCAAATGGCACTCAAACTCATGACCCCGAGATCAGGAGTTGCATGCTATACAGACTGAGCCAGCCAGGTGTCCCTGAACTTACAGGTTTTTAGTCAGTCATGTTGGCACAATGATTAAGAAATTTTAGTGGTACTCAGTGAATGAAGAGAGATTTATAGAGGCACATAAATTCTATCACACAGAATAAGGGCTGCCGGCCACAGGACTGATGTTTGCTTATTCATTCAAAATAGTGATCATTTGGTATCTGTCAGGGGATGGACTGTTAAAAAAGTAGACCCAAGTGGTTTCTCTCAATGGGACTCACATTTTAGCAGGAGAGGGACAGTAAAAAATAATAAAAAGTACAGAAATAAGGAAAAATATATGAGAAAGTGATAAGTACCAGGCAAAACAAGAAAGTAGACTGGAGTCGACTCTACTGGAGTGACTGGGTGCCTACTTTAGATTTTATATATCTCTCTAAGAAGATGATACATCAGCTAGATGTGAATGACAGATGAGGAGGAACCAGACATGCAAAGTTAGTGAGAGAAAGAGAAACAGCAAAGCAGTTTCACAAAAAAGGGAAGAGTTCATGCAGAGGAAGATCCTATCCCAGGATAGGAATAGACCTGTCATACTGAAGGAACTGGAAAATGTCATTGTGTCTGGGGTACCATGGTGGTATAGCAATGGCACAGGATGGGTCTTATAGGCAGAGGCCAGATTATCAGGGTTTTGTAAGCCAAACTGAGGAGTACAGATTTTATTCTAAAGACTGGGAGTTTTTTAACAGTCTGTATTGTTACTGCTGTTGAACAATTAAGTTTCTTCTCAAGAAATGAGGGCTGTAACTTTTTTTTAATATATAGTCTTAGTAATGCCTGATTACACAGAATTGTATTATTTTTTAAAATATATTTTCAAATTGCCGTTCTTTGTACCAGACTTTGTTTCCTCATCCTCAACATTTTAACTCTTCATAATGGTGAAGTAATGTCTCCTTAATTTAAGATAGAAGAATGCCTTAAAATTAACCATTTATTTGAAGCTCAGTTACTTCTGTGTGGTCTATTTTAGGTCATGCTATGGATATTAAAATAGTAATAGTAAATGCAGTCTAGTGTGACCTTTTCTGTTTGACCCAGTGTGTGCGTGTGTGTGTGTGTGTGTGTGTGTGTGCGTGTGTGTGTGTGATTTTGGAGTGGGGGCATATAAGCATTATTTTCTCTTTGCTGATGTAATGGAAAATTTGCTCCACTAGGACATATTAGAACAGTGTATTTAATGCTCTTCAATTTAATTTGCTAGTATCACAATTAATACAATTAAGGTCACTTGAAATGAAACTATTAACAAATTGACTAATTTACTTCAACAATGTCAGTGTGTTCTCACAATTACAGTTGCTTTAATTAGTGTACAAGCTATTATTTAATAGCATACTTCACATAGAAAAATGTAATGGTGTATTCTTGGTTCCTTATAACAGAAAAGAAAGAAACTTTTAATGGACTGAGTGATTTTGTGGAAGAGCTGCTAAATATAAAGTGATGGAAGAGAAAGTACAAAGACAGAAAGCGAAGCTTACAAGAATGTAAATAAAAAATATATTGTCGGCCCTTACCAATACATGTCCTATTTATCATTGTGTAAATAGTATTGGAAACGTATAATGGTAGTTAGAGACAAGAATACAGATCCTGGAAAATTTTAAGTGTTCAGTTGTATCTGGTTTTTGCTTATCATAAAATTTTTGGAAATCATGAAGTAGGTCATTTCTAATTAATCACTATAATGGAGGGGTACAGAATGGTGTGGAATATTAAAAAGGTAGGAAGCAAAAAAGTTTGCTTCTCAAATTTGCTCTTAAAGATTTTAATGTGGGGTGCCTGGGTGGCTCAGTCAGTTAAGCGTCTGCTTTCGGCTCAGGTCATGATCCCAGAATCCTGGGATCCAGCACTGCATGGGGCTCCCTGCTCAGCAGGGAGTCTGCTTCTCCCTCTCCCTTTGTCTGCCACTCCCTTTGCTTGTGTTCTCTCAATGTCTGTCAAATAAATAAATAAAATCTTTAAAAATTAAAAAAAGACATTTTAATGCCAATATTTCTTACCTAGAAATTCACTTTATTAGTAGCTAATAAAAAAAGCTCTTCTACTCAGCCTACTCTGTGTTGAGATCAGAAGATCCAGGGATGAAGAAATTGTTATATTTCTGTTTCTATATATGCAGAGTAAGGGGAAGCAGATGAATCGTCATCCAGGTCATAATTAATAAGATCTGCTGTTCTCTGTAAACATGAGAGCAAGATTTACTATCATGTAATCAAGTGGTGGTTTTATGTGGAAGGGATATAAATGCAATCCAGATAAATCAATACTCTAATTTTTAAAATTAGTTTGACAAATCTTTTTGCCTAGTTTGATTGATTTAAGTTTCTGTTGCTTTCATTTTCTTTCCTTTTCTTCCCCCTTTAGTTAATGACAAAAATTTGTAAAATTGCAAGTAAAGAAGGAAGCAGGTATAAGAGTAATTAGGTAATAAATATTTAAGTGTAAAATGCAAGAAGCTTACAGTATCCACAGACTTTGAAAAATTAGCTATAGTTCTCATTTCTAGGAAGGGGGCTCATAGTAGTAGAGTGAGTATATTAAGTTCTTTTTAGTCCTTGTGAATGTTTATACTACAGTCTCCCATTGGTTTTCATTGTGTGTCCCAAGCTCTGAATTCAGTCTACCAGGTTGTTCTTAGGTCCGATGAGTCAGAGTAGTATGGTTTATGAGTAGAACAATCAATTTAGCAATAGTGGAAAATTAGGTAATTCTTTAAATAGCATTTTGGGGTTAGCATGGGTAAACCACTACCTAGTTGCTACATATACTACAATAAGCAGTTCTCATTTGGTCCTGATTTGATTTTCATTATACCTAGTCTCTAAATTCTGTCTTGAATTTTAAAATGATTTGTCTGTTGATTCTTTGGCCTATGCTATAGAATATCAGAAGAGTAACTGGAATTGATTATTTAATGCTTGATCTTTAAAAAGTAATAGATTTTTTTAAAAGAAACATTGTTTTATCAAAAGAGGCCAAGTGTAAGAAGTTAATTGCTTTTTTTTCTAGCATCCTGAGTTTTCTTAGATTAAGTGAAGTTTTAAAGAAAGTTCTCAAAGGCCTTCACAGCCCACTTCTGTGCATTTGTTCAATCACTTTCCAGTGTGACTACATAGAATTTCTCTACTAAAATCTATGACCTGGGGCAACTGAGTGGCTCAGTTGGTTAAGTCTCTGCCTTCAGCTGAGGTCATGATCCCAGGGTCCTAGGATCAAGCCCTGAATCAGGCCCTGCTCAGCGGAGAGTCTACTTCTCCCTCTCCCTCTGCCTGCCTCTTCTTCTGCTTGTGTTCTCTCTCAAATAAATAAATAAAATCTTAAAAAAATAAAATAAAATTTAAGACCCATCCAGAATAGCCAACACAACATTGAAGGAGAACAAAGGTAGAAGACTGATGTTACCTGACCTCAGAATAGGAAGCCTGGAAATAGACCATAGAAATATAGTTAAGCGATCTTGACTAGAAGCAAAGGCAATTCAATGGAAAAAGGATAGTCTTTTTCAACAAGTAGTGCTAGAAAGCTGGTATCCACATGCAAAGCAAACATAACCCCAAACAAAACAAAATGTAGACATAGATTTCACACCTTTCATGAACATTAGATCATAAACCTAAATGCAAAATGCAAAACTATAAAATTCTTAGATGATATAGGAAAAAATCTTGGTGACTTTGGTTTGGCAATGATGTTTTAGTTTCAAAAACAAAAGCATGATCCATGAAAGAAAAAAACAGTTGGACTTCGTTAACATTAAAACCATTTTTTTTTCTTTGAAAGACACTGTTAAGAGAATGAAAGATAAACCACAGACTAGGAGAAAAAATCTTTGCAAAACACAGCTAATAAAGGACTGACATCTAAAATATATAAAGAACTTTTATAATTCAATAAGAAAACAACCCAGTTAAAAAATGGACAAAATATCTGATCAGAAACCCCACCAAAGAAGATATACAGACGGCAAATAAGGGTAGGAGAAGATGCGAAACATCAGAGGTCATCAGGGAATTGCAAATTAAAATGAGACACCGTACACACCTATTAGAATGGTTAAGATCCAGCACACTGATGACATCACCAAATGCTAGTGAAGATGTGGAGCAACAGGAACTCTTCCTTCACTGCTGGTGGGAATGTAGAATGGTGCAGTCACTTTGGAAGATACTTTGGCTTTTTTTTTTTTTTTTTTAAATGAAACTAAACACATTCTTACCGTATGATTCAGCAATTACACTCCTTAGTATTTGCCCATATGAACTGAAAACTCATGTCCACAGATAAACCTGCACAGTATTCATAGCATTTTTATTCATAACTGCTAAAACTTGGAAGCTACCAAGATGCCTATCAGTAGTCAAATGGATAAATTGTGGTATGTGTATGGAGTATAATTATTATTCAGTGATAAAAAATAAATGACCTATTAAGCCATAGAAAGACCAGGAGGAATCATAGATGCATATTGCTACATGAATGAAGTCAATCTGAAAAGCCTATATACATAATTCCAATAACACAGTATTCTGTAAAACCAAAACTCTGGAGACATTAAAAAGACCAGTAGTGGTCATTAGGGGTGGGGTGAGGTAGGGAGGGATGGATGGAAGGATCTGTAGGTGGAGCACATAGGATCTTAGGGCAGTGACACTACAGTGATACTGTAATGGTGGGTGCAAGTCATTACATATTCATTAAAACCTATTGAGTGTACAACAGAGTAAACCCTAATGTAAATTATGGACTTTAGTTAATAATTATCAGTATTGATGATGCATCAGTGTAACAAATGTACTGCACTAATGCAAGATGTGAATACTAGAGGACACTACGTATGTGAGGGTGAGGGCTATATGAAAGCTCTATTACTTTCTGTTTCATTTTTTTTTAAACCTAAAATAGCTCTAAAAATAAAGTTTATTAATTTAAAAAAATTTTAGCTTTCCTTGTTCATTGCTTTTTCTTTTTCAAGTGTACCATAACTTTTTCTTCATTCATCACGCCAGTTTAACATAGAACACATCCTTAGTTTATTTGAAATATACAGAATACTCGATACTAGGGATTCTTGAAAGATAAGTTATTTAGGGAAAAAAGTGTGATATATTATCTGCTTATAACAACTCCTCATTCAAACCTTAGTTTGTAATAGTCTTGTCTCACTCCTGAAATAGGCCAAATCCTTTTATAATCTAATCCTTTGGGTAGGTAGTCTTTTATCATCAGTATTACCTACTGATCTAATCCTTTAACAGTGTGTGTGTGTATATATATATAGGCATGTATTTATTTATTTTAGAGAGAGTGTGTGGCACACATGTGAGTGGGGTTAAGGACAGAGGGTAAGAATCTTCAAGCAGACTCCCTGCTGAACGTGGTGCCTGATGCGAGTTCTCACTACCCATGAGATGGTGATCTGAGCTGAAACCAAGAGTTGGATGCTTAACCACCTGAGCCAACTAGGTGCCCCTGTTTAACAGTTTTTAAGAGCATTTTCTCTTCAATTGTGAGCAAAGCTGTTTGTTGTATGACTCAGTTCTTGATTCAAGGTTGGAAATAGCCTCGTAATCTTTGGAACATTAACTCAGCCATACTTTAAGGAGTTTTCTTGGATTTTGACAGGCAGTTACTTATAATTAATAGGGTAAAAGGGAAATCGTTGTTTCACTGTCATGTGCCAATCTAAGGTAAATTTCTATACTAGATTATTTTTTAGAGCTGAGGTTGGCAATTTTTTTTTTTAAAGGGGTCAGATAGTAAATATTTTAGTTTTGTAGTTTCAGGCATTTTAGCCTGAAAGCATTCATAGACAATTTGTAAACAAATGTCTGTGGATGTGTTTCAATAAAATATTATTTAGCAAACAGGAGGTCAGTCACTTTGGCCCATGGGTTCTAGTTTATTGACCCCTGTTTTGGGATAACCATTACTCTCTTGTTAAAATAAGTATATAAAATGGAAGTGTGACAGTAATAGAATATTCCTTTCTTCAAGATTTTCTTTAAATAGAATATCTTAATAACTGGTTTGAGAGCATTAGGACTATTGAACCAAAAGTGTTTCTTTACATGTATTTAGAGGCTTCTTGTCAAAAAGATTTGCAGTTATGTTAGTTAACAAAATACACTGATTTTTGCACACTGATCTTTTATCCTGCAACTTTGCTGCATTCATTTATAAGCTGTGTGTGTGTGTGTGTGTGTGTGTGTGTGTGTGTGTGAGTGTTCTTTAGTATTCTCTCTGTATAAGATCATGTCACCATTTAATAGAAATCATTTTACTTCTTTTTTGATTTGGATGCCTTTCCTTTTTCTTGCCTAATTACTCTGGCTAGAATTTTTAGTATGATGTTGAATAGAAGTGGTGTTTTGTTTGGATTTGGGGAGAAATCTTTCAGGCTTTCATCATTGATTAATGTTAATTGTGAATTTTTCATAAAAGCCTTTTTTTCATGTTGAAGAAGTTTCCTTTGATTCCTAGTTTGATGAGTGTTTTTATCTGGAAAGGACATTGGAATTTGTCAGATGCTTTTTATGCATTAATTGAGATGATCATGTCATTTTTTCCTTCATGTTACTAATGTTATGTACTACGTTGACTGTTGTTTCTAAACTGAACCAGTTTTGTGTTCCAGGGATAAATTCCACTTGGTTATGATATATAATACTCCTAAAATGCTGTTGAATTTGATTTGTTTGTATTTTGTTTAGGATTTTTTTAAGGTTGGGGTAGGGAGAGGAGAGAGAATCTTAAGCAACTTCCATGCCCAGCATGTTAGCCTGATGCAAGGCTCCATCTCACAACCCTGAGATCATGACCTGAGCTGAAATCAAGAGTCAGCTGTTTAACCAGCTGAGCCACCCAGATGCCCTTGTTGATGATTTTTATATTTATATTCATTATATTTATATATTAGGGATACTGGTCTGTAGTTTTCTTAAAATATCTTTTTCTTATTCGGTATCAGGGTAATGCTGGCCATATAGGTAAATGCGCTCTCCTTTTCTAGTTTTGAAAGAGTTTGAGAAGGATTAGTGTTAATTATTATTAATATTTGGTAGCACTACCAATGACGCCATCTGGTCCTGGTCATTGGGGGAGTGTTTTGATTACTGATCCAATCTCTGTGCTTCTTTACAAGTCTATTCAGATTTCCTCTTTCTTGAGTCAGTTTTTGTGTGTTTAGGAATCTGTTCACCTCCTAACACCTACAACACCTACAAACATGTAGGTATACATTTGTTCATAGTATCTTTCTAATCTTTTTTCTATAAGGTCTGTAGTAGAGTCTCCACTTTCATTTCTCATTTTTTAGTATTTTTCTGTATCAGTCTAGCTAAAAATTTGTCAAATTTTTTATCTGTTCAAAGAACCAACTTTTGGGTTCACTGATTCTCTTTATTGTTTTTCTACTCTCTATTTTATCTCTCCTCCATTCTTCTTTTTTCTTTCTGACCCTGAGACTAAATACTTAATTGATTTAAATTCAAGTTCCCTGATTCTTCTTCTGCCTGCTGAAATATGCTGTTAATCCCCTCCAGTGAATTTTAAATTTGCCTGCTCTACTTTTCAGCTCCAGAATTACTATTTTGTTTCTGTTTCTAATGTCGATCTTTTTATTAATATTCTCTGTTGCAACGTTGTTCTCCTGGTGTCCTTTACTTCTGTGCAGTTTTCCTTTAGCTGTTTGAACGTATTTATTACAATTGATTTGAAATCTTTGTCTAGCACGTGTAATGCTTGGGCTTCCTCAGGGACATTTTCTGATAATTTTTTCCCTTATAAATGGGCCATACTTTATTGTTTATTTGTATGCTTCTTAATTTTCTGTTGAAAACTGGATTATTTTGAATATCATAGTGTGGCAACCTCCTCCTTGGGGTTTATTGTTTCTGTAGTTGCAGGTTGTTGTTTTAATGACTTTTATAAACTATTTCTGTAAAGTCTGTATTCTTTGTGTGTATAATTATGAAGTCTGTGTTATATTAGCTTAGAGCTCAACTAATTTTTGACAAATTATCCTTGAATACCTGGAGCCAAAATAAGACTGTATATTGGCTCTTGTCAAGGTAGGCGTCCTTCATTGCTTAGCCAGGCTGTTCACAACTTTGCCTTTACTTGGAGAATAAAGCTCAGCCAGAGATGACAGTTTTGAGTCTCTTCAGTCTTTTTTCCAAGTATGCATATGGCCCTCTTGATTCCCTTAGGTACATGGGAGATTTTGAAAGTCCATATTCCCCCATATGTCTCCTTTCCCAGCCCTTTCCTACCTAGGCTATTGGTTTCTCTGTTGCTTGTCCTAACTTATTTCTTGACCTAGTCTGCTGGGGCCAATACTTTTGACGTTCATTGCTTTTAGCAAATGCCACCAGAGAATGTGCCCCAGCTCTGGGAACACTTGAAATTGGAAGAAACAAAGGCGAGTACTTGCCCTGTTCCTTTAGGGAGCTGCCAGACAGGTAAAACACTCAACCACTTTTCCTTTAGAACAAAGTGTGTATAGCTCACTCTGGCATTAGCACCCTGTACCACGTTACTACAAAGCGCAGCTTCTGTCTTCATTAATCTTTCCTGTTTGTTGTTAAGTTTTTGACTAAATTTTAGAGTTCTGCAAAAGTGATTCTTGGTAGTTTTTGTCAGCTTATTAGTTGTTTTTGTGGAGGAATGGAGCCCTGGAGTTCCTGCTCAGCCATTTTCCAGCGTCACTCTTACTGATATACTCTGAAGAGGCTTTTACAATAATTTTTAAAATCTTATCTTTTAAAAGTAATTGAACGTAGAAAGACAGCAGAAAAACTGCCAGTTATGTTTTCAGACACATATAGAAGAATCAAAAACTTTACAATACTTAAATAAGCCCTGTTTCTTATTTCAGCACCAGAACCAACTTAGTAAATCCTAAATTCAATTTGCTTTATTTTTCTTAACTATTGGAAGATGGTAGGGATAGTAGCATTGTACTTTAAATTTTCTCAGTGTTAAAGTTATATACTCTAATATAATTTCAAATGTTTATGTCAATTATATTTC
This sequence comes from Enhydra lutris kenyoni, assembly GCF_002288905.1. Classification (NCBI taxonomy): domain Eukaryota; kingdom Metazoa; phylum Chordata; class Mammalia; order Carnivora; family Mustelidae; genus Enhydra; species Enhydra lutris. The sequence continues at coordinate 11,513,021 of NW_019154123.1, forward strand.
TATTAAGTAACTTAGTGTTGTCCAGGCTCTCTGTACACATGTAAAGAATTGGATATATTATTTGCTTTGATTTTAGGAAGAGTCAAGTTGGGTTAATGTTGGTACCTCATTCTTCTCCCTTCTCTGTATGAGTACAGGGACCCATCTTGTACTGTGAAATCACTCTGGGAAAGACTGGTTTGGACTGTGGCTGGTTATATGCCTGATTCTACCTGTTATTCTAGTTATAAAGGGCTCCCCAAGGTACTTGGAGTAAGAACAATTATTACCCAACCAGGAATGAGAGACTTTCTCTCAGCTATTGAGTTTCTGATAAATTTGTTCTTGAAGTTGTAGTTCCACTCACAATATCATAAACTTTAACTTTTGTTATCCTTTGATCAGGTCTTATGATTAAGTTTCTCCAAATTATGACATTAGGGGTGTGACAGGTTTCATACTGAGAAAGAATATTGTGTACCATATTGTGTTGAAAAGCCCTTCTGTTCATGTCCTTAAGGATAAAATATGAAATCTCTGTAGCCTCATTTCCTCTCAAGGAAGTGGTCTTAACTTTGGCCAGCTTTTTATCACTGAACTTGCTTTCCATCCTGTAATTTTCTTATGTGCAGCTACTCTTCAGATATGATGCTTCATCTTTAGTGTCCTAGTACAGAATCTCTCTTTTCCTTAAATCTTGATGGATTAATGACAAAAGATCAGCACTAGGGTAAAAATCTTGTTCTTTTTCTATGTGAAAGCACCTTTGTAAGTACGTAAAGTATGAATGAATCACAAATTAACCTTCGGAATGAAAAGACAACTCCAGTGGGGATCTTTGATACTTTCTCAGTTATTTCCAGTATCTTCGTCTAATACCATTTTCTTCAGTCAGTTGTCTGATTATTTTTGAGAAGAGCTTTTGAAGACACAGTTATGAATGTTTTCTTAAAATCATCATATCTGGGTAGTTGTATTTAATAATTAATTTTATTTTAAAAAGTATATTGTATGGGCCAAAATGACCTATAGACAGTATTTAATTTTTAGTCATTTTGGAGGTTAAGTTATTTTTTGCAGCTGTCAGGCTTAATACTTTAATAGCCCTTTATGTACATATAATTAATTGCATGTTAAAATTAACATCACAAGTAACTTAGTAACAAGTTAAAAATAAATTTTTTATCTTGTTAATCAAACTTCACACAAAAGTGCAGTAATTAAATATTTGACACATTTTTATACCTTCTACTTTTAATGATTTCAGAATGTGATTAATTTGATACATGTGAACACTGTTAACTATACAATTCATACATGAGTTTTGAAATTAATTGTATACATATCAGGGAGGCTGTATTTAAAAACTTAGGGTAATAGTAATCTACTTACAAACATCAGATTTGAACAGAAATTCTAGTTGTGGATGGACTGGTTAAATATAAAATTTTGAGTATTTGTTCAAGCCATATGATTTTGAGCCCTATTATTTCCAAGGCAAATACAAGTAGGTTTCATTTAAACCTTCTATATAATCAAATGCATGGAAGCAGTTAGGCCAGGAAAATTTTACAGGGGAGGGATGAGAACCCTTAAGAATGGTTTTTTTTGCAATTTATAGAATTTATTTATACCAACTTGCCATTGGAGTTTATCTGGTTTTATAGATGGCTCTCATGTTAAACCTTTTTCCCAAGACTGAGAGGTGCTGTTCTTAATGAACATTTAGGCAAGGGACTGATTTCAGATACCTGGCTTGAGTGATGGGAAAACCAAGAAGTGTTTACATGCTTCATAAGTTCTTGCCATTAAAACACACCCGCAGACACACATACACACAGACCCAGACACACAGATTAGGGTTATATTTATGCACAATCTGGCCTTTTAACAAAGAAAAATAAGCCTATGTTTGGGCTGCCACTGCTACAAACAAAACAGCTGAGACTTTAATGAACACCATACTGAGGGCATGTAGGACATAAGGCAAATTAAGCAGGTTACAAACTGCACATCTTCTGTTTAGATATAAGAGATCTCCCCAACCCTGACAATTAGTTGTACTGACAAGGCAAGCAGATAGACAGAAACAGAAGGAGATCATTTGTATCAATTTGAGAAATAGAACTAGTAATGAAACAGAATAGTCTTACTTTAAAATTGTTCTTTCACTTTATTTTCCCCTCAAAATAAATACACATGGTTAAACAAAAGCTTCTTGTATTTTGTTTGCAAATAAAGACCACCATAATTTTTTTTTTTTTAAGAAAAGATTTTCTGGACACTCAAACTAATTTTAATCTTGGTAACCTGACAGCTTTGTTTAAACATTGAATATGAGTTTCCTTTCATGAAAATCTTTTCAAAGTATAGCAGTTCAGCTGTGAAAACCTGAATACATTAATGATGACAAAGAAGCTCCAGAATGAGCCAACATTTGTTTTGTTCTTTAAAACATTTCTTGATGAATTGCATACACAAAAGTATTGCAGGGTTGTTTAAATTTTTCCCTATTTCTTTGCTAATAAATGTCTTTGTGTTTATCTTTTTAGCTACAATGCCCGTTATTAATCATTTTAAATTATTTTTTAAACAAAAATGACTTTAAGAAGTTTTTTTTTAAAAAATGGCTTAAAGGTATCTATTAAAGGAACATTTAAACATTGCTTTTAATTTATATGATTAAACATCAAAATGCATTACTCATGTTGAGGTTTTGATCATTGTTTTCAAGAGTAAACCTCTTCCAAATACAAGGAGTTTATTTAAGGATCATTTACTTTGTGTCTTAAGTGATAAAGATGAATCACTCAATCTATAAATAGCAATATTGAAATATTTTAATCTAGTACTTTTTTTAAAAAAATATTTTATTTATTTACTTTAGATAGTGAGGAGAGGGGCTGAGGGGGGAAGGAGAGAGAAAGGGAGAGAATCCCAAGTGGACTCCACGCTGAGTGTCACAACGCCGAGATCATGACCTGAGCTGAAACCAAGAGTTGGATGCTTACCCAGCTGAGCCACTCAGGCGCCCCTTAATGTAATACTTTTTTAAGGATTGCAGTATACTTATACAGCATTATCTTTCTGAGGGAGAGTGGCATTGTTTATTATTCTGAAATGTTTCTTAGTGAGAAATTTTTATTTTTTTAATTCATGTATGTATGTACATATATATATATTTTTTTATTTTTTGATTCATGTATTTATGTTCATATATATGTATTTTTATTATTTTAATTTGCATACCTTCCTTCAAAAAGGTTTGAGGCATAATTTGAGACATATTCTATAAAGATTAGCTTTTCCTTTCTTTTTTTAAAATTCAAACATTTTTTTCTATTTTCTGTACAAAATAGTTTTGAGTAAAAATGTATCACAAAACTTGCAGTTTAAGAATTATTTTCTAGAAAGTTTCTTGAACTACACTTGGATATATTTTACAGATTGAATATGTTTTCAAATGGTATATATCTGTGCTCAATAATTAAATGAACTGTGTTGGTTAATTATATGTTTGGTGTGTGCCAGGCAATAATATTTCTTGTTATTCATAAATAGGTTCTCAGTTTTTGCTGCACAATAAGCTATCTCTTAACTTAGTTTTATAAAACAGTAAGCATTTTTTGTTGTTGCTAATGAGAAAGCTGGGTAATTCTTTTGTTTTGGGCTGAGCTTGATTATGTGTCTAGGGGATAGGTGGTCTAAGATTGTCTTACTTGTGTGTCTGGTAGTTAGCTGACTGTTGAGTGAAGTGATGGAGTGACTCAGTCACAGTTTTCAGCCTTCAGCAAGCTAGCTATTGCTTGTTTACATGATGGTGTCAGCATTCCAGGAAGATAAACAGAAGCTCAGGGTTCCACATGAAGTAGGCTTGGTACTGGCCCTTTGTCACAGCTACCATTTTTGTTAGCCAAAGCAAGTAACAAAGCCAGCCAGAATGAAGTGATTGCAAAATTGTTTCTGTATGCTGTAGTGGACAATCCAATAATAATTTTAAGGCAAAATTTCTACTCACAGCAGCATTAAAAAGAACTAAGTACTTAGGAATACATTTGACAAAAGAAACGGAGGTATTATTCTGAAAACTACAAAACATTACCCTAAGGAAGATACAAATAAAGGTAGAGAATTTCATGTTCATGGATTGGAAAATTCATGATGCCACTTACTTCTTGACAGAAGTAGTTGGAAAACCATGTCACAAAAGGCATGTATTTAGATAGGGGAATAATCAGGGATGTTAATGCTATCAGTTTGTTACATAAACAATTAGGATAAAAATGTATTTTGTGTTAACAAAAATCAGTCAAAGGAAATAAACTGAGAGTTTGTCTCCCTCTCTGATTTCTTCCCATTCACTTTTCTCTCCCTTCCCCTATGATCCTCTGCACTATTTCTTAAATATAATAAACATCTATGCTAAGAAAAAGTAAAGAACTCAAACAGCCTAACATTACGCCTCACAGACCTAGAACAAAAACACTAGTGAAACCATTTGATAATGCCAAAAAGCACGAAAGAACCAACTGAATATCTAAGACAATTGACTGAAAAATAATAGAAGTAAGAAAGTTCAAAAATGTGTAACCAGTGGAAAACACTTAAGCAAAAACAGTATTTTACTATATTTCTGGAATTATCAGATAAAAAAGATATTACATACAGCATGAATTATGTTAAAATCTTATCTTTATTTTTAGCTGTAGACTTTTTAAAAATTTAAATTCAGTTAACATATAATGTGTTATTAGTTTCTGAGGTAGAGGTCAGTTATTCATCAGTCTTTATATAATACCTAGTGCTCATTATATCATGTGCCTTCCTTAATGCTCATCACCCAGTTAACCCAACCGCCCCCCCCACCTCCCTTCCCACAACCCTCAGTTTGTTTCCCCAGATCAAGAGTCTCTGGTTTGTCTCCCTCTCTGATTTCTTCCCATTTTGTTTTCCCCGTCCGTCCCCTATGATCCTCTGCACTATTTATTATATTCCACATATGAGTGAAACCGTATGATAATTGTCTTTCTCTGACTGACTTATTTCACTTAGTGTAAAACCTTCCAATTCCATCCATGCCTATGTAAATGGTAGGTATGCATCCTTTTTGATGGCTGAGTAATATTCGGTTTTATTTATATATATATATATATATCTAGATATATATCTAGATATATATATATATATATATATAAAACCATGTCTTCTTTATCCATTCATCTGTTGAAGGACATCTTGGCTCCTTCCACACTTGGGCTATTGTGGACATTGCTGCTACGAGTATGAGCTCTTTTTAAATTCTACATAAAAGTGAGATCATATGGTATTTGTCTTTACCTGACTTAGTTCACTTATTGTAATGCCCTCAGTGTCCATCTGTATTGTTGAAAATGGCAAGATTTCTTTGTTTTATATGGCTGAATAATTTTCCTGTGTGTCTTTGTGTGTGTACCACATTTTCTTTACCCATTTATCCATCAGTGGAAACACAGGTTGATTCAATGTATTGACTGCAAGGAATATGAGAGTGCATAGTATCTTTTGGAGTTAGTGTTTCTGTTTCCTTCAGCTAAATAACTAGAAATGAAATTGCTGGGTCCTGTGGGTAGTTCTATGTTTAATTTTTTAAGGACCTTACCTACTGTTTCCATAGTGGCCACATAATTTAACATTCCAACTAACAATGCATAAGGGTTCCTTTATTTCGTATCCTTGCCATTGAACTTTATCTAGGGATTTCATTGAATCTGTAAATTGTTTTGGGTGGTACAAACATTTGAACAATAGCAATTCTTTCAATCCATGAGCATGAAATAACTTTCCATTTATTTGTATTTTTTTGTCTTCAGTTTCTTTAATCAATGTCTTATGATTTTTAATGTACAGATCGTTCACCTCCTTGTTGAAATTAATCCTAGGTATTCTTTTTGGTGCAATTGTAAATGGAATTGTTTTCTTAATTTCTCTTTCTGATAGTTCATTGTTAGTGTATACAAATGCAACTTCTTTTTGCATTTGCTTTTGTGTTTTAAAACTTTACTGAATTTATTTATTCTAACAGTTTTTTGGTGGAGTCTTTAGAGTTTTCTAAATGTGCTATCATACTTACACAAATCGATAGTTTTTTGTCTTCCTTTTGGATGTTTATGCCTTTTATTTTTTTCTCTTGCCTAATTGTTCTAGACAGGACTTTTCAGTATTATGTCGAATAAAAATGATAAGATTGATTTTTTTATATATGAGGAATCCTACTTCATTCCTCTTGTTTGTTCACTGCAAAAACAACCCTGAAAAATTACCAAATTATAGAGCAGTCAGGTCCTTCAAAAAGAAAAAGGAAAGTGGCAAGATTGAGCATTCTTGTCCTATTCATGATCTTAAAGGAAAAGATTTCAGCTTTTCATCATTGAGTGTGATGGTAGTTGTGGGCCTGTCATATATGGTCTTTATTATGATGAAATACATTTCCTCTATATACATTTTCTTGAGAGTTTTTATCATAAATGGATGTAGAATTTTCTCAATTTTTTTCACAACTGTTGAGTGATTATATGATTTTTATCCTTTATTAATGTGGTTTATCACATTGATGTGCATATGTTGAACCATCCTTAGTTACCATGGTATATGATGCATTGTTGCATTCAGTTTGCTAATATTTTGTTAAGGCTTTTTGCATCTATGTTCATCAGGGATATTGGTCTCTAATTTTCTTTTCTTACAGTATCCTGATTGTGGTATCAGGTTTTGGTATCAGGACAATGCTGGCCTCATAAAATAAATTTCAAAGTGTTCCCATACCTGTTTTTTTGGAGAGGAGTTTGAGAAAGATTGGCAGTAATTCTTCAGATGTTTGGTAGAGTTCACCAGTGAAGCCATCTAGTCCTGTATATTTCTCTTCTCTCAGGAGCTTTTTGATTACTGATTCTGTCTCATTAGTAATTGGTCTTTTAAGATTTTCTATTTCTTCATGATTTAGTCTTGGCAGGTTGTATGTTTCTAGGAATTTATAAATTCATAAATCAAAAGATACAGAGCAGATGAATGGATAAAAAAAGAAGACCCAACTACATGATGCCTATAAGAAACTCACTTCAGTTTTAAGGACATACAAAGATTTGTTGTAGGTTATCCAGTTTGTCAGTATATAATTTTTCTTAGTGGTCTTTTTTGATCATTTATGTTCATGTAGTATCTGTTCTAATGTTCCTTTTTCATTTTTTATTTTATTTATTTGAGTCCTATATTTCCTACTAAGAAAAGTTTGTCTATTTTGTTTAAATTTTCAAAAAACCAGCTCTTACTTTCATTAATCTACTCAATTGTCATTTTAGTCTCCATTTACTTTATTTTCACTCTGAGCTTTGTTGTTACCTTTCTTTTACTAATTTTGACTAGCTGTTCTTGTTGTAGTTCTGTGAGGTGTCATGTTAGGTTGTTTGAATTACTTTTTCTTAACATAGATGTTTATTGCTATAAATCTCTTGCACAGTGGCTTTTGCTGCATCCCATAAGTTTATTTAGGATGTTGTATTTCCATTTTCATTTGATTAAAGATATTCTGTGATTTGTCTTTTGGTTTCTGCTTTGACCCATTTATTGTTTAGTGGCATATTATTTAATCTTCACATAATTGTGAATTTTCTTTTTTTCTTCTCATGACTGATTTCTTGTTTTAATCATTATGTTTGGAAAAGATGCTTGAAATGATTTCAGTCTTCTCAGATTTTATTGACCTGTTTTGTGGCCTAACATAGGATCTATCCTGGGGAATGACCTATGTGTGCTTGAGAAGAATATTTATTCTACTGATCTTGGATGAAATGTTGTGTATATATTCATTAAGTATATTTGGTCTAACACATTGTTTAAAGTCGGTTTTTAAAAAGTGATTTTCTGTCTGGATTATCTATCCATTGGTGTAAGTGGGGTATAAAATTTTTCTAGTAATATTGCATTGTTTTCTATTTCTCCCTGAAGGCCTATTAATATTTGCCTTATATATTTAGGTATTCCTTTGTTAGGTGCATAAGTACTTACAAATATTATACTGTCTTGTTGGAATGCCTCATTATCATTATATAATGACCCTTTTTTATCTCATTACCATCTTTGGCTTAATGTCTATTTTGTCTAATACAAGTATAGCTACTCTGGCTTTTCTTTGGTATCTATTTGCATGAAATACCTTTTTCCATCCCTTCATTTTTAGTCTTTGTGTGTCCTTAAAACTGGAGTTTGTTGTAGGCATCATGTAGCTGGGTCTTCTTTTTTTTATCCATTCATCTGCTCTGTATCTTTTGATTCAGGAATTTAGCCCACTTACATTTAATATCGTTATTTGTAGGTTTGGACTTATTCTTTCCATTATGTTCTTTGTGGCTATTTATAATTCTTTAGTTCCTTTCTTTTTCCCTTGCTTTCTTCCTTTGTGATTTTCTGTAGTGGGCACTTAGATTTCTTTTCTTTTTTCTTTTTTTTTTTTTTTATTTTTTTTTAAATTTTATTTTTTATAAACATATAATATATTTTTATCCCCAGGGGTACAGGTCTGTGAATCACCAGGTTTACACGCTTCACAACACTCACCATAGCACATACCCTCCCCAATGTCCATAACCCTACTTCCCCCAACCCCCCTCCCCCCATCAACCATCAGTTTGTTTTGTGAGATTAAGAGTCACTTATAATTTGTCTCCCTCCCAATCCCATCTTGTTTCATTTACTCTTCTCCTACCCCCTTAACCCTCCATGTTGCATCTCCTCTCCCTCATATCAGGGAGATCATATGA